>NC_046156.1:81870219-82470219 GCF_011064425.1 Rattus rattus
GATAACGAGTGTTCTTTTAGAAAATCATTGCCATGCAAACATTCATACAACTCTTATACATGTATCATTTTCTTCCAGGAATATCTGTAAACTGTGCTACTCCATAGAATTGGAAAAGAAGATATATGTCATTGTTCGAGAGCTCAATAACCTGTACCCACATGATCATTTTACATGTTTCAGTACTCAAATACAAAATTTTATTAAAGCTACCATGACAAACACATTGAACTAATGGCATAATGTATGTATTTAAATTCCTTTCCTGTCTGTTTTAACAGATGCCGCCAATTTTTTATATCTGACGATGTTCATAAATCATTTCAGCAATATTAATTTTTGAAATGTATGAAGAAAATACAGCTACATTGAAGCATTCAGGAGGAAAAAAACAGAAGGGTTAGGGTGATTTTTACATAACAGAGGATACTTATCTTGATAATACACTGGATTTCAAAATAAAAGACTTTCTTTCAAATTTTAAGATTTTGTATTGAAAATTGTGTATTAGTATTCAACAAGTTTTGATAAAATCAATGGCCCATTCCCTCCCCTCAAACTCTTTTCATAATCCTAGTTTCTCACCTCTCCATATTCATGTGTGTGAATGTAGAATCACGCTGCGGAGGATGGGCTATCTACCTGTAGCCACATATCATAAGCAAGCTACTTTCTTGCACAAATACCATCAACTGTCAATAGTTCCCCAGCTATAAATGGGATATCATGGGTCTCTCCTACACTCATGCTTGAATCCTGGTTGGCTTCATCCTATACAGGTATTGTGTATACCCCCATGGCTGCTCTGAATCCTTCTGCAAAACAGCCCTGTAGTGTCATGAAAGGGCTCTTATATTCATTCTGCACATCTCTTTCATGATGATCCCCATATGGTGCTATAATATATATGTGTTTCTTCTTTGCACTCTATTTGTGGCTATTTCCATTCATTTTTATTCCCTAAAACAGAAACATATATGGAAGAAAAAGATAAGGGATGGGGGAGATAACTCATGAGCCAAGTTCAGTTCTCAACACCCACATCAGGTGTCTCACCAGGGCCTGTTATTCCAGCTCCACGTCGTCAGATATCTACTTGTAGGCAACTTCATTCACAAATGCACTCTCTCTCATCTCTCTTTCTCTCTCTTAAAAGACGGTTTTCTAATTAATTTGGGTGTTTCACCAATATCTGAAAATAAAGATGAGTATTCTCTCTGCAACAGACAAGAACACTCTAGAAAACCACAAATGAACCAAATATATGGATGTTGAGTCCTGTTCAGTGCAATCCCAAATGATCTATCTACAATACGATGCCCCCACATAAGGCTGAGGGTACCTTGCAGAAGTGAATGCTGAAAGACTATTGTACATAGCAAGATCAGGAAGTTTGCTGAGAAATAATGATGCCCTGACATGCCAGACTCTATAGTCATAAATTATCAATTAACACAATAGCACAAGCATTAGATGAATAAGGACAATACTAGTATGCATTTTAACATGGTTTGGGAAAGCACCTGAGGCTCAGACATATAAAGAACTTCAGACAACTAGGGAAAGCTGATAACAGAGGAAATGGTATTTAAACATCTCATTCCATATAATACTATGTTTTCTTAAGCAATTTTTATACAGGGTTTCAAGTTAAGGAGTATCAATCACAGATGTAATAGAAACCCATGAATTCCAAATAAAGAGCAAGGAAAGCTACAAACAGTTTATAATTTTATTATACATAAAATGCAGATAATTTTTGCTCTCTTTGCCAAAAAAACTAAATGATAAAGAAAATATATTCAACTCACATAGATTTCACTGAGTAATACGTTTTAGGTATTCCAAATTTGACAACAGAACATGCAAATACATGTTAAATTTAATCATCCGTGAGCAAGGGTTGGTATCAAAGCGGAGAATAACAGAAAAATGTGAATCTTTCATATCACTTATTTGTGGCAATGTGCTAAGGCAACCTATTTCCACTGTAAAAACAATAATAACAAATAAAAAACAAAAGAAACAAAGCAAGGAAAGGAAAACAACCACAATTCTTATTTCTTACTGATCTTTTTTTGTTGAAATAAGACAATCCAAATAAAGGCCTGGTTCCTGATAGTTACCTTTTATTTTTTAAACAGACAAATACAGCCCACATGCTGGGCTGTGACTGATTAAATCTTTTTTTCCTTTTTTCTTTCTTTTTTTTTTTTTTCGGAGCTGGGGACCGAACCCAGGTCCTTGTGCTTGCTAGGCAAGTGCTCCACCACTGAGCTAAATCCCCAACCCCTGATTAAAATCTTTTAACCAGATAAAATAATTGTATTAGTTGTTTCTCAGTTTCTGTGATAAAACGTTTCCAAAAACATCATGGTATATTGTATCATACAGGTTAGAATTCATCAACCAGGAAAGCTGGGCATGAGCTCACAGCAGTAATGTAGAGGAGAAAACAGAAGCAGAGACCATGGAGGATCACTGCTTACTGGCTTATTTCCAGGTCACTTTTGATACACATACCCCTACAACCTACCCAGAGGTAGCGTCACCCACAGTTTACTAGACCCTCTCACATCAATCATTAATAAAGTAATAAGTACTAGAGTCATGCTCACAAAACACTATGATGGAGACATTCCTAATTTTTGATGCTTTCTGGGTGAAATTCATTTGTGCCAAGTTAGAAAAGTAAGCAATTAGCACAGTAATTTCACATATAAACAGCAAACATAGGACTTAAAGATCAATTATATGCTTTACTAGTCATCAAGAATGATAATTTCTCTAATTCACCTCCTTACCCCTCCTTCTACCCAGTTTTGTTCCTCCATAAACACTCAATATCTATTTTATTGCCCCTTCTCAGTGAGGTGCAAATATCTTACTTTACATCCTCCTTGTTACTTAGCTTCTTTGTGTCTGTGGATTATACATGGTTATCCTGTTTTTTATGGCTTATATCCACTTTTAAGTGATGACATACCATGTATGTTTTTCTATTTCTGGTTTACCTTACTCAGGATAAGATTTTCTTGTTTCATTCATTCTCCCACAATTTCACATTATTCTTGTTTTTAGTAGCTGAGTAATATTCCATTTGTAAATGTACCACATTTTTTTAACCATTCTTCGGTTGATGGACATAACAAGTAAAGCTGCTATAAACATATATGGACAAGTGTCCTTGTGGTATGGTGGAGCATCTTTTGGCAATATGCCCAAGAGTGGAATAACTGGGGTTTTAGGCAGAACTATTTCCAATTTTCTGAGAAACCACCAAATTGATTTCCAAAGCCCTTGGAATGGAGGAGTGGAGGGAGAACAAAGGGAGAGAGAACGCGGAGAGGAAGCTGGAATCAGTGTGTATTTGTGTTAGGCATCTCTGGAAAGAACTAGAAACCTAGGACAAAGGAAATTCCCAGGAACCTATGAGGGTGACTCTAGCTAAAATGCCTAGCAATAGGAGACATATAACATGAAACATCTACTTCCTGTGACTAGGCAAGCCGTCCACTGGCGAGATGGGGACACCAACCTGGACACCAAAACTTAGACCCACAATTAGTATTGCCTACAAGAAGTGCAGGGATAAAGCAGGAACAAAAATAGAGGAAACAGCCAATCAACAACTGGCCCAACTTGGGACTCATGCCACGAGAGAGATCCCAACACTGATACTACTAATACTATTCTGCTATATTTGCAGACAAAAGCCTAATGTAACTATCATCTGAGAAGCTTCACCTAGCAGCTAATAGAAACAGATGCAGGAACCCACAGCCAAAGATTAGGTAAAGCCTTAGGAAACAGGAAGGGAAATGATTTATAGAGTCAGAGAGGTCAAGTACATCACATGACACCTACAGAATCAATAAACCTTGACCCAGGTGGCTCACAGAGATTAACCCTATCAGAGAGCTTGCATGGGATGAAACTAGGACCTCTACAGATATGTAACAAATGTGTAGCTTGGTCTTCATGTGAATTCTAACAAGATCAGAGACTGTCTTTGACTCTGTTGCCTACCCTTGGATACCTGAACTTCAACTGAGTTGCCTTTCTAGCTTCAACAGCAGAAGATGCACCTCATACTACTACAACTGGATAGAAAAAGAGGGTTGAAATATATGGGATGCCTCCTCTTCTTTGAGGAGTAAGTTTGGGAGAATGAAGAATTAAGAGATGGGATGGTTGTGATATGGACTGGGAGGAGTAGAAGGAAGTGAAGCCATGATCAGAATGTAAAGAAAATAATAACATGTTCATTGGTGAAGTGAATTGCTGGGTAAGTATGTAAGATAGAACAGCTTGTTCATTTTCAACACAGAGGAATTTACCGCTTGTTGTCTTAATAAAATATTCTAGAAATAAATTATTACTGCATAACTTCATTACTGCAATACCAAGAGTTAAAAAATATTCAAATTCTTGCTAATAGAAATGGAAAACTTTGTACCAGGTCTCTGATGAAAAGATACCAATTCCAAGATTTACCTAAATCTTAAGAATAGTTCAGCATATGATCCTTTTAGTCCCCTGTATGACAAGGTGCATGAATGTACATCAAGCCTATAAAAGAAACATTCCATTTAAATACCACCATAATAAATCATAAATTTGTTTAGAATATAAGAAAATGTCTCCCCATTTCTTAATATGATTATTTATTTTAAAACTATTTAATGATTGATTTTACACATTTAAAAGAATCTGAGTTGCCTTTGTAATATCATAATTTAGTATTTGTATAGCATACCTAATTGGTATTATAAAAATATTTACTCCCTAGAATACTGGAATTCAAACGTGAAAATTAATGATTGGGTGCTTTGATAGTTGTGTTTCAAGATATCTTTTACCACATCCTGGCTCTTTGACCTTTGACAATGATATTATCTTCTTTGAGACATGCTATAGTTAATACTAGAACATAATATTTTAAGACAAGACAATGGTTTACCAGATAGCACTAAAAATCCTGAGTGAATACAATGATAAACTCTTAGAAATTGGTTTCTTACAGGAAGTTCCCATTTGCCTGTAGGGTATAGTACATTTTATGTTATGAAACACTACAATGCATAGCATAAAGTCAACACAGGTATTGCATCATTTTATATAAAGTTCAGTCATCTCTTTATATCGATTGTGCTTTCATAACCAGAAGCAAAAGGACAAAGTGATAAAAAGACTTTGCATAAAAAGACTTCATGGATTAGAAAAAAAGAGAGAGAAAGAGAATTTATACCACAGAACTATCACTCCTGTTAGAAAAAAAAATAAGTTTCTTTGTGCCAAGTTTGAAAATCTAATATAACAAATTTAATAACTAATTTTGTGCTTGGACAAAAAGAATGAATTATTGGCAAAACATCTACACCTGATGACATTTTGGTGCTGCATAATATCACTAAGATAGAAAAGCAATCACTATTACTCTTCTTGGAGCAGTAACACAGACTAGAAAATAATTCTTTACACGCAGTGCTAACAAAATACCCTGCCAAGTAGACCAATCTGTCTATTACAGTTCATCACATAAATTTTAGTACTGATCTACGAAAGCTTTAAATCACACACAGTCATAGGTATAACACGTGGCAACAGAGTTTCAGTGACTTTCAATCCATGACTCAGGAAGAGTTTCAACTCTCTGAAAGTACTAAACCCAAATACCGTATTTTTTCAGAATTATGAAAAATTGAATATTGACCTATAACTCAAATGCTTAGTAATTTGATAGAGTTTAACTACTAGAATTTTAGAGACTACGAATGGTAAATACACACAGAGATCTATTATGCTATAGCAGAATTGAATTTGGAAAATATTTTATGTACTGGAGGCTTAGTGAACTTAAAGAAATTATTGCCATCTGTTCAGTGTGCTTGCTTCAAATATGCAAGATTGTAGTAATGTCCAAAAAAAATTTTCATGCTGTTGAGCACTGAAAAAAATAACCAGACTTCAGGGTACTAATATAACTGTGGACTAAACAGAATTCTGGACTTTAGTATTTTTCGAAACATTCACAAACTAAAGACTTCATGGATATAGTATGAGCTTATTACACCGAATAAATAAATAGAAAGTCATGTTCACATTCAGATTGGATTTATGGGTTGGGGATTGAATAGACAAGTTGAAGATAAGAGTGAATGAACAACCTCAGTTACGGGCTTAGATAACAGGATGAATGAAAAATGCAATGATTTTCTATTATAGCTGGGGCCGTCATGATGCCTATTATAGGAAGAAGCTAACAGCCATTAGGAGTGAAGTCAAAGAATTATGAGCCTAAAATTGTCAGAGACTATTTTCAGAATGTTTGGAAATTCTGCACAGAAGAGAAAAACATTTTCACTGAAGTAGAACTGAGAAGCTGTTTGTCTAGGCACATCGTCCTCATAGATAGATTGAATTTTCTGATCATATTTTCTGTAGAAACTGTGTGATACAGAATCTTTCTAAAGGAGGATAGGTTGTCTACCAAGCCTAATATTTTATAGAATGTAGAATAGCAAGTATTTCTCCTTAAGGCTGATAGAAAGTGGAATATAATTTCACGTAAGTAAAAGAAAGTGCTGGAGAGTTTGGGAATATAGCTGACTGTGTCTGCTCTATTTGGCAGCACAGCATACAGTTCCAAAGGAAAGAATTTTTTGGAAGCATATGTGCAAATCAATTTTTCATTATGGGAAATAAGACATATATCAGTAAAAAGTCCATAGTAAGGATAGGGGTTTCAGAAAACCTATATTTTGTTCATGATACTGAAATTTTATGAGTTAGAAAGGGGTTAAAAGTGAATCATGAATGCTTCCTGTATACCAAATTAATCTCAATGTGTGTTTGTGTGTGTGTGTGTGTGTGTGTGTGTGTGTGTGTAAAAGTAATATCATTCTTTCCCTGTAGCCTATACATTTTATTCATGATGACAGGGAAATAAATGATTGTAATCATATTTGCTTCCTTTGAGCATGTGTCCTGGGGGATAGTAAGACTGTAAAAGCCAAAATAATTTCAACTATAAATTTTTATTATTATTTTTGTTTGAATTTAAGGAACAATGGATTTTAATATTCTGGTGGCATTATTTCATGGAACAAATGTGTAATACTGAGTACAGAAAGCAAAATTAGTCAGATAATAATAAGCATTTATTCTAGATTGTTTTATTTTAATGAATATTTTAAAACATACAGGCATATTTGTGAATTTTTCCCCACTACCCATTTTCTAGCACCTACAATGAGTGCTATGAATTTCTGTTAACTGAATGCTTAAAAATAACATTAATATTAAGAAAATCTATGTGCCTACTCTATGTTCTTTGCTTGACAGCATTATTTTACTTTCATGACATCAAGAGCACTTTCAACTAATCAAGTACTTCAAGCCACATTAAAGGAGACCAAGGTACACAGTAGACTCTTACAATAAATATTCACACTACCAAATAATACATTATCTAAGAGTAAAATGACATATGCTAAGAACATCACACCCATGAGGCTAAACTAATATTGTGAGAAATGCAGTGAGGGTTTGTAATGAGGCCACAGTTGCTGAGTAACGCACTCAAGAATAGTAGAAACAATTTTAGCACTCACTGGAAAATATATTTCTAGCATCCACCTTCAGTATCTTTGGGGAATAATTTTATTTTCTATTTAATTTCAGGTGTTGTAACTGCCTTAAGGTTATTATAAATTATGTATAGCACAACATGGTACTAAAATTACAGTTTCTATTCTTGTTATAAAATTTATTTTAAATTGAACATTTTGTAGATTTATGGTTGAACTCACAATCCTGTGTCTGTTACATAAACCTTGTCAAAGGAGGTTTTGAATGAACAACCTTGAAAGCCAAAATTTCAACACATTGCCTAGAGTACAGTTGCGCATTCAACCCTTCTTAAAATTCATAAGCAAATATTTAAACTAATATTAAAAACAGCCATGCCTAAGCTGTATATTAGCTTACCTTTTAGCTAAATTTCAATACATGCACATTTATCTTTGTCTATTTCACTACCAAAAGACAATCTTCAAGTACTTTATTAACTTTCAGTTATATTGGATTAGGGAAACCGACACTTTTTTTCTATTCCTTAGTATTTATTTATAGATGTGTGTGTGTGTGTGTGTGTGTGTGTGTGTGAGAGAGAGAGAGAGAGAGAGAGAGAGAGAGAGAGAGAGAGAGAGAGAGAGAGAGAGAGAGAGAGAGAGACTTACTGTGTAGCTCTGGCTTGGAACTTGATAGACAGACCAAGCTTTCTTCCAATTCGGAGAGATCTGCCTGCTTCTGTCTGTGATGTTCTGCAATAAAAGTTGACTGCCGTGATTTCTGGCAACAATTCTTCCTGTTCCTTTTGGGCTCATATAGCAACACAAAATAAGGGATGTCTATGATTCTTCATTCTTTGCAAATAGATATTATCAAATTAGTTGACAAAGTTGAACTGTTACAAATAGTACACACTCTTAATCTCTAAAGTTTCTAAAAACTGACCTTGATAGAACAGAGGGGAAATTTATCTTTAATTAAATCAAAATATTCCTACTAAACATAAAACATCTTTGGCTTAGAATTTCCATTAGCTATTACTTCGTAAATTCCTGACCTGGATCAATTACTGAAAGTTTTAGATACGTAATTTGTGTAAAATTTAGATAAATCGTACAATGAAAATTAGTAAGAAGGTAATTCCTGACAAAATTGGAATAGCCAGACTCCTGCTAGCCTCTAGAATAATTATATGGCTGAACTGGCCTTAGGAATGATTTGTATTTTCAATGAGACTGTTGGACAGAACTCATTTGGGAATGTTTACCAACTTTACATAGCTTCAGGCTTAGGGAAGGGGATGTGCCTACTTCTCTAAACACTGGGACCATGTTTGTCAGAGACCTGTGTAGGCCTTGCATATGCTGTTTTTTCTTATGTATGTTAGCCCTGGTGTGTTTCTTTACTGATTCTTTAGTGTCCTCCATCCCCTCTGGCTTTTAAAGTCTCTCTGCAGGGTTCCCTGGGTCCTGTGGGTAGGAGAAAGAGACACCTCACTTAATACTGAGAATTACAAAGTCTTTCTTTACCGTCTGAACACTGTCCATCTATAGGTCTATTCTTATCTACTGCAGGAGGAAGAATGTCTTAAACTTCTAATATATAAATACAATCATTTATAGAGATTTCCAAACTAATCCTTATTTAAGCTATCAATGATGTTTCTCTTAGTTCTTTTAGTGAACTTTAACCAAATAGATTGTGTTATATTAAGAACATTTGTTTTAGAGATTGAGAGGTAAAAGTTGAGTAGTAATTTTGGGAAATACAATAGAATGCAGTTTCTTAACAAGATGACAGATTATATTAACTACAGTTAATCTTTCCCCTTTAATCTTGAATTTCTATCATATGATACAGTAGATAATATTCCATCTGAAAATACTATGCCATGATTCTCCAGGTATTCTTTTTGTCTGCTATCCTTCGTGGTGCTCATTATTTTCTAATACTCTTTTATTAATATTTAGACTCCCAGGATTTTCTCTAAGTTTGAATAAGATCCTTAAAATAATAACTTACCCTTGACTATGCATAATATTGCATAATTTTTCAGCCATTTATAGCTATTAAAATATATGCTCTATTGTCAAGGCTGTCCTTCTGTGACATAAATTATTTTGCTCTCTTGTTTTTTTTCAAAATCTCTGAAAATTCTTACTATCATTGCATATAGAATTGAATGCATTACTTTATATTGCAATAGCTTCTAAAACATTTCCTTGTTCAATTCATAATATGCACATTTAATTTTTACACAGAATCCATTATCATTCTCAAATCACATAAAAACATACTTGCTTATCAAGTTAACTGTTTCTTCACAGCTCTCTTAACGAAATAAAATATCATACCTCAGCCTCAAATGTCCATTTTCATGCTTCTGGAATTTCTTTACAACATGATTTTATGCCATACATCCAAGTCCCATAATCATTTATTAATACCAATCACTCAGTTCTTTCTGAACTTTATAAGCTTCTTCTTACTTACATGACTGACCTATTCATTGGTCACATTTATTGACCTATGTATGTGGAACCATCTATGCATCACCAGGATAAAGCAAACTTGATACTAATAGTTATCTCTCTCTTATATATGTACTCCAAGTGCATTTATTTTGGTGAGAATTAGTGAATTAATACTCCCTGAGGATGCCACTCTCTAATTGTTTTTTGTTGCTTTTGTGTCTTTACCCAGTTTTCATTTTAAAGTAGTTTTTGGTTCTATTTTTTAATAATTTAAGAACCATTGGTTGCAGAACTTTGATTGGCAAATTTCTGTTGTCAGCTCATTAGTATATCAATCTCCTTGTTTGTTATGAGTCTATTTGAGTTACAGATCTTATATGGAATGCCCTTTTAATATTGGTTGTTTGAATAATTATAAAAAACAAATGTACCTTTCAGATTCTCTTTAAAAAAAACAAAATTTACTTTATTTGGATGTAATTACCCATAAGGAATGATGCAATTAGATAACACTATCTTTTATATTGCTGAAACAAAGTTAATTTTCAATTTTTCCATCTTTATTAAATTGGGTATTTCTTATTTACTTTTCAAATATTATTCCCTTTCCGTGTTTCCAGGCCAACATCCCCCAACCCCTCTCCCTCCTTTTCTATATGGGTGTTCCCCTCCCCATCCTAGCCCACATTACTGCCCTCCCCCAAAGAATCCCATTCACTGGGGGTCCAGCCTTGGCAGGACCAAGGGCTTCCCTTTCCACTGGTGCCCCTGCTAGGCTATTCATTGCTACCTACGAATTTGAAGCCAAGAACCAGTCCATGTATAGTCTTTGGGTACTGGCTTATTCCCTAGAAGCTCTGATTGATTGGCATTGTTGTTCATATGGGGTCTCAAGACCCTTCAGCTCTTTCAATCTTTTCTCTGATTCCTTCAATAGGGGTCCTGTTCTCAGTTCTGTGGTTTGCTGCTGGCATTAGCCTAAGTATTTGCTGTATTCTGGCTGTGTCTCTCAGGAGAGATCTACATCTGGTTCCTGTCAGCCTGCTCTTCTTTGCTTCATCGATCTTACCTAGTTTGGTGGCTGTATATGTATGGGCCACATGTGGGGCAGGCACTGAATGGCTGTTCCTTCAGTCTGTGTTATAAACTTTGCCTCCTTATCCCCTGCTAAGTGTATTCTTGTTCCCCTTTTAAAAAGGAGCGAAGCATTTGCATTTTGGTCATCTTTCTTGAGTTTCATGTGGTCTGTAATTCGAGCATTTGGGCTAATGTCCACTTATCAGTGAGTGCATATCATGTGTGTTTTTCTGTGATTGGGTTACCTAACTCAGGATGATATTTTCTAGTTCATTCCATTTGCCTATGAATTTCATGAAGTCATGGTTTTTGATAGCTGTGTAATACTCCATTGTGTAGATGTACCACATTTTCTGGATCCATTCCTCTGTTGAAGGGCATCTGGGTTCTTTCCAACTTCTAGCTATTATAAATAAGGCTGCTATGAACATAGTGGAGCATGGGTCTTTGTTGTATGTTGGAGCATGTTTTGGGGATATGCCCAAGAGACATATAGCTGGGTCCTCAGGTAGTGCAATATCCAATTCTCTGAGGAACCTCCAGACTGATTTCCAGAGTAGTTATACCAGTCTGCAATACCACCAACAATGGAGGAGTGTTCCTCTTTCTCCACATCCTCACAAGCATCTGCTTTCACCAGAGTTTTTGATCTTAGCCATTCTGACTGGTGTGAGGTGGAAATTCAGGGTTGTTTCGATTTGCATTTCCCTTATGACTAAAGATGTTGAAAATTTCTGTAGGTGCTTCTCAGCCATTCCATATTCCTCAGCTGTGAATTCTTCATTTAGATCTGAACCCCATTTTTTAATTGGGTTATTTTTCTCCCTGCAGTCTAATTTCTTGATTTATTTGTATATTTTGGATATAAGTCCTCTGTCAGTTGTAGGATTTGTCAAGATCTTTTCCCAATCTGTTGTTTGCTGTCTTGTCCTAATGACAGTGTACTTTGCCTTACAGAAGCTTTGTAGCTTTATGAGATCTCATTTGTTGATTCTTGATCTTAGAGCATAAGCCATTGGTATTTTGTTCAGGAAATTTTCTCCAGTGCCTATGTGTTCGAGATTCTTCTCCACTTTTTCTTCTATTAGTTTGAGTGTACCTGGTTTGGTGTGGAGATCCTTGATCCACTTGGACTTAAGCTTTATACAGGGTGATAAGAATGAATCAATCTGCATCCTTCTACATTATGACCTCCAGTTAAACCAGCACCATTTGTTGAAAATGCTATCTTTTTTCCATTGGATGGTTTTAGCTTCTTTGTCAAAAATCAAGTGACCATAGGTATGTGGGTTCATTTCTGGGTCTTCAATTCTATTCCACTGGTCAATCTGCCTGTCTCTGTATCAATACCATACAGTTTTTTGTTAGTTTCTTATAGTATATTTCTTTACTTACATTTCATAGGTTATTCCCTTCCCAGTTTCCTGTCTATAAGCCCCCATTCCCTACCCTCCCCCTCCTCTATACATACCCCTTATTGACCTCCCCCATATTCACATTCACTGGGGGGTCCAACCTTGACAAAACCAAGAGCTTTCCCTTCCACTGGTGCCCCAACAAGGCTGTTCTCTGCTACATATGCTGTTGGAGCCCTGGGTCAGTCCATGTATAGTCTTTTGGTAGTGTTTCAGTTCCTGGAAGCTCTGGTTGGTTGGCATTGTTGTTTTGAAGTGGTTGCAAGCTCCTACAACTCTTACAATACTTCCTCTAATTCCCACCAAGGGGGTCCTATTCTCAGTTAGGTGGCTTGATGCTAGCATTGACCTCTGTGTTGGATATGCTCTGGATGTGTCACTCGGGAGAGATCTATATCCATTCCCTTTCCTCATGATTTTTTTAGCTTCATAAATCTAAATTCGTTTTGGGGGCTGTAAAGATGTGGGCCATATGTGTCTCAGGCTCTGAATGGCCATTCCTTGAGTCGCTGCTCTAAATTTTGCTTTCATATTCCCTCCTATGAATATTTCCCCCTTTTAAGAAGGAGTGGGAGCATCTGCATTTTGGTCATCCTTCTTGAGCTTTCTTTGTTCTGTAGAATGTATCTAGGGTTATTTGAGCTTTTTGGCTAATATCCACTTATCACTGAGTGCATACCAAGGGTGTTTTTCTGTGATTGAGTAACCTCACTCAAGATGATATTTTCTAGTTCATTCCATTTGCCTATGAATTTCATGAAGTCATGGTTTTTGATAGCTGAGTAGTACTCCATTGTGTAGATGCACCACATTTTTTGAATCCATTCCTCTGTTGAAGGGCATCTGGGTTCTTTCCAGCTTCTGGCTATGATAAATAAGGCTGATATGAACATAGTGGAACATTTGTCTTTGTTGTATGTTGGAGCATCTTTGGGTATATGCCCAAGTGAGGTATAGCTGGGTCCTCAGGTAGTACAATGTACAATTTTCTGAGGAACCTCCAGAATGATTTCCAGAGTGGTTGTACCAGTTTGCAATCCCACCAACAATGGAGGAGTGTTCCCCTTTCTTCACATTCTTGCCAGCATCTGCTGTCACCTGAATATTTTATCTTAGCCATTCTGACTGGATTGAGGTGGAATCTCAAGGTTGCTTTGATTTGCATTTCCCTGAGGACTAAAGATGTTGAACATTTCTTTAGGTGCTTTTTTGGCCATTCAATAATCCTCAGCTGAGAATGTTTTGTTTAGCTCTGTACCCAATATTTTAATAGGGTGATTTGGCGCTTTGGAGTCTCACTTCTTGAGTTCTTTGTATATTTTGGATATTAGCCCTCTATCAGTTATAGGATTGGCAAAGATCTTTCCACAATCTGTTGGTTGCTGTTTTGTCCTAATGACAGTGTCTTTTACTTTACAAAAGCTTTGCTGTTTTATGAGGTCACATTTGTCGATTCTTGATCTTAGAACATAAGCTGTTGGTGTTTTGTTCAAGACATTGTTCTTCAATACTGCTTGAGTTCATGAGTTCATGGATCATGATTCCTCCGGAAGTCCTTTTATTGTTGAGGAGTTTTACCTATCCTGGTTTTTTTGTTATTCCAGATGAATTTGCAAATTGTTCTGTCTAACTCTCTGAAGAATTGGATTGGAATTTTGATGGGGATTGCATTGAATCTGCAGATCATTTTTGGTAAAACGGCCATTTTTACTATATTAATCCAGCCATGAGCATGGGAGATCTTTCCATCTTCTGAGATCTCCAATTTTTTATTTCAGAGACTTGAAGTTCTTATCATACAGATCTTTCAATTGCTTGGTTAAAGTCACACCAAGGTATTTTATATTATTTGGGACTATTATGAAGGGTGTCATTTCCCTAATTTCTTTCTCAGCTTGTTTCTCTTTTGTGTAGAGGAGGGCTACTGATTTATTTGAGTTCAAGTTTTCTAATTTAATGCAGTATACTTCATTTATAAAAGTATCCCCTTAAGATGTTACTAATATCATCCATTTGAATGACCTTGTTTTACACCCCAATATATAGAGAATTTGTTTTAACTTCAAACAGATCTCAATATAAATATAACTCTTCAGAGGTCCTGCATTTGTTCTCATCTTCCACAAGTTTTTCTTTTGTATTTTATCATCACCTTGATCACAAGCACACTTTATTTCCATGTATATCTATACTTTCATTAAGTTAAACCCAATCACATTAATTCTGCACTTTAGGTATAGTAGCAGAATATGATATCCACACAAATAAATGCTTTATGAGTTTATGAATCAAAAAATGCATGATGGGATATCATGTTCTTCATACATGCTGAACCACATGCCGAAGCCCTACATTAAATAAGTGAAGGAAAGCTCTAAAAAGTTAATCCTCATGTCGATTCTTTCTAAGTCCTAAATTACTTTCAAATCTACTCTCAAATCTGTGGAGTCACCTTTGTTCTCTACATTGATTTTTCTTTAATGTGGACAGAGTAATGCGGACTATGCCTTCAGACGTGTCGGTAGCTTCACAACACAAGATTTGTATTTAAGACGAATATGAAGTTCATATCCTTGAGAACATGTAGAATTTTTTTTTTTTTACAAAGAGAGTTGAGTGAGTTGCAGATTGAGAAAACTGTCCTCTGACCACCAAAGCTCTTTGTCCTCCACAAATAAACATTGCTACTGGATCTAATTATGGGTACTGAGGAGAATTCAAAACTGTTAGACATCCCTCTGTTCAATGAGACAGAAAAGGCATGTGTTGCCAATGAAAGGATAGACTAGTCACTGCCAACCCTCCAGATGCTTCTGCATTTAGCCAGACGAAGCTTCACAGCTAGCTTTATTTTATCCAGATGCTACTATCTTTATGATGTTGTGCAAAAACAAAGGCAAACACATCTATGCTCAGATCAAGTACATGGGAGGGTCTGGATGCAGTAAAGGGAAAGAAGATGGTATAATTATAATAAAACCTCAAGAATAATAAAAACAGTTTTTAAAGAAGAGAAAATAAACATGAAATAGTGTTTAGACATACTTCAAAATATTATAAAATTGCATTGAAATAGCTACATTTTTTATGAGAACACTTGTTCATACTGACTCATCCACAGTAGGTATGGAGCTGAAATGTAACTAGATTTCTCAGTAAAAGGCCAAATTCATGGAGCACTTGCTTAACCATTTCTCATAATTTTCAGTTTCTCTGAGCTTGAATCACATATTTTCTGATAATTTGATCTTGGAGTGTGTGTTGTCACATCACAAAGGAAAGAGTCCAAAATTTCTCATTGATTTGACAAATTGATTTAATTTCAATATAATATTTCAAACTTTGAAAATAATATATGCAAATTGATTATATAAAGTATTGTATTTATGTGCTCACATAAAATGGTATCATAATTCTGTTAAACTCTGGTCTACAAAGTTCAAGAAACAATGAATGAAATAAATGATGACTAGGAATACAGATGTATGCCTGGACTAAGATTCAAAAATGTATATTCTTTAGAGTGGAGGTCTCTGAAGGACTATATTTTGTGAAAAGCAACGAAATTTTTCTAAAAATACACATAAGTACCATTTAATTTTTAAATTCAAATATATAAATTTATACATCAAAAAAGTATCAATATATTTCACAGTAAAGTATTATTCAGAATCAATTTATGTAGTTGAAATAAATTTTTATGGTGCTCAAATCATTGTTTGTTAATCTCTAAATTATTGCTAAGCTTTGGGAAGCTTACAGCCAATAAATAGTCAACTTGAAAAAGGTAGTTACCACCTTAAAACATATAAGTGGTATATCCAATAAATTGATACTGGTTTATCTTCATTTTTTAATTTCCCTAATGGTGCTGACTTTGAAGTAATGTTTGGTGATCAATTTTGACACACCACTGTTCCTTATCATTTTTACAACTAGGAGTCACTAATGAAGCTGATTTGAACTCACTCACTATTCATAAACTGTATTCTAGAAGATTCTAATCCAGAATGCTCAACTGGACTTCTCAAATTTCATTTTAGAATAATTGATAATCAAACCATTAATCTTTTGTACAAATATGCAGATGAACAGTTTTCAGAGTGAACACATGGTCACCATAATATGCTTAAATTAATGAAGCATTGGAAGGAACTCAGAACTAAAAATAGACTGATGGATGCCTTGCATTTTAAACTTCATAGGGATAGTTCTCAAAGTTGAAAACTACAGGTATGCAGTTCCATCCAGACACATAAAGCAATTCTACAACTCTAATCAGTAACTCACTGTCAGCCTTACAGTTTGATTACTGACCATAGATCTGTCGTTTAACTATAATATAGATTGAAAAAGAGCAGAAAACTTACCTTTTACAATGATTGAATGGAAAGTTATACTTACGAGGCAAAGTAAAAAAAAAATACATACTGTTTAAAGTATAAGCCAAAAACTTAACTATTCACTCACTTTCTTTCTCGAGAAAATCTCAGCTCTTCTGTTCTTCCAGACGTGCCAGTGCATGAGGCTCGAGGATCACACATGACTATTAATTGAAAATGAAAATTGATAATTTTCTTCTACAAACATCACTTTCTTCTCTCTAAAGGCTTTCTTCTCATTAGACTATCTATGGAAATTATACAATCTATAAAGCCACCTTATTATGAATGGCCGGAAGATGTGGTGTTAAGCACAGTTTCCTTCACCAGCATTTTTATCAGCATTTTCTACCCAAACTACAGTGTTCCAAGAATGTAAATATTATCCCTGTGTCAACACCTCTCTCAACTTTATTTCTATCAAAAGCTGTATAATGGCTAATCGACCATATTAAATCAAGAAACCTTGTTTCTCTCTTCTACACTAAACACTCACAGCACATACCCAAATAATGCAAAGTAACTTTCTAGCATCCCTTATAAAACAATCTCAAGACATTTTATTTTGTGATAATTTTCTCCAGCAAGTGAAATCAAATAACCATAAACTTGATGTACTTTTAATTACATTAAAACCAAACAAATTTATACCAGCATATTAAACTTGTATATTCACAATCAGATAACTACAGAAATAAACTCTTTGAAATAAGTTAGTTTTCTCTACATAGAATTTCAGTTGACATTTTGGTTATTTTTATATTTATTTTGAGGCAAAAATCTATAAAATGAAATTCAGTGACATAAACAAGTTGCTTTGATATTGTTAAGTGTTCTGTGCTTTAAAATTTTTCTCAGATTATAGGAGATATAAAACTTAGGGTCATATAGGAAACTATAGTTTATATCAAAGTTCAGAATAGTTATGAGGAAAAAAAATCAGCAATTCTACTCCAAAACCTGTCACTCATAACCCCAAATGGCGTGCTATATGAAGCTGCCGATGACTTATCTAATTAAAAACAGGTGGACTATTTGACAACAGAGGGCAATAAGAGCTAAGCCATCCCCAGATTTAACTGGTAATGATAATAGGATCATTTAAAACCAGCAGGTGTTTAAAATGCCATCTACATGAGTGAGGGAATATGTGTTAGAGAAAGACAGCAATGTTGAACATGCCTGTGATATTTTCCTCATTTAAAGAAATTATGTTTGCTTCAAACATGAAATAAGTGTCTTTCTTCTAAAAACCCCACTGAATTCAAACAAAATTAGAAACTACAGTATACAGAGTTATGAATAATGCAGGAACTAGGTTCTGTTTTACAAAATTATATGCTTAATCTAGGTATTCTATAAACACTCCAATAGGCAAACTGTCTCCCATTGACCTAATATTGGAATGAATGCAACTGGTAGAGACCTGCTTACACTTTTCTATGTCATTCTTCCAAGAAACCAATACAAAAATTTAAACATGTGTTTCATAAGGCTAAATTTATTGTTTATATTTTTAATTTGTATAATTTAGAATTTAGTTTATATTTTTGAAATAAGAGGTAAAGAACAGGCTAGCTCCACAAAAAGTGCCCACAAATTACTGACAGCAGATTGTGAAAGTCACTGACAACTGTTTTTTGTCTTTCAGCAACCCCTCCTAGGCCTCTTACGTGTGGTGTGATTTTTATAACCATTACTTTTGTTGAAATAAATATCTATTAATTTAAAATAAGGCAGAGAAAAGCAATGTCCTTTTAATGTCATTGTTTATCAGGCTGATTCAAAATTATTTAACTATATGGATCTAAATGGATACAACTCCATTTTATTTTGCTATTTACTATTTTATTGAGCACTGAAACTGTAAAATTAAATGTTAGTTTATACGTTTCTGTTCGGGGAAGAAATAAAATCAAAGATGACTGGATTTCAGTTTTAGGGATTGTAAGATATTTAACAGTTCTTTTACTATTAACACACTGCTTACATGAATCTCGTGATGATATATATTTTATATACATCGTATATTTTATGTATTTATACTTCAAATGTTATCCCTTTTCCCCTTTTCTCCCATACTCCCTCCACCCCTCCTGTGCCCATGAAGATGCTCCCATTCCCACACATGCACTCCCACCTCAACACCATGGCATTTCCCTACACTGGGGAAACGAGGCTTCACAGAACCAAGGGTTTCTCCACCCATTGTTGCCAGACAATGCCATCTGCTACATATGCTGCTGGAGCCATGGGTCTCTCCATATGTCTTCATTGGTTGGTAGTTTAGTCCCTGGGAGCTCTAGGAGGGTCTGGTATGTTGATACATTTTTTATACTTTATTTGATATTTTTTATTGACATTTCAAATGTTATCCCCTTTGCCCCACCTAACCACCCTTCCCTTCCTGCCTCCCGGCCCTGATGTTGCCCTACACTGGTGGGGTCCAGCTTTGGCAGGACCAAGGGCTTCTCCTCTCTTTGGTGTTCAAAAAGGCCATCCTCTGCTACATATGCAATTGTAGGCATGGGTCAGTCCATGTGTACAATTTGGGTCGGGGTTTAGTTCCTGGGAGCTCTGGTTGGTTGGTATTGTTGTTCTTATGGGATTGCAAACCCCTTCAGCTCCTTCAATCCTTTCTCTAACTACTCCAATGGGGACCCTGTTCTCAGTTCAATGGTTTCCTGCAAGTATTTGCCTCTGTATTTGTCATGCTCTGGATGAGCCTCTCAGGAGACAGCTATATCGGGCTCTTCTCAGCATGCACCTCTTGGCATAAGCAATATTGTCTGGGTTTGGCAGCTTTATAAATATGGGCTGGATCTCCAGGTGGAGCAGGCTCTAAATGGCCATTCCTTCAGTCTCTGCTCCAAATTTTGTCTCCATATCTTGTCCTATGAATATTTTTGTTCCCATTTTTAAGAAGGACTGAAGCATATGAACTTCGGTTGTCCTTCTTGAGCTTCATGTGGTCTGTGGATTGTATGTTGGGTATTCCGAGCTTTGGGGCTAATATGCACTTATCAGTGAGTGCATACCATTGTGTGGTTTTTTTCGGGGCGGGGGGGATTGGGATACTTCACTCAAGATGATATTTTCTAGTTCCAGCCATTTGCCTATGAATTTATAAATTCATTGTTTTTAATAGCTGAGAAGTACTCCATTGTGTCGAAGTGCCACATTTTCTGGTTCCAATCCTCTGTTGAAGGACATCTGGGTTATTTCCAGCTTCTGGCTATTATAAATAAGGCTGCTATGAATATAGTGGACTATGTGTCCTTGTTATATATTAGAGCATCTTCTGGGTATATGACAAGGAGAGGTATAGCTGGGTCCTCAGGTAGTACTATGTCCGATTTTCTGAGGAACCTCCAGAGTGTTTTCCACAGTTGTACCAGCTTGCAATCCCACCAAAAATGGAAGAGTGTTCCTCTTTTTCCACGTCTTCGCCAGCATCTCTTTTCACTTGAGTTTTTTTTCTTAGCCATTCTGACTAAGAAAATGGTATGAGGTGGAATCTCAGGATAATTTTGATTTGCATTTCCTTGATGACTAAGGTCGTTGAACACTTCTCTAGGTACTTCTCAGCCATTCAATATTCCTCAGCTGAGAATTCTTTGTTTAGCTGTGTACCACATTTTTAATAGGGTTGTTTGATTCTCTGGAGTCTAACTTCTTGAGTTCTTTTTTACATAATGGATATTAGTTCTCTAGCTGATATAGTAAGATGTTTTCTCAATCTGGTGGTTGCCATTTTGTCCTAATGACAGTGTGCTTTGCCTTACAGAAACTTTGCACTTTTATGAGGTCCCATTTGTCGTTTCTTGATCTTAGAGCATAAGCCATTGGTGTTCTGTTCAGGAAATTTTGCCCAATGCCCATGCCTTCGAGGTTTTTCCCCACTTTTTCTTCTATCAGTTTGAGTGTATCTTGTTTTATGTGGAGGTTCTTGATCCACTTCGACTTGATCTTTGTATAGGGCAATAAGAGTGGGTCAATTTGCATTCTTCTACATGCTGACCTCCAGTTGCACCAGTACCATTTGTGGAAAATACTCCTTTTTCCACTGGATGGTTTTAGCTCCTTTGTCAAAGATCAAGTGTACATAGGTGTCTGGGTTCATTTCTGGGTCTTCAATTCTATCCCTTTGATCTACCTGCCTGTCTCTGTACCAATACCATACATTTATATCATTATTGCTCTTTTTTACAGCTTGAGGTTGATATGTTTGTTCTTCCTATGGGATTGGAAACCACTTCACCTCCTTCAGTAATTTCTGGAACTTAGCCTCATGCATCATCAACTGTATCATTAAGGCTCTGGCAAAGCCTTTCAGGAAACGTCATATCAAGCTCCTGTCAGCAAGCACTTCTTGGAAACAGATATAGAGACTGGGTTTGGTGGCTGCATATGGAATGGATCCCCAGGTGGGGTAGTCTATATTTATTTTTGATATTAAACTTTGAATCATTTTTAATATATTACTGATTCATTGATGGATTTGTGAAAATATTACAATATATAATACAGCTTATTTTATATTTGCATTATCGTCCCGATTCTATTAAATGTATCATATTGATAACTTTCTTTTAATTTTGATGTTTAAATCATCCTGATGTGAAGATAACCTGAAAAGGACTACAAATTCAATTTTGTACTTTTCAAAAGAAGACATAAATCAGTTTATATAGTTTTGAAAGAACGCTCAGTATCACAGATCAGCAGGGAAAAGCTAATTAAAGATGAAATTAGATTTATCTTCCCCCTTGTTAGAATGAGTGATCTCAAAAATATTAAAGGTATCCAAAATTGGAACTGATGAGAAGAAATGAGAATTCTGAGTACTTTGATAAATACCTAGATTATTACAACCATTATAGAAAGCATAATGATTTCTCTTAAGACGATGGAACTTGGAATATCATCTGCTGCAAGATCATATAGGCAAATGTCAAAAGAAATGAATCAGTTTTGTAATATGACCCCTGTCATCATTGTACCATTCCCAATAATTTAGAAATGGGAACAAGATAAGAATTCAGCTTCTTAACGTATAGACTGTGGTGTTCTGGCATAATAAAATGCTGTAGAGCTGCAGCAGGGATCTAATCCTACAGCTAGAGACAGCTAGGTTAGAACAAAGAGAGTGTTGCAAATTGATGTAAGTCAGTAACACAAAGAAAAGTACAACACATACGACTCATTGGAAGAATCTAAAAAATTAAAAATGTAAAAGGTGAGTACAGAGGCTGGAGAGTGTATAAGTGAGGGAGAGAGGGGAACAAAAAAAATGGAGATTAATTTGGAGTTTCATAAGAACACCACTTCCTGATTAAGATTACTACAGATAGAAATATTGAACTACACCTCTTAAAAGTCTAGTAAAATGTTCATTAATCAATTTCCTATTGTAATATTTTGATTATCTTAAGATATTTGAGGGAATATTTGGATTAATCTTAATTATATTTTCAAATATATGTCAAAACTCTGTATGAATAAAAATAGAGCCCATCAACATTAAATTAATTGATTATAAAAACATTTCCTAGTATTTACTGAGAAGTAGCATATAAGATTACATTTCTATAGATGGTTTAAACTGTTCATAATGTCACCTATCATTTTACATATACATGCTTATGTACATTCAAAGAAATCCATTACTCAATGAAAATACTTAAACTTGTTAATAAGTACATATTCTATAGAAATATTTTTGGATGCACAATTCCTATTAGTTTCAAGCAAGTGAGCATATAAATAGGAAAGAGAGCCAAATAGTTAAGGAAATTATTTTATGTTCATTCAGTGGAACACTATAGAAGAATGTATAACTTTGTTATGTGTAACAAGTAGAGAATATTTTAAAGATATAGCAAAGAATAAAAGGTCAACAATAAGAATGACTGAGGCAAAATCACATGCACATAGAATAGTTTCCCCTGAACTGCAGAAACACAGAAAAAGTCAGGATGGCTTTCAAATAAAAAAAAAAGTTTGTATTTATTGCAAAGTGAATGGAATAAGAACAACAATGTATTTTTCCCTCTTTTGGAGGAGAGGCATGCTCCAATTGCAAAATGCTCCATTTTTAAAAGTTTAACATGTTTCAACAAATATAGTCACAGGAACATGAAGAAGATATTTTCAAATATCTATTTATTAATTAAGACAACATCTACATTTCTCTTAAAACATGGGCATTATTTAGTTACTAAAGAAGACATTGTAAAATCTCAGGGTTGTAACTGTGTGAGAAAATAAAAGCATAGTGCACATCAGCTCACTTAAATACAAAACCCATTCTAAAGAGAGACCTAGCGAGATTTAGCAAAGTAATCCAATGCTGTAAATTTATAAAAGATCATCATCCAGTTAACTGAGGTCAATAACTAAGAATAAATACATATGGAACAAAGTATAAAAATCAGAGAGGAAATCAAAATCATTTAAAAACAATCATTTGAAAGTAACAAAAATAATAGTCAATATTGTAACTGTTTTTTAGATAATAATCCTCTGCGAAAAAAATGATTTTTAGATATTTGCTCAAACTATGACTCCTAAGATTATGTTATTCACTGAAGAAAACTGTTTCTAGTTGTGGTGTAGCTCAGCCTTAGCACACATTTTAATCCCTATGACTGTAATACAGACCTGTCCTTAGTACACGACTTCAATCCCAGACAATGAAGGTAAAATTAGTTTGTGGAAGGAAGTGGGCGCGTGTTCACAAGTGATGGAGTTCAAAAGGGCCTCAGCCTCCTCTTTGCCCACCCTTTATATTCTATCCCCACTTCTTTCTCCTGCTTATTCTGCCTTTCATAGAAGTTATTCTTAGTCTCTACTTTGTGTGAGGTTTTACACTTTGGCACTGAGGATGATCACAACATTCTGAGTTATTCACAAAAAGAAAACTCCATCATGTTTCACCCATGTTAAATTATTGCCATTCTGCTGCATACTGAACTCCCTTTGATCAGTTCAAGCTCAGTAGGTTTCACTGCTCACACTTGTAGATTTTCCATGAAGTACATTAACAATAAATTTCTTCAGTTGAGGTACAAAACAAAACTCTCTGACAAATTAGGAATTAAACTTCACCATAGCAGCAAACTTATATCAGATTTAAGAAGTCTGTGAACTAAAGAAAGTATATTGGTGACTTGGTAGTTCAGCTGGCAATCTTTGCACACAATTTTTCACACATAAGAAATGGCAACCTAATGTGTATTTTCTGGCTCCAAGATGCCTCGTTGTGAAGGCAGGAGGCTTCGATGTCTTGAAATATTATAATCACTATTTAAAAAAACTACAGCAATATACAATATGGCTGTAGATTATCATGAAAGAAAAGCTATTTTGCAGGAGGTTTAAGGCCTTGATGATGAGGTAGATCTTTTTTTTTTTTCCCCCGAACTTTTTTTTTATTGGATATTTCTTTATTTACATTTAAAATGTTATTCCTTTTCCCGGTTTCCTGTCTATAAGCCCCCTATCCCCTACCTCTCCCCTTCTTCTATAAGAGTGTTCCCCTCTCCATTTCCACTACTGCCCCCCACACTGATGACATTCTCTTATACTGGGGTTTCAATCTTGGCAGGTCATTTCCTTCCATTGGCCCAACAAGGCCATCCTCTGCTACATGTGCAGTTGGAACCATGGGTCAGTCAATGTATAGTCTTTGGGTAGCAGTTTAGTCCACTAGGAGCTCTGGTTGGTTGGCATTGTTGTTCTTATGGGGTTGCAAGCCCCTTCAGCTCTTTCAATCCTTTCTCTGATTCCTCCAACAAGGGTACCATTCTCAGTTCAATGATTTGCTCTGGCCGCTGCCTGTCAGTATGCACTTCTTAGCTTCATCAATCTTATCTAGTTTGGGTGGAGCTGTATACATATATATATATATATATATATATATATATATATATATATATGCGCCACAGGAAGGGCAGGCCCTGAATGGCCATACTTTGCCTTCAAATCCTCTCCTATGGATAAATTTGTTCCCCCTTTTAAGAAGGAATGAAGCATCCACAGTTTGGTCCTACTTCTTGAGCTTCATGTGATCTGTGGATTGTAGCTTGGGTAATTTGAACTTTTGGGCCAATACCCACTTATCAGTGGGTTTATACCATGTGTATTTTTCTGTTATTGGGTTACCTCACTCAGAATGATATTTTTTAGTTCCATCTATTTGCTTGTGAATTACACGAAGTCATTGTTTT
This sequence comes from Rattus rattus, assembly GCF_011064425.1. Lineage (NCBI taxonomy): Eukaryota > Metazoa > Chordata > Mammalia > Rodentia > Muridae > Rattus > Rattus rattus. Next base: position 81,895,374 of record NC_046156.1, read on the forward strand.
TGAAAGCTGAGTAGTACTCCATTATGTAGATTTACCACATTTTCTGTACCTGTTCTTCTACTGAAGGGCATCTGGGTTCTTTTCAGCTTTTGGTTACTATAAATAAGGCTGCTATGAACATAATGGAGCATGTATCTTTGTTGTATGTTGTAGAATCTTTTGGGTATATGCCCAGGAGTTGTATTGCTGGATTCTCAGGTTGTAGAATGTCCAATTTTCTGGGGAACCTTGAGACTGATTCCCAGAGTGGTTGTACCAGTTTTCAGTCTCACAACAATGGAGGAGTGTTCATCTTTCTCCAACTCCTTGCCAGCATGAGCTTTTTTTTTAATCTTAGCAAATCTGACTAGTATGAGGTTGAATCTCAGGGTTGTTTTGATTTGAATTTCCCCGATGACTAAAAATGTTGAACATGTCTTTAGGTACTTCTCAGCCATTTGATATTCCTCAGCTGAGAATTCTTTGTTTACCTCTGTACTCATTTTTTATTTATTTATTTTATTTCATCTTTATTAACTTGGGTATTTCCTATTTACATTTCGATTGTTATTCCCTTTCCCTATTTCCAGGACAACATCACCCTAACCCCTCTGCCTCCCCTTCTCTATGGGTGTTCCCCTCCCAACCCTCCCCCCATGATGACCCTCCCCCCAAAAATCATGTTCACTGGGGGTTCAGTCGTGGCAGCCAAGGGTTTCCCCTTCCACTGGTGCCCTTACTAGGCTATTCATTGCTACTACGAGGTTGGAGCCCAGGGTCAGTCCATGTATAGTCTTTGGGTAGTGGCTTAGTCCCTGGAAGCTCTGGTTGGTTGGCATTGTTGTTCATATGGGGTCTCAAGCCACTTCAAGCTCTTTCAGTACTTTCTAAGATTCCTTCAAGGGAGGGGGGGTCCCAATCTTGGTTCAGTGGTTTAATGATGGCATTCACCTATGTATTTGCAATATTCTGGCTGTGTCTTTCAGAAGAGATCTACATCCAGTTTCTTTCAGCCTGGACTTCTTTGCTTCATCCATCTTATCTAGTTTGGTGGCTGTATATGTATGTGCCACATGTGGAGCAGGCTCTGAATGGGTGTTCCTTCTGTCTCTGTTCTAAACTTTGCCTCCCTATTCCCTCCAAAGGGTATTTTTGTTCCCCTTTTAAAGAAGGAGTGAAGCATTCGCATTTTGGTCATCCTTCTTGAATTTCATGTGTTCTGTGCATCTAGGGTAATTAAAGCATTTGGGCTAATATCCACTTATCAATGAGTGCATACCATGTCTGTTTTTCTATGATAGGCTTAGCTCACTCAGAATGATATTTTCCAGTTACATCCATTTGCCTATGAATTTCATAAAGTCATGGATTTGATAGCTGAGTAATATTCCATTGCGTAGATGTACCACATTTTCTGTATCCATTCCTCTGTTGAAGGGCATATGGGTTCTTTCCATCTTCTGGCTATTATAAATAAGGCTGCTATGAACATAGTAGAGCATGTGTCTTTGTTATATGTTAGGGAATATTTGGGTATATGCCCAAGACAGGTATAGCTGGGTCCTCAGGTAGTTCAATGTCCAATTTTCTGAAGAACCTCCAGACTGATTTCCAGAGTGGTTGTACCAGTCTGCAATTCCACCAACAATGTAGATGAGTGTTCCTCTTTCTCCACATCCTCACCAGCATTTGTGTCACCTGAGTTTTTGATCTTAGCCATTCTGACTGTTGTGAGCTAAAATCTCAGAGTTGTTTTGATTTGCATCTCCCTTATGACTAAAGATGTTGAATATTTTTTAGGTGTTTCTGAGCCATTCAGCATTCCTCACCTGTGAATTCTTTGTTTAGTTCTGAACCACATTTTTAATAGGGTTATTTGTCTCCCTGCAGTCTAACTCCTTGAGTTCTTTGTATATTTTGGATATAAGTCCTCTATCAGTTGTAGAATTGGTAAAGATCTTTTCCCAATCTGTTGCTTGCCATTTTGTCCTAACAACAGTGACCTTAGCCTTACAGAAGCTCTGCAGTTTTATGATATCCCATTTGTCGATTCTTGATCTTAGAGCATAAGCCATTGGTGTTTTGTTCAGGAAATTTTATCCAGTGCACATGTTTTCAAGATTCTTCCTCACTTTTTCTTCTATTAGTTTGAGTGCATCTGGTTTGATGTGGAGGTCCTTGATCCATTTGGACTTAAGTTTTGTACAGGGTGATAAGCATGGTTTGATCTGCATTCTTCTCCATGCTGACCTCCAGTTGAACCAGTACCATTTGCTGAAAATGCTATCTTTTTTCTATTTGATGGTTTTAGCTCCTTTGTCAAAAATCAAGTGTCCATAGGTGTGTGGGTTCATTTCTAGGTCTTCAATTCTATTCCACTGGTCAATCTGCCTGTCTCTGTACCAATACCATGCAGTTTTTATCACTATTGCTCTGTAATACTTTTCAGGGATAGTGATTCCCTAGTAGTCCTTTATTGTTGGGATAATTTTATCTATCCTGTTTTTTTTTTGTTATTCTAGATGAATTTGCAAATTGTTCTGTCTAACTCTCTGAAGAATTGGATTGGTATTTTGATGGGCATTGATTTGAATCTGTAGATCACTTTTGGTAAAATAGCATTTTTACTATATTAACCCTGCCTATCCATGAGCATGGGAGATCTTTCCATCTTCTGAGATCTTCTTCAATTTCTTTCTTCAGAGGCTTGAAGTTCTTATCATACAGATCTTTCACTTGCTTCGTTAAAGTCATACCGAGGTACTTTATATTATTTGGGCCTATTATGAAGGGTGTCATTTCTGTAATTTCATTCTTGGCTTGTTTCTCTTTTCTATAGAGGAAGACTACTGATTTATTTGAGTTAATTTTATTCCCATCCATTTTGCTGAAGGTGTTTTTCAGGTTTAATAGTTCTCTGGTTGAACTTTGTGATTACTTAAATGTACTATCCTATCATCTGCAAATAGTGATATTTTGACTTCTTCTTTACCAATCTGTATCCTCTTGATCTCCTTTTGTTGTCTGAATGCTCTGGCTAGAACTTCAAGAACTATATTGGATAAGTAGGAGGAGAGTGGGCAGCCTTGTCTAGTCCCTGATTTTAGTGGGATTGCTTCAAGTTTCTCTCCATTTAGTTTAATGTTAGCTGCTATTTTGCTGTATACGGCTTTTACTATGTTTAGGTATGGACCTTGAATTCCTATTCTTTCCAGGACTTTTATCATGAAGGGGTTTTGAATTTTTTCAAATGCTTTTTCGGCATCTAATGAAATGATCATGTGGTTTTGTTCTTTCAGTTTGTTTATATAATGGATTACGTTGATTTTTTTCCATATATTAAACCATCTAGCATGCCTGGGATGAAGTTTATTTGATCATAGTGGATGATTGTTGTGGGAAACCTTGGATTCCATTTGCCAGAATTTTATTGAGTATTTTTGCGTCGATATTCATAAGGGAAATTGGTCTGAAGTTCTCTTTCTTTGTTGGGTCTTTGTGTAGCTTATGTATAAGAGTAATTGTGGCTTCATAGAAGAAATTCAATAGCACTCCATCTATTTCAATTTTGTGGAATAGTTTGTATAGTATTGGTATGAGGTCTTCTATGAAGGTCTGATAGAATTCTGCACTGAACGCATCTGCACCTGGGCGCTAATGGTTGGGAGACCTTTAATGACAGCTTCTATTTCTTTAGGAGTTATGGGGTTGTTTAAATGGTTTATCTGTTCCTGATTTAACTTGGTACCTGGTATCTGTCTAGGAAATTGTCCATTTCCTGACGATTTTCAAGTTTTGTTGAATATAGGCTTTTGTAGTACGATCTGATGATTTTTTTAATCCCCTCTGTTTCTGTAGTTATGTCACCGTTTTCATTTCTGATTTTGTTAATTTGGACACTCACTCTGTGTCCTCTGGTTAGTCTGGCTAAGGGTTATATATCTTGTTGATTTTCTCAAAGAACAAACTTTTGGTTCTGTTGATGCTTTGTATAGTCCTTTTTGTTTCTACTTGGTTGATTTCAGCTCTGAGTTTGATTATTTCCTGCCTTCTACTCCTCCTGGGTTTATTTGCTTCTTTTTGTTCTAGAGTTTTTAGGTGTGCTGTCAAGCTGCTGATATATGCTCTCTCCTGTTTCTTCCTGCAGGCACTCAGAGCTGAGTTTTACTCTTAGCACAGCTTTCATTGTGTCCCATACGTTTGGGTATGTTGTACCTTCATTTTCATTAAATTCTAAGAAGTCTTTAATTTCTTTCTTTATTTCTTCTTTGATCAGGTTATCATTGAGTAGAGCACTGTTCAACATCCACGTATATACAGGTGTTCTTCTCTTATTGTTATTGAAGATCAGCTTTAGCCCATGGTGGTCTGATAGGACGTATGGAATGATTTCTATCTTTCTGTATCTGTTGAGGCCTGTTTTATGACCAATTATATGGTCATTTTTGGAGAAAGTACCATGAAGTGGTGAGAAAAAGGTATATCCTTTTGTTTTAGGATAGAATGTTCTATAAATATCTGTTAAGTCCATTTGGTTCATTACTTCTCTTAGTCTGTCTATGTCTCTGTTTAATTTCTGTTTCCATGATCTGTCCATTGAAGAGAGTGTGGTGTTGAAATCTCCTACTATTATTGTGTGAGGTGCAATGTGTGCTTTGAGCTTTAGTAAGGTTTATTTTATGTATGTAGGTGCCCTTGTATTTGGAACATACATATTTAGGATTGAGAGTTCATCTTGGTGGATTTTTCCTTTTCTGAATATGAAGTGACCTTCTTTATCTTTTTTGATGACTTTTAGTTGAAAATCAATTTTATTCGATATTAGATTGTCTACTCCATCTTGTTTCTTCAGACCATTTGCTTGGAAAGTTGTTTTCCAGCCTTTCACTCTGAGGTAGTGTCTGTCTTTGTCTCTGAGGTGTGTTTCCTGTAGGCAGCAGAATGCAGGGTCCTCATTGCGTATCCAGTTTGTTAATCTATGTCTTTTTTTGGGGGAGTTGAGACCATTGATGTTGAGAGATATTAAGGAATAGTGATTATTGCTTCCTGTTATATTCATATTTGGATGTGAGATTATGTTTGTGTGCTTTTCTTCTCTTTGTTTTGTTGCCAAGATGATCAGTTTCTTGCTTTTTCTAGGGTGTAGCTTGCCTCCTTTTGTTGGGCTTTACTATTTATTAACCTTTGTAGCACTGGATTTGTAGAAAGATATTGTGTGAATTTGGTTTTTTCATGGAATATTTTGGTTTCTCCATCTATGTTAATTTAGAGTTTTGCTGGAATCAGTAACATGGGCAGGCACATTTGTGTTCTCTTAGGGTCTGTATTACATCTCTTCAGGATCTTTTGGCTTTCTTAGTCCCTGGTGAGAAATCTGGTGTGATTCTTATAGGTCTGCCTTTATATGTTACTTGACATTTTTCCCTCACTCTTTGTAATATTCTTTCTTTGTTTTGTGCATTTGGTGTTTTGACTATTATGTGACAGGAAGAGTTTCTTTTGTGGTCCAATCTATTTGGAGTTCTGAAGGCTTCTTGTATGTTTATTGGCATCTCTTTCTTTATGTTAAGGAATTTTTTTCTATGATTTTGTTGAAGATATTTACTGGTCCTTTGAGCTGAGAGTCTTCACTCTCTTCTATACCTATTATCCTTAGGTTTGATCTTCTCATTGATTCCTGGATTTCCTATATGTTTTGGACCAGTAGCTTTTTCCATTTTACATTATATTTGACAGTTCTGTCAATGATTTCTATGGAATCTGTACTCCGTTTTTAATCAGATTATTTGTCTCTCTTGAGTCTAACTTCTTTTGTTCTATGAGGCAGATTTTAAACATAACTCTTTTCATTTCTCTTTTCCTTCACAATAAGATGTATAAAATTAATATTTAAAGTGTGTTGTCTAATAAAGCTTTTAGATTATTAGTGTAAATTTCTGAATATTTGTTCATTTCAAACAAAAAATCAATGCCATAGAATACTTTCAAGCATTAAAGAGATATGAATACTAAAAGTTTATAACAGAGATTACTAGCTAATTCTTCTATTTATACAATAGACTTAGCAATTTATGGATAGATGATAGATAAAACATCTATTATGTTAAATTCAAATATGCTGTTGCAAAACTAATTCCATCATGTCCCATTTTAAAGGGAAGTGAGATATTATCTAAAACTTATTTTGTTGTCAGAGTTTGTTGTTTTCCTGTTACTAGGTGAAACTACATAATCATTGACTATATTTTTTGTCTTAAAGTTTGAGAGAGAGTTATAAATGTGACAAAACTCCCCAAGAAATTTAGGAATATTAAAGTAGTTTTTACATTTTTGTATCTCATTTAAAATTTTAGCAAAATTTCCAAACACCATGAAAAAAAACCGGATTATCATACATCTTATGTAATAGAAAATATTGCTGAATATTATACAGAACCTATTTTGGTTTTGAATATTAAAAGAAAAATTTAGACACATATTTCTTCACCACGAAATAGTATTCAAAGTAAATAACTGAAATGTCTTTTGTGATGAAACAATTTCAGAATATTTATATTCCTTAGTTATTTGAAAAAAATAAAATCTCTACATATCTTAAAAGGAAAGGATAAGAAGAAACAGAAACTTGTATTAGTGAAGGACTAACTATCATTAAGGAGCTCAGAGTTCTTGGTGATGCTCTAATGCTAAAAATTCATAGGTATAATTCAAATAAGGCAGCCAAGTCATGCCTTTCTGAACAACTGGAGTAGGCTTACAGATCCAATCTCTTTCCACTTTGTCCAGAAAATGAAATGCCACAATTACCATTTAGCCTTATGCAATTGAAACATGTCGTTTCCCCCATAATGCGGGTTACATGAAATATAACGGAGCATTTCCTGTGGTGTGATCATTGTTCCTCGACAAAAACTAGAGAAGATTCTTAGTGTGTTTGAATCCCCCAATATTTTTATGTGGAAGTCTATCATTCTGTACAATTGTGTTAGTTGACAGTCACTTAATGACATAAATAGTTAATTTGGGACTTGGTTGCATTCTGACCACCATAGTAGCAAGAACATGCTAGAGAAGCTAGGGTGTCAAGAACATTTGTTGAACTGTCTTGCTGTTTTGGTGGTGGAGAAAGAAAAGAAAGATCATGGCAAAAATGAGCAGCTGCCAACAACCTAACTTTCAAGGACTCATCACTGAAAAATGGCTTCTGTCTGCCTTGTCTTAACAATTCTAAGACCTCCCCAAACAGTATCCTTCTTACCACTTCAAAAACTGTAATTTAATACATGAGACTGTGGCAATCCAAACCAAGGTGTTCCTTGTGGATTAATACTTTAAATAGTAAATGCATAAGGTGAAACCATGGGAGTAGGCAACGTTTGAAAGGACTTGATAGCTACCAAACTATATAGGGGAATGGGTCTCATCTGAAAAGTAAGACTAGAGACACCTTCAAGTCGACAGCCTAATCTCCATCTTCCCTTTTCTAAACATAGAAAACCATAAAAGTCTGTTGTTTAAGGTACCATGTCCAGAGTTTCACTGTGGTAGACTAAGTTACCACAGTACATTTTATTAGCCTAAAAACAAACAAACAAAGAAAATAATTCGGGACAGCTCTGGTTAGAGTTTGTAGACACTGCAGGTTTTGCTTCCCTGTTATAAAACTTACTCTGTTAATTTGAAGTGACGGACTACAATCCGCAGCTACCTCACAGCTAAAAAGAAAATAAAGAAGTTAGTATTTGAGGAGAAAATGAGTGGCAAAGTTCTGGAGAGTGGTCAAATGTTCCATCTTCATCCAAAGTCATCCAAGCATAACTTGATCAAAGATAATATGCAGAACAGAGCCTTCAGTGGGAGACCACAGGACCAGACGGCATCCGATGGACCCACGCCAGTTCTGAGAAGCACAGCTGACAGAAATTATCTCAGCAGTTCAATTGCTGTGCTTTCCAACTTTTCCTCTGTATTAATGTCTATATAGGTTTCCAAACTGCCCAAATGTCCCCCATGGAGGACTGATCGTCTTTCTAAAAGCAGAGTGGAAATATTCTCAGAAAAGCCGACAGAAATTGCTATGCAGGTGACAAACTAACTTTGTAAATTTAATTTCCTACCTTTACCAGGATTACTTAGTGGTCTAATAATGAGACAACAGAAATGTAGGGTTAAATGATTCTTTTTGATGCATTTTCAGAAGAAAAAAATCATGGGTAAGATTTTGGAATATTACATACATGGCCTCATCAACTAAAAATGTTTATTATTCCCCAACAGGAACAAGCTGTCATTCCCGGAATACAGAGAGAATACAGGTAACTTCTGACAATGCTTTAAAAAAATCATATAGTTACAGTATGCATTTTTTCATTATTTTGTAAAAAGACAACAGCATGTAACAAGTTAAAGTAGATGAAAATGGAACTCTTTTCCATAAAATTAATTGTATTTTATTGTTTGCAAGCATTCTAATTAATCTTGGCTACTTTGTTTTGTTGATATAGGTTTTACAATGCAGTTTTAGCATTTTATCAAATTATTTTATATTAGATGTACTTCACTATAACAAATTCCTTGAGATAAACATATTAAAAGTAGAAAAGGTTTGGTTTGACTCACAATTTTAAAAAATTGAGTCTAAAATTGCATGATTTTCTGCTGTTGAGGAAAGGTAAATATATAGACAGACAGACAGACAGAGTTTTCATGGGCTTGGTCAATTCCAAGTAATATTTCATCATTAACTTGTAAATTAATAGTAACGTATTTTAGTGCCAGGGGATGTGAAAATAACACATTTTAAGTTTATTTATATAGGTTTCAGACAGGGAATAATGATACAGCTGTGTGTTTTCATGGACACTTGACATTGCCCTTGCTTGGCTCATGTTTGGGCAATCAATTCCTAGGACATTTTGAGTCTTCTGACATTTCTCCAGAAACCATCATGCAACAACCTCTGGGTCTTTCCGTTTTTTGAACCCTCTTCTATAATATTCCTGAGACTTAGGTGCTGAAAAATTTTATAAAAGTCTTTATTGGTACTAAGATTAGCAATAGTATTTTGAATTGTTGTGGTTTTCTATGAAGTTATCTAGCTGTTACCAAGAGGTCATTCCTCGGTGGAGGGTAAAGACTATTCTTATCTATGAGTATAAGACACAGAAGGAACACCCATTCAGAGCCTGCCCCACATGTGGCCCATGCATATACAGCCATCCAATTAGACAAGATGGATGAAGCAAAGAAGTGCAGGCCGATAGGAGCCGGATGTAGATCTCTCCCGAGAGACACAGCCAGAATACAGCAAATACAGAGGCGAATGCCAGCAGCAAACCTCTGAACTGAGAATAGGATCCCCGTTGAAGGAATCAGAGGAAGAACTGGAAGAGATCGAAGGGGCTCGAGACCCCATATGTACAACAATGCCAAGCAACCAGAGCTTCCAGGGACTAAGCCACTACCTAAAGACTATACATGGACTGATCCTGGACTCTGACCTCGTAGGTTGCAATGAATATCCTAGTAAGAGCACCAGTGGAAGGGGAAGCCCTGGGTCCTGCTAAGACTGAACCCCTAGTGAACTAGACTGTTGGGGAGAGGGAAGCAAGGGGGGGAGGGTTGGGAGGGGAACACCCATAATGAAGGGGAGGGGGGAGGGTGATGTTTGCCCAGAAACCGGGAAAGGGAATAACACTCGAAATGTATATAAGAAATACTCAAGTTAATAAAAAAAAAAAAAAACCAAAACAGTAGATTTAGCCCAACAATAAATAAGGTAATGTTATAAAATTAATTTGCATCAGATATTCAACAGTGGATATATTTGTCGTCATATCCTTAATCTATTCACTTGTATATATAAAGTAATCTTTAAGGTTCCTTTTATTTAATTCCTACAAGTCTAAGTATCCCTCCTTTTTTCTGCTCCAATTTTGTGAGGCTACTGCTACCTCATTTTCTTAACCAACTATATTTAGAATTATTTTTTTCCTTACCTTGAATTTCATAAAGATATGGTCTTCAATAATAAATTGACTGTGAAATTTGCATTTTCATGCCAAATTTATTGTATTATAATAAAGTTCATGTTATGTTTCCATGTCTATACACTCTCTCAGAATTATGCTGTTATGAGGAAGCGTTTAGAAAATGATCTGCACGTGGGGATCCGAAGCAGATACGTCATGCTACATTTTCATAAATCAAATAATATTTCATACCTTATGATATAGTTTCCTTCTAGATTTTGACTCAGAACTTTTGTTTTATTGTAACTTCCAATGAATAAATTACAAATATTTTATAACATTATCAAGAATTTTACTTCACTAATTTCACAGTTTCTCTGATATTTGTACATCTAAATTTCATATTCTAGTCTTCATGGAATTAACTACCTAAAATACTTATAGCAACATGTGCTGGAACAAAGTGATATTGTTTTCTTTTATATAACTTCTAAACTAATTTTTATTTTAGATAGCTTTTTATTACATATACATGTACCCTTGGTTTTGACATAGTAGACATCACATATTTTATATTAAATACTTACTCTTTTAAGGCTAGCAGAATGCAAATAAAAAGAAAAGATTACCTTTTTAATTTTGGTAATTCTTCGCTTTGGAGAAAAAAATCTACACCGAAATTTCAGAGTATATTCTTCATTCAAGATGTGATTCAATATAAGAAGTAATATGGGACAATGGCTTTATGATATTCTGTTTACTTGAACCTACAGAAGGCTTCAAGTATACAGAATGAGCTCTTATGAAATCTGTAACTGGGTGCATAAAAATGATTATACTTTGTCAGGCATTCCAATAAACCTGAGCATATAATATAAGACTGTTGAATGAGCATGAAAAAGGAGAATAAGAGAATGTTATGTTTCATTTTCTCACACTTATTTAAAGCTTCAAATATCAGGTAACATTGATAATTGTTAATCTCATTTAAAAGCACAAGTTTTACTTAATAAAAGTATAGTAATTTACCTAAAGCTGCAAATGAACCCAATATCTAAGACAAGATCCAAATTCAGCAATGACTGCTCAAAATTGTTTACTTTACTAGTACAACCAAAGGCTTCTTTAAATGGTTACTTGATTTTAAGAGTCTGCCAAAATAAAGACAAACAGATGTTATCTTTTCAACTTATGTCAAAGCAATAACACATATATAGTGAATAATGAGAACATTTTGTAAAAATATGATCATTAAAAATAAAGAGTATAAACTAGTTCCATAACTAAATTATATTTATGATAACAACTTTTGTAAGTGTTGAGTATAATGGGTACTTAACATCTAGAATTGGCTACTTTTACATATATATACCATCTCATATACTCCTATAATCAGGAGATATTTCTATACTTACAAGCTGAGACTGTTGACTGCACACTGCAATAGTCAAGATTTTGAAAGACTGAGAACTAATAAAATAGATGGATAGCTAAGTAGCTAGACAAATGAGTGGGTGTATAAATAGCTAGTTAGATTCATAGAGAGACGTTGTGTAGATAGAAAATAGATTATAAAGAGAATATAGATTAATTTTATCTTAGAAAATTTATAGCTATAAGATAGATAAATAGATATAGATATTGATATTGATATAGATATGGCTGTGAAGGATAGAATGTTTCATGATCTGCTTTGTAAAACAACAACAGAAAGTCAGGAAAGGAGATACTAGAGTTCCAATCCAAAGCTAGATACTGAGAACCAGGACCACTACATTCCATAAAAGAGGGTGTCCTTGCTTATGTAAGGAGAGAAAATTTGAACTTTCTCTACATTGCTCTGCTTTGGCCTTCAGCACTTTAGAGTTTGTCTTTCTCACACTGACGAAGGCAGATGTCTACTCAATAACATTCTCTTATAGGAAATTTCTTCAAAAAAATACATGCAAACAATGCTTTTCTATCTATTTGACTATCCCTGAAGCTAGGCAAATTGACATGTAAATTAATCCTTACATGTGCTATTACTGTACAATCTGTGAGTATTTCAAGAACATCAGCTAGTATTTTGCAAAAGTGAAGAGACATTACTTCCAAACTGCTGACAGGGTTAGAATTGATGCATGCTTAGCAAAGTTTCAAAAAACAGAGCATATTTTTCTACAAGAAAAGAATCGCTTGCAGCAAGTACAGAGAAAATTTCTGAAACTACCTAATCACCAGATCAACAGCATCCAATTTCTCAACTCTTGAATGTCACATGTTCCCCTGAATGTCAAGAAATAGTACGGAGGCATTCTCAGTTACAAGATGGACTCTGAAGATAACTTCAAAGTGTTCAACTGTCTGTAAGGTTTATTTCTGCAAACTCCCATGTCTCCTTAAGACAGGAATTAAGACAGAACACATCATATTCCTTACAATTTTATATTGACATAGAATTTTATCTCTTCTCCCTCTCATTTTTTCCCTCTAAACTTTTCAAGATACCTTCCCTTGATCATCTCATGCCCTCCACTCTTAAGTTGACACACTTTATCATTGTCCATATTTGTTATCAATGTCAGAGTATTTTCTGGAACCCTGGAACTCATAGGAAAGTGTCTTTCATGTCAGGTTCAGCTCCAGTTATTTGAAGTCTAAGTCCTTAATGTATAGTGTCTTCATCAATAGAGGATGGCCCTTAACTCCTGATAGGAAACCAAGGGTTACTTTGACAATCTATATAGCTGGTGGATTCAGTTATACTATCCTGGCCAATATTTCAAAAGGTGCTTCTGTATGCCTGGTACTTGGATTTTTGTTAGTCTCTGGTTCTGGTAGGGAGTCTTATTATCTCAAGTGGTTTATCTACCTTTCATAGATGACATAGAGGTAGAGATAGAGGTAAAGGTAAGGTAAAGATAGATAACAAAACAGACAGATAGATGATAGATATATGAAAGATATATATGAAAGATATAGATAGATAGATAGATAGATAGATAGATAGATAGATAGATAGATAGATAGACGATAGATGAAAGACAGATAGATGATAGATGATAAATAGATGATACCCAGAAGGATGATAGATGATAGATATGTACACACACACAACACACACACACACACACACACACACATATATATGTATATATATATATATGAATTCTATGCATTATACACAATTTTAAGTAAATATAAAGTAGTTTTGTTTTTGTAGAAAATAATATTATTCTGTCCATACTTCTGAATTTAGCTTCTTCCCTCCTTCCATATTGGAGTCCTTGGCCACTTCATCTCACCTTTATCTTTTCTCCACTGGTTAGAAGAAGACCTAGGGAATATCCTACAAGGTAGCAGTATAGGAAGGGGACTCTGAATTAGATTCCACTTGCCAGGGAATTAAAGCTAATTATTAACAAAGAATACCTCATAAAACTCGTAGTCTTCTGTACTGTTAAGAAAATGATTATTTGAGTGAGGAAAAATACCACAAAATGGGTGATAATCTTTGCCAGCTATCCACTCGACAAGAAATTAATATATAGACACTGTAAAATATAAAAGGCAAAGCAATGAAATACCTTAGAAGTCAGTTAAGGAAGCAAGTAACCCAATCAATAAATGGACTACAGTCTCAAGAGCTACATCTACAAAATACTAGTACATTTAAGACTGAAGCAACATTGTAGAAGTCAGGCAAGAATCATTGTAAGAGACAGAAAATCAGAGAGTTTTCTGTAAGAGTATATCTACTGCTAATATCAAAAGCTATACTCATAAAGCTTCACCAACATGACTGCTCCAAACTAAGCTGAACAAGGACAATAATTAACATGCTAAAGCAATAGAAACAACCCCATGAGGCCTCAGCTCTACACACAATACTACAGATGACTGAAGACAGCTTCATTTGTGAGAAGTGGCCTTACCAAGGGAAGGCCATACCAATTGGTTGTAAAGTACCAGAGAGTCAGCACTGAAAATATGTAAACAGTTAATTTTATAAACTGAAAAGTTTATACATAGAAATATGTATATGTATACACGTATATATACATTCCTAATTATGTGTATGTACACACACATATACATGTATGTCATAGAAATTAGTAAAAAAAAATAAAGTGACCATGAATATGAAGGAGAGTGAGAATATACATGGAATAGCTTGGATGGAGAAAAGCAAAGCAAGAAATATCATTATTATAATCTCAAAAATAAAGAAAAAATGAGTAAACAGAAATTTTTAATAGAAGAAATGTAAAAGGGTAATAAACATCTCAATAGTTGTTCATCATCCTTTGTGATAAAAGAAATGACTGAGATATCATCTAACTACACTCAGAGCAGCTAAGCTCAACAAAAACAAATATTAACAAGTACAGGTGACTTAGTGCAGAAAAGGTAATCTTTATTCAGTGTTTGTAAGAAAGCAAATTAATACTCTCACTCTAAAAATCAGCATGGAAAATTTAAACAAACAAATGAATGGATGAATAAGTGAATCTTCCGTATAATCTAGCTATATCAAACCAAGTCATGTGTCCAAAGGACACAACATCCTACTCAATAAATACTTATTTAATCATATTTATTATTGCCCCATTCAAGATAGCTAGGACGTTTCAACAACTTAATGGTCTTTCAACATATGAACAGATATTGAAAATGTGGTACATATACAAGATCTAATAATACTATTCAACAGTAAAGAAAAAAATCAAGGAAATCACAGGTAAATATATGGGCCTAAATAAGATCATGTTATATAAGGTATCCCAATCCTAGAAAAACAAACTTAAAATACTGATTCTCCAGGAGTTCCTTGCATCCAATCTTAAGATGTGAATAAGTATATCAAATGTTTCACATGCCTAGGAACTTTCATCTTGGTGTAGATGTAATTATGAAAGCATTTCCTTTATATTTTCAACTGTGAGCCTACACAAAACAATCCTGAATAATAAAAGAACTTCTGGAGGAATCCCCATTCCCTAACTCAAGCTGTACTATACAGCAATAGTGATCAAACATCATGGTTTGGTACAGAGACAGACAGGTTGATCAATGAAATAGAATTGAAGACCCAGAAATAAACTCACACCCTTATGGACACTTGGTGTATGACAAGAAACAATACAATGGAAAAAAGAAAGCATCTTCAACAAATAGTCTTAGTCTAAATGCAGATCTGCATGTAGAAGAAAGCAAATAGCTACATATTTGTCAGTTTGCACAAAAATGAAGAACAAGTGGATCAAGTACCTCAATATAAAACCGGATACACTAAATACCATAGAAGGGAAAGAAGAGGAAGATAACCTCAAATGCACTGGTATAGGAGACAATTTCCGGAACAGAACACCAATGACTTGGACTCTAAGATCAACAATTGATAAATAGAACCTCATGGAACTGCAAGCCTTCTGCAATGCAAAGAACACTGTCAATAGGACAAAACGGCAACACACACTCTGGGAAAAGATCTTCACTAACCCTACATCTAACAGAAGCTAATGAACAAAATATATAAAGAACTCAAGAAACTGGACTCTAACAAACCCAATAACCCAATTAAAAATGGGGTATAGAGCTAAAGAGAAAATTCACAGTAGAGGAAGAGAAGCACTTAAATAAATGCTGAACATCCTTAGCTATCAGGGAATTGCGAATCAAAACAACCCTGAGATTACAGTTCACACCTTCAGAATGGCTAAGTTCAAAAACTCAAATGACACCACATGCTGGTAAGGATGAGGGGAAAGGGAAAAACTCCTCCATTGCTGATAGGATTACAAACTTGTACAAACAATCTGGAAATCAACCTGGTGTTTTCTCAGAAAATTAGTTCTACCTGAAGACCCATCTCTACCACTCCTGGGCATATGCTCATAATGGTATATCATAACCCAAGGAACTGTGCTCCACTAAGTTCATAGCACCTTTATTTTTAATAGCCAAAACCAGGAAACAATCCAGATTTCTGTCAACTGAAAAATGAATACAGAAAATGTTGTTCATCTACACAACGGAATACTATTTAGCTACTAAAAACATGGACATCATGAATTTTTCAGAGAAATGGATAGAACGAGAAAATGTGATCCTGAATTAACCCAGACAGAGAAGGCAGCGCATGGCATGTACTCACTCATTAGTCGGTATTAGCCATAAAGTATAGATTATCCATTACACACCCACAGATCTGAAGAAGTAAAACAAGAATGAAAGTGCACGCTAGGATGCTTAAATCACACTTAGAATGGGGAGGAAATGAGTCATAGGAGGAAGATGGAGGAAGGAAAATGGGTGAAAGAGGGAAAGGAAAAGGGAATAGATCCTATCCTGGGATAAGATCAAGTGCGAAGAGAAACATGAAAACTTAGCACAGGCCCAAGGAAAATTAATGGAATTATGTAGCTGCAGGAGATCTGGGGTGGGGGTAATCTTTTTTTTCTTTATTAACTTGAGTATTTCTTATTTACATTTTGATTGTTATTCCCCTTCCCGATTTCTGGGCCAACATCCCCCTAACCCCTCACTCTCCCCTTCTATATGGGTGTTCCCCTCCCCATCCTCACCCCATTACCACCCTCCCCCCAACAATCACCTTCACTGAGGGTTCAGTCTTGGCAGGACCAAGGGCTTCCCCTTCCACTGGTTCTCTTACTAGGCTATGCATTGCTACCTATGAGGTTGGAACCCAGGGTCAGTCCATGTATAGTCTTTGGGTAGTAGCTTAGTCCCTGGAAGCTATAGTTGCTTGGCATTGTTGTCCATATGGGGTCTCGAGCCCCTTCAAGCTCTTCCAGTCCTTTCTCTGATTCCTTCAACGGGAGTCCCGTTCTCAGTTCAGTGGTTTGCTGCTGGCATTCGCCTCTGTATTTGCTGTATTCTGGCTGTGTCTCTCAAGAGAGATCTACATCCGGCTCCTGTCTGCCTGCACTTCTTTGCTTCATCCATCTTGTCTAATTGGGTGGCTGTATATGTATGGGCCACATGTGGGGCAGCCTCTGAATGGGCGTTCGTTCTGCCTCTGTTCTAAACTTTGCCTCCCTATCCCCTCCCAAAGGTATTCTTGTTCCCCATTTAAAGGAGTGGAGCATTCACATTTTGGTCATCCTTCTTGAGTTCCATGAAAATGTGGTACATTTACACAATGGAATATTACTCAGCTATCAAAAACAATGACTTTATGAAATTCATAGGCAAATGGATGGAACTGGAAAATATCATCCTGAGTGGGGGTAGTCTTTAGGAAGCCCCAGAGACCTAAGAAGGGTGAGTCTTCCAAGGGTCATTGCTGGTGACCTTAGACAAAATCCCTAACATAGGTCTTGAAAAAGCCACCCACTGTATCTAGGCAGGACCTCCAATTTTGGGATAAGGAAACCAACCCATCCACAAAACTTTTGACTTGAAATTTTCCCTGTCCAAAAAAAAAAAAAAATACAAAGACAAAGATGGAGCAGAAAATGAGGAAATGGCCAACCAATAACCAGTCCATTCAGATACAAATCCTCTAGGCAAAATCATTACTAATGAAACTACATTATACTTGGAAACAAGAGTCTAGCATAAGTTCTCTGAGTAGCTCCACCCAGCTATTGACTGAAACAGAGAAACCCACAACCAAATATTGGACAGAGGTCTGGACCCTTATGGGAGAGATGGGGGAAGTATTGATCTCCCTGAAGGATATAGGAACTCCACTGGAAGAACCACAGAGTCAAATAACCTGGACCTTTGGGTGCTCTCAGTGACTGAACCACTAACCATAAAACATACACAGACTTGAATGAAGATGCCAGCATGTTTACAGCAGAGGTTAGAGTCTCTGTGTGGATTCCTCAGCAATTGGAGTGGAGGCTCTCCCTAAAATTGTAGCATGAAGGTAGAATCCGTTCCCCAGAAGGGCCACTTTATCTGGCCTCAGTGAGTGAGTATGCTAAGATTCTGGCAGACACTCGATGCAGGAAGGAGGGGGAATACCAAAGTGCCCTACCCTCTCAGAGAAGGAGATTGGGATGACAGAGGGACTCTGTGAGGAAGAATCTGAAGGGGGACAGTGTTTGAAGTAAATTAATTTTTTAAAAGATAAAAACGAAAGTGTTAAAAAAAAGTGTTTCTCTATTCTTTTATTTGCTTCCTTATCTCCTTGTAGCTGTGTATAAACACCCTTCTCCCTGAGTGTCCTTCATTTGTTTTCCATATTGTTGCTTGAAAGTAAAACAAAATTAAACAAAATATGAACTGAACATTAAGTAGGACCCTCCTTATATTTTTGCTATAATACCACTCGTTTGTATACAGGCAAGTAATTTTTTCCTGTTTACCACGATATGCTTTGGAAGTTAGTACAGAGAAAGTAAGGACAATGGCACATATTCCAAGGCCTGATCTGTGTATTGTATATATCATGTCCAAGTGAAGAATCCAAGAATATGTACACATGTTCACATTACAATAACAAATTCATTCCACTATGAACTAGAAGGGCGCCAGCAGCTGTGCTTGACTTTGTAACATTAACATCTCTCAACACATATGATAGTATTTATGATAGAAAGAAAATCATTTCTGAAATAATATTGCACTGTTTGTAAATTTGCATATTGGATTTGCATATTCTGAATATTTTGTGCTGTATTTCAAGATCTGCCTGATCAGTTCAGCACTACTCCAGGAATTATGTGCATGCACTTCTGTGGATAACATCAACTATTTGCTGAGATGGACTGGATGGCATGCTCCTGAAGTACTAGATTTGAGTCTCCAGAATTTACACAGAAGCAGCAGAATTCTGTCTGCAAATCGGAACCCTGAACCACATGAAAGTTAGAGAAGAGAGAATACCAGAAACTCATGGAATATCTTGCCTACTATGTGCAGAAGGGAAAACAAGTTTCAAGGCAATTACCCTATGTGAATTTTTCCCTGACCTCAATTCATATAATTTGGCACATGCAGACCTACACTAACATCAAAAAGTACACATAAATGGCTACATGCATGTATATCTGTGCACACATGATGCATGCATACACACACTCGTTCATGCACTCAAAATTATTTTCCATTGTGTATGTGTGCTTATTGTCTATATCTTAACAGTTCACATGTCTATTCTGGGACTAAGAAGTAACAACTTCCTCCTTCTTAAATTTCACAACCAAAATCAACAAATCTCATTTTTAATTTAAATATGAAAAAATATTTATACTTAATGTATAAATTAATAAAATGAGATATATTTTGCTTATACCATTTATTTTAATTACTATGCTGAATGTAGTACCTCATATCTTTCTGCTTTTGTCAACCATAATATAATGTACATAAAGTAACTTTTAGTATTCATCATAATTCAAAAATATATAAATAAAACTACTCTTGCTTCAATGCTGTGGTTTCAGGTATTACTATTTTCCATTATTGAAATCAAAGATGGCTTTAGTTGAAGAACCAGAATAAAAGATCACAGATGAAGAAAACAATTGTGAGTTGCAAAGCACATGAATACTTTTCACAGGGACTCACACTACAGAGTGGAGGTGAATAAAGAGTAACCACAGATTTTTATTCATTCGAGCCAGAAATTACTGTCCCACTGACCCATATAAATGTATCCCCATTCTTTTCAGTTCCCCATAATCTGCAATTTTGCTATTAATTAATTTACCAGCAATAAAATTGATAAGTCAAACCAAATAAATAGTAATAATGCACAACCGAGAAGCATTCCATAGTATATATACAGCACATTTCACAGCTTGTTATTAAATATAGCTAGGTAGCAACATTTAGATTTCATCATTAGTCATCATGGTAAAGGGACATTATCATAAATTATACACTGTGCATTCCCTTTCATTAGAAAATAAAATAAGATTAACCAAGCAAGGTATTTTAATATAAAATTTAGTTGGATTGTGGGAAAGGATGCATAAATATATTGATTCAGATATTTAGTAGGATAATATATTCACATATATTCACTGTAGTTCTGTCAGTTTCTCTGATTTATAGAATAAATGCTTTCACTCTCCTCTAATATATTTGATAAAGAAAACTCAAAATATTTCCTCCTAAATTCAGATACACTGTCTTCCTCTATTATGGTATTTGGATTTGCTGTTGTCTCTGCTATTATTATTGATGGTGGTTTCTTTATTTTGACAGACCTGGCTGCCCTGGAACGTGGTAAATAAACCAGGATAGCTTGACACTCACCGAGGTCTATTTGTTCATATCTCCTAATCTCTAAGACTGATGAAGTTTATTGCCATGCCAGAGGTTATGGTTTTTAAAACAGGTTCTAATACGGTAGCCTGAGCTGGCCTCAAACTCATCATGTATATCATGGTGGCCTTAAAATCACAATTCTCTTACCTTATTCTTTTAAGTGCTTGGATTACAAATGTAGCCATGTCTGATCTTTCTTGTTAAAGAATTATTCCTAAGGGTTTAGAGAAAGCAAATTCTTCTCTGTGTGCTTATTTTGTACTTCAACTTAATACCTACATTGTCCTCTAATTCATCAAATTGGTAAATATTAAAATGAATCTTCCCATAAAAAGAAAATATTACAGTCTTCTTAAATTTTGAAGCATATTACTTATGTAGAGTTTTCATTATCTCTAAATGAATAATAGATATCATCTTAAATAAGTGTCAACAGTCCTCTGGTTTAGAAGCTACCATCTCTTCTACGATGGCCTGGTACTAATATATATCAGGACCATTATTCATCACAATCAAGTAGGCTTCATCCTAGAGATGCAAGTTTGGTCCAATATACAAAAATTCATTAACATAATCTACTATATAAACAAGCTCAAAAAATAAAAATAAAATAAATGAGTGATAATTGCATTAGATGTGGAAAAGTATTTAACAAAATACAACAGCCCTTCATATTAAAAGAATTGGAGAGATCAGAAATTCAATGTCCATGCCTAAATAATAAAAGCAACATATACTCTAACCCAAAACATGCTGGCAGAGGTCTGGTGTGCCAGAAGCACTCTCCCTCCTAAGCCCACAGGTAGGACCCAACAATCTCTCCACTGACTATCCGAAGAGAGACCTACCTGGAGTGCACAGGGCTCAGAAGCCACAGGGTAACCTGGGACAGGAACCTTGCAGTCTCAAACTGCACCCAGAGCTGGGGCTGTCTTATAGCTCTTGGAGACAAAACCTGCCTTGCCCACTGAGAGCTGGTCTGCCAGGCACACTCTCCCGCCTAAGCACACAACTCACAGATGGAACCCAACTTTTTCTCCATTGACTTTCCAAGGAGAGACCTGTCTATAGCACACGGAGCTGGGAGCCAAAGGGCAGTCAAGGACAGGACCCTTTTAGTCTCCATCTGCACACAGAGCTGGGGCTTCTCCACAGCTCTCACATCCAAATCATGCTAGCAGAGAGCTGGTCTGCTAGAAGCCCTATCACTCCTAATATCACAGGCTCACAAGGCACACAGGAGGGACAAGCTCCAGTAAGAGACAGCAAGAACAACTAACATCAGAGATAACCAGATGGCAAGAGGCAAGAACAGGAGCCTAAGCAACAGAAGCCAAGACTATTTGGCATCATCAAAAACCAATTCTGCTACCACAGCAAATACTAAATATCCCATGACACCAGAAAAGCAAGATTTGGATTTAAAATCACATCTCATGATGATGATAGAAGACTTTAAGAAGGTCATAAATGACTCCCTTAAAGAAATCCAGGAGAACAAAGGTTAACAAATAGAAGTCCTTAACAAGGAAACACAAAAATCCCTTAAAGGACTGTAGGAAAACACAACCAAACAGATGAAGGAATTGAACAAAACCATCCAGGATCTGAAAATGGAAATAGAAACAATAAATAAAGCACAAAGGGAGACAACACTGGAGATAGAAAACCTAGGAAAAAGATCAGGAGTCATAGATGCAAGCATCACCAACAAAATACATGAGATTGAAGAAAAAATCAGGGGGCAGAGATACCATAGAAAACATTGACACGGTAGTCAAAGAAACTGCAAAAAGCAAAAAGCTCCTAACCCAAAACATCCAGGAAATCCAAAATACAATGAGAAGGTCAAACTTAAGAATAATAGGTATAGAAGCGAATGAATGTTCCCAACTTAATGGGCTAATAATTATCTTTAACAAAATTATAGAAGAAAACTTCCCTAACCTAAAGAAAGAGATGCCTATAAACATACAGAACTATAAATAGATTGCACCAGAAAAGAAATTCCTCCTGTCACACAACAGTCAGAACATCATATACATAAAATAAAGAAAGAATATTAAAAATATTAAGGGAAAAAGGTCAAGTAACATATAAAGGCAGACCTATCAGAATTACACCAGATGTCTCAACAAAGACAATGAAAGCTAGAAGATTATGAAAAGGTGTCTTACAGACCCTAAGAGAACACAAATGCCAGCCCAGGCTATTATATACAGGATAATTCTCAATTATCATAGATGGAGAAACCAAGATATTCCATGAAAAACCAAATTTATACAATATCTTTCCACTAATGCAGTCCTACAAACGATAATATATGAGAACCTCCAACACAAAAAGCGAAACTACACCCTAAAAAAAGCAAGAAAGTAA
The DNA here is from genome assembly GCF_011064425.1 of Rattus rattus. NCBI lineage: Eukaryota > Metazoa > Chordata > Mammalia > Rodentia > Muridae > Rattus > Rattus rattus. Next base: position 81,917,936 of record NC_046156.1, read on the forward strand.
TCTTCTTGCAACAAATCCAAAAGAAAAGGGTAACACAAACAATTCTACCTCTAACAACAAAAATAGTAGGAAAAAAATCACTATTCCATAATGTGTCTTAGTATCAGTGGACTCAATTCCCCAATAAAAAGATATCAACTAACAGACTGCATAGTAAACAGGATTCAGCACTTTCCTGCATACAGGAAACATACCTCAGTGACAAAGACAGATACTACCTCAGAGTAAAAGTCTGGGAAAAGAATTGCCAAGCAAATGGTCCTAAAAAACAAGCTTGAGGAGTAGTCATTCTAATATCTAGTAAAATCGAAACTCCACTAAATGTTATCAAAAAAACATAAGGAAGAATCCTTCATACTCATCGAAGAAAAAAATCTACCAACACAAACTCTCAATTCTGAACATCTATGCTCCAAATGCAAGGGCACCCACATCCATAAAAGATACTTTACGAAAGCTCAAAGCATACATTGCACAATACCCAATAATAGTAGGAGAGTTTAACACACCACTTTCATCAATGGATAGATCAAGGAAACAAAAACTAAATAGAGACATATAGAAACTAACAAGTTCTGAACTAGATGTATTTAACAGACATCTTTAGAACATTTCATCCTAAAGCAAAGAATATACCTTCTTCTCACCACCTATGGTACCTTTTCAAAACTTAACCATTTGGAAAAGCAAAAAACCAGGACAGTGAAAACTATTCTCAACAATAAAAGCCAGCATTTATTTTATTTTATTTATATGAGTACAGTGTACCTGTTTTCAGACACACCAGAAGAGGGTTTTGGATCCTATCACATTTGGTTGAGAGCCACCATGTGGATGCTGGGAATTGAATTCAGGATCCCTGGAAGAGCAGAGTACTCTCAACTACTGAGCCATCTCTCCAGCCCGAAACACCATTTTCAACAAGTAGTGCTGGTTAAATTGGAGGTCAGCATGTAAAAGAATGTAAATTGACCCATTCTTATCTCCTTGTACAAACTCAAGTCCAAGTGGATCAAAGATGTCCACATAAAACTAGATATACTAAAACTAATAGAAGAGTAAGTGGGGAAGAAACTTGAACACATAGGCACAGGGGAAAGTTGCTTGAACAGAACACCAATGGCTTATGCTCAAAGAACAAGAATCAACAAATGGGACCTCATAAGAATTCAAAGCTTCTATAAGGCAAAGAACACTGTCATTAGGACAAAATGGCAACCAACAGATTGGGGGAAGTTCTTTACCAATCCTGCATCTGATATAGGGCTAATATCTAATATATACAAAGAACATAAGAAGTTAGATTCCAGAGCATCAAATAAACCTACTAAAAATGGGGTACAGAGCTAAACAAAGAGTCTCAACTGAGGATTACCAAATGGGTGAGAAGTACCTAAAGAAATGTTCAACATCCTTACTCATCAGAGAAATGCAAATTAAAACAACCCTGAGATTCCACCTCACACCAGTTAGAATGGCTTAGATCAAAAACTCAGATGGCAACAAGTGCTGGTGAGGATGTGGATAAATAGGAACACTCCTCTGTTGTTGGTGGGATTGCAAATTGGTACAACCACTCTGGAAATCAGTGTGGCAGTTCCTCAGAAAATTGGACATAGTACTTCCTGTTGACATAGCTATACCACTCCTAGGAATACAACCAAAATATGCTCCAACATATAACAAGGGTACTCCAATATGTTTGTATCAATGTTATTTATAATAGTCAGAAGCTTGAAAGAACCCAGATATCCTTCAACAGAGGAATGGATACAGAAAATGTGGTACATTTGCACAATGGTACAATATTCGGCTATTAGAAACAATGACTACATGAAATATTTAGGCAAGTGGATGGAACTATAAAATATAATTTTGAGTGAGGTAACCCAGTCACAGAAGAAAACACATGGTATGCATGTACTGATAGCCCAAAAGTTTGGGATATCTAAGGAAAAATTCTCAGATCATATGAAGCTCAAGAAGAAGGAAGACCGGGTTGGGGATTTAGCTCAGTGGTAGAGCGCTTGCCTAGCAAGCGCAAGGCCCTGGGTTCGGTCCCCAGCCCCCAAAAAAAGAAAAAAGAAAAAAAAAAAAGAAGAAGGAAGACCAAAATATGGATGCTTCATTCATTCTTAGAAGGGAGAACAAAATGCTCATAAGAGTAAATACAGGGACAAATAGTGGAGCAGGGACTGAAGAAAAGGTCATCCAGAGACTACCTTACCTAGAGATCTATCCCATATGTAGCCAAAGCTAGTCACTATTGCTGATGCCAAGAAGTGCTTGCTGACGGGAGTCAGATATAGTTGTCCCCTGAGAGGTTCTGCCAGAGCCCTATAAATACAGAAGAGGATGCTTGCAGCTAACCATTGGACTGAACAAGTGGACCCCAATAGAGGAGTTAGAGAAAAGACTGAAGGAGCTGATAACCATAGGAAGAACATACTATCAACCAGCCAGTTCCCACCAGCTTCCAGGGACTAAACCACCCACCAGTATGTACTCTAGCCACATATGTAGCAGAGGATGTCACTATCTAGCATCAATAGGAGAAAATGCCCTTCATCCTGTGAAGGCTCATTTCCCCAATATAGAAGAATGTCAGGACATTGAGGTGGGAGTAGGTGAGTTGGTGTGGGTGCATCCTCATAAAAGCTAGGGGAGTGGAGAGGGGTTTCGTGAGAGAAGGGGGAGGAGAGGATAATAACATTTAAAATGTAAATACATAAAATATCCATGAGATATAAAATTATAAAAAACAACATACATTAAACTAACAATCAATATTAACTTAAATGGAGAGAAGCTTGAAGCAATCCCACTAAACTGAGGGACAAGACAAGGCAGCCCAGTCTCCCCTTATTTACTCAATACAGTGCTCCAAAGTCTAGCTAGAGCTACAAGAGGACAGAGAGATCAAGGAGATACAATTTGGTAAAGAAGAAGTCAAGGTGTTACCATTTGCAATATGTACCAGTGAATCTCCATTGGAGAAAACTCATTTTACCTTGCCAGGACATAGCAATTGCATGTAGGTCCTGGGTAGCAGTGTGACCCAGTCTGGCCTTAACTTATGTAGGTCTTTTACGTGCTGCAACAACTTGAATCCATATAGATCCCATATGAACTTTCTTTAATATCTGTGAAATTTTTCACACATACAATGTTTTGGGTATATATTGGTTCTCTATTATGCTATTATTATGCTTTTTATGTTTTCTAATATGTTGAATATGTTGTTCCACCAAGAATATACCTTTTTTCATGAAAATGTTTGGTCTTTGGTGCAGTTAATGAGTGTGCTGTTTGCTTTGCTTCCATGATTAGCTTATGTGAATAATCTCTGTAAATCGTTTCTTGAACTTAGCTTTTTTTTTTTAAACCAAATATCCTTTTTAGTTTAGATCATTTGCTTCTGAAAATCTAAGTACAAAACAATAAGATGTTTTCAAGTTACCCTAAAGAAACTAAGACTCAGTTCCCTTGTTTTCTTTCTTTTTTCTCTGAAGTAGAATTTTTTTTTCTCTATTGACCCTTCTAGAAGTTCGCTGGCTCTCTTTTCTTCCATTGAACACATTCACTGTAAATTTTTACTTCAGATATTGTATTTTACAGCTATAAAGCTTCCATTTAGCCTTTTTTTTTTTACAGTTTTCTATTTCACTGCTGAAATGTATCCTTCCATCATTTTAAGAGCTTTTACTTTTACCTCAAAGAACATGGTTAAAATTGTTTCCAAGTTTATGTGTAATGATTCTAGTAATTGGTCACTTGGTGCTTCTTGGTCCTGACACTTGCGTTTTACGAACCTAAACCAACTTTTTTCTGGGTTGTTTTGCTGTGTTGTACTTTTCTAACTTGTGGTGACCATTAACTCCAGCTTCAAACTATTCTTCTGTCTTAGCCTCCCCAGAAGCTAGGACTAAGGAAATACACTGTTACTTCTAGATTGGCTACTCTGAAATCCTCCCAAGAATTCAAATTGAAGTGATTTATATCATCTGAAGGACATAGACAGGAAAGATATGATGATTTATTATCTTCTTGTTCAATATTGTTGCTAAATCCATTAGGACTAAAACCATAACAAACTACACCCAACAACCCAGTTAAACAAAGTTATAGGGAAATGTAGAAAAAGGGTTTATTTAAAATGCTCATACTGAACACAGAAATAAAGAGGTCCAGTGGCTACCACAAGTCCATCTTTGCTGTCCTAAAACAAAATAATGCATTCAGAAAAGGTGGTGTTTTATCAAGAAAAATTGTCTATTCAACCTGATGGTGGTCTGACAAGTCAGAATCTTATGAAATCAGCCCAGGAGACAATTTTCCAACTGTTAGTGCCAGGACTCCAGGCTTCTCCTTATCTCTGTATAAAACTCCTAGGGAAATTCTAATTTGGGGATAAAGGACTATTATCTTGATAATCAGATTAGGAAGAAGACAAATTTTTCTTTAGGACATGTTCATTTCTGCCAAATTAAAATATTCATTGTTTAAAAAAAACGGTTTTCTGCACTAAATAAGAGAATTGTTCTACTTTATAGCATTCAGTGTTTGTTTGTTTGTTACAGAACTTGCCATCGATGGTCACTTTGGTAAATTTTATCATTGTATCTTGGATCTTACTGTAGACAGTATCTACATCAGTGATGGGAAGGTTGTCCATACACTTCTAAGCCTGTGAATGTATAAAATAATAAGTTTAATGAAGTAAGAATATGGTGTGTTAAAACATTATAATTGTGCTTGCATCCTGAATATAAATGACCATTTTGTGCTACTTACCTCAGTAATTTTATAATTACTCAATGAATTCCTCATTGGAAAATGTTAAATAACAAAGAAAATTCACACAGAAGCTGCACTATAATTTTCCCTTCAAATATATAACAGAAACAAAATCTTCATCAGTGATTTTCATTCATGTGAAAACAATGTATGCTATGTCTCCATTGTCCTCATAGTTTGAGACTGTGTTTGCTAGATTCTTCTGAGGGTGTACATCATTCCAATTGAGAACCTTTGTGCAGCCCTTCCACTGAAGCAATATTTCTTATAAAATATTTCCATCTTCCTAATGCTACCAATCTATCAAGAGTTATCCTATCATAAACACTGCTATTTCTAAGGAACAAATAATTTGGAGTGAAACAATTTTTTTCTAACAAAAACATTTAGGCAACAAAAATTGATTTAGTAACTACCTTTTGTGGTGAACTCTGAAAACACCAATATAAGTACACTAGTAATAAATGAAGCCATCTGTTTAATAACATAAATTCGTCTATAGACATTGAAAGTATTATATACACAATATCTATAAATATTTTTCATTACTAAGAGCATGGTAACAGATTTTAATCCACATTTATCTCAGAAAAGAAACATTAAAGCTTGAACTTTGACAGAACCTAATACTATTTTAATTATGTAATCATTTATGACATCATTATTTTAATACTTTATCAATATTTTGGTTAGAAATTAATACTAAACTCCTATAATTCAAAAAATGAATATTGGCTACATAGCTTGTGGTTAACCTATCATCCATTTATTTTGATATGTTTAATCATCAAATAATATGAATATTAACATATAGATAGTTTTCAGGCATATTTTCAATTATACATCTTACCATTTTATTTGACCTTCCAAAGATCACTGTACTAAACAGTGAATAAAGAAAGGTAAGAAATAATCATATGCTTTCAGATAAAATTTACACATTCCACAACATATAAAAGAGCTGACACTAAATACGTATGGAAACATACATACATACATATATACATACGTACATACATACATAAATACATGCATGCATACATCATACATATATGCATACAACTAAAATCAGGCAGGAGACACATGAGATTGACTAGAACTAAGAGTTAGAAAGCGCCTGACGAAAAAGACTGGCAAATCAATTTCCAGTGTACTGAGCAATGTGGCAATGAGAGACTCCTTTGGCAGTACCAGAGCCTCATATATTGTTTAACACAGAAAAGTGAACTGATATTGCAATAGCTTAGTAGTCTTCTTAGACCTAGTTTTAGAGTTGCAAGAGAAGTCAATTCTATACACACACACACACACACACACACACACACACACACACACACACACACACACACACACACACACACACACACACCATAAAATCATTGTAACAATTTTTGCAAGAAACAATTTTCACTGTGGATTCTGGGTAAAGAAGATAGGAAAACCTAATAAGAAACAACTTGAAGAGATTCAAGCAAAATAGTTTATTGACATTTTCCTTATTTCTCTTCTAAAACTAGAAGCTACAATCCTATTGTCTAAAATGCCACATATTTAAACACAAATCTTGGAGGTTTTATGCTGAACTTGACCTGGCTGGCTCCTCCCCAGGCACTGACTATAATAGTATCAGACAATGCCGAAGAAGCTCCCAAGAGATAGGACCAATCAGTAGTTCTACACAGTGGCAAAGAAAATGGAGTACAACAATGGCTTGATTGGCATTACATGCCGTGTTATACTCGGGCAGGGAGGACTAGTGCAGAACTGTATGACTGGATTTTATATATACTCAGTAGGAGGGAATTCATGTCAGGTAGTGTAAATCTACCCAATCATGATCGGATGAAGAGATAATGAAAACTCGAAAAAAATCTATTATGGAAATTTTATTCAATCAATACAAATTTATCTGTATTCTAAATGATTATCCTTATACTAAAAGGTAAGTGTGATTCTCAACCCTCATTAAACAAGCTTCTTTTTCTAGCAAAGACTAAAAAGTTTAGAAATAGATCTACGGCTAGTCAAAATTCAGAGTAAAAATCACAATTGTTACATTTGTGATGGAACTGCTACATACCAAACTTAGTATGCATTGTGGAAAAGGAAGAAGAATTACTGTACAAGCTAGAGTCCAGGACACCAGCTATAGGATAATGTCTTCTGGACAAGACAGGGATGCTGCACCCATGAAAGCTCTAAAGTATGGCTGCCTAAAACAGGTCTGAATAATAATAAAAATTATTAGATGTGCCAAAGTGAATGGGAATGATTTCACATGGTTCCACCCGTAGATAAAGATCTATGGTATCTGAGAAAGGAAGAATTGATATTTTCCAGGAGTGAAGCCCTAGATAGATTATCCAATCTCAACTGGTCAAACCTAAACTCATATACATACAAAAAGCAAAAACAAAAATATAAATACAGTAGCACAATTATACATTTATTTACAAAGATATATATGTGCGTATGTGCGTATGTGTGTGTGTGTGTGTGTGTGTGTGTAACATGATGATTAACAAAGAATTCATAAATTTGAGAGATGGGAGATACAGGAGGAGTTGGAGGGAAGAAAGAAAGGTAGATATGATGTTAATAGAGTACTCATGTATGAAATTTTCAAATAGCTAAAATATTTAAATATGTTATACCTAAGAAAAACTTAAACATATCATACATACATACATAAGAAAAATAGTAAAGTATTACACATACATAAGAAAAATAGTAAAACACCAGTAAGCTTACTCAATTAAAATATTTATATAGTGAAAACGTATTGATTGATATTTTATCATAAAAAGGAAAAGCTAAGTAATGAAATAATAATCTCTTTTACAAATGATACCAATTCAAAAACCTAAGAGCAATATGAGAAGACAAAGTAGTTTGAAAAATAATCCAGGAGACACACACTAAAGGGAGTTAAGTTTGCAATAGAAGTAATTCCAGTCATCATCTGTTTCTAAAATAAAATATACAACTGGAGCAAAGTCTACATGTCAGCGTGTTATTTGGAAATGCAGCTGCAGGGAAAAAGAGCCAAGTGGGAAAGGTAATGAGGCAGGCAAGAAGGAAGAACCAAATAGGCAGCCAGTTTACCAATTCAATAAAACAGGATGAAAGCATCCCTTAATGCTTTTCTAGAAGAACCACTTCTTAGATGGTTTCCTCAGGCATCTTATCTTGGAACCCCCTTCTCTAAGGTCAGATTGGGGAAGATCTATAGCTTTTGATAACTCACTGCTCAAACTGTAACAATCTGCCAGAAATGAATGTACTATAAATGGACACTAGCTATTAGAACATTGAAACAATGGATTTCAAGAAATTTGAAGATCTCTGGGATTCTTTGGCTAGGGGAAGAAGAAGGACTTTTTCTACTAAACTCTTCTCTCAGGAAAACAAATCTACAATTTATAGTGACAATAATAGGCCAGTGGTAGGTGTTACCACATCGTGGCTGATCTACTTCTTTGTATCTCTACCTGACCTTCAGTTGAGTTTAACCTCACAATATGAGTGAGAGGGAGAAGTAACTGGATTACTTACTTTCCAAATTTGACCACGTTGAATAAATCTTCTCCTTTTAATTTATATTAAGGGTTAGCTTCAGTCAGCTTTTAAGGATGAGTAACTAGAGTTGGTTTCTTGAGGCACAAAATGTGATTCTGTTTCATATGAAAGAAGTGCATGCCCATTTTATCAGATGCCTGTCTTTCATTTTGAGAACTTATACCTTTTCCACGATAATGAGAAATAGCATCAGTCAGTGCTTGCTATCCATGGACAAAATGGTAACTTGATTATCTATAGAATTCATGGTCTAGGAGGAGAAGAGAGGCTTTCCTATGAACCTCTTCTCTCTGGGAAAAGAATCTCCAACCTTGCACAGGTAAGTGGTAGGCAAGGCAACTGCATTGTAGGCCTGCTTCCATGTATAAAGGCATGGTTTTCATGCATATAGGAAGTATATATTCAATGTCTATAACTTCTTGAAAATGGCTACAGGTAAATAACCCATTGATCTATACAGAAATAAAGGATGATGCCATCTTTGTCCTTAACACAAGTTTTAATATCAAGATAAGCATCAATATTTTGTTATCAAATGAGTTCTTTTGTGATATTACCACTGGGGAGCTTTGAACAACTACCAAAGCAGTCTGCATTGGTATCAAAAGCCTCCAAAAAAGTAACGAGAGCCAAACTTCAAAATCGTTAGACCTGAAAGCTCTTGTTATGGTACTGTACATTGAAAAAAAGCAAATTGTAGGATCCAGCAAAACTAATCACACTTTATATTGTAATTTTAAGTGCTACCAGATTTTTTGTCTTTTTCTTTTAAATAGAGGAGATGCAATAGTGACATGATGATAACTTGTATCAAAGAAATTCAATGAACGATCCAAGTTATACAGTTGTCAAGCAATAGAACCAGAAAGGAAACTTAGGGGTTTTAATCATTGCCAAGCAAAGAAATAGTGTTCAGTATATTTCTGTTCCAAACTGGTGAGAAGCAGATGGTACTGGCTGGAATCTTTAAGCTATAAACAACAGGTGCACAAGCACTTGCATGCACAACCCTTTGCACGTGTGAAATCCTACAGATACTCTGAAACAAACATAGATTAAAATGAGTCAGCACTCATTAACAGACAGTTTATATGGCTTTTTTGGTTGTTTTTAATATACTATAAATCAAAGTTTAAAATCTCACCTCCTTTTGAATTTTTTGTTTTGTCTTTTTAAATAAACTTTCAGGTTGGTTGTTAGTTCACTAAGTAAAGTGTTTGCCACCTAAGTATGGATATTTAAATTCAGTCCCCTAACCGCAGATAAAAGCCCCTCATGGTTACTAGCTTTTATACTCCAGCATTAGGGATGCAGAAACAATCAGGAGAAACCCAGGAACTACATACAAGCAAGCCTATTCTACATGGTGAGCTGCAGGTCAATGAAAGAGATGTGTTTCATAAAATACACTAGTGTCTGAAGATAATTACCTAAGGTTGTAATGTTACTTCCATGTGTATTAGCACACACATATACTCACATAAACATGCACATACACATACACACACACAGTTTCATACAGTACATACACACGCACACACACCAACATAGACACGAATAAAATAAGATAAAATAAGTTTTCTGTAAATATTTTGTAGACTTACTCTTATAGATGACTGCATTTTTCATGTAAAAGCTAGAGGAGGGACTCATATCACAGGCATGACCATATATTTGTTAAGTAGAACTCTTTGCAGATGGCAATCTCATTCATTTATTGTGAAATCAGGAAAAAAAATAGTAAAAAGCTATAAGGAGGTGGGTGGTTCAATGGGTAAAGCTATGCAAGCAAAATGACTAGAGTTCAGGTCCCCAGGATCTAATTAATACTCAATGACATGGCATCTCACTGGTAATTCCAGCCTTCAAAAATAAATACAGGGAGCGTTAGAGCAAACTGAGTATCTAAGACCTCTGATTATAATTGAGAATGCCTGCCTCAAGGAATAAGGCAAAAGAAAACTGAAGAAGTCCCCAGTATCAGTCTTGAGTACACACACACACACACAGACACACACACACACAGACACACACACACACACACACACACACACACACACAAACAGACACGCATTGAGTTTGTTTCCTTGTACCCACACATGCACCCACACAGGCATACATGAATGCACACCACACACACAATGATGAAAAGGAGAAACAATGAAGCAGATGAATTTAGAATATTGCTGTTGCCTTTACTTTGCTCAGTGTCCATCCTCAGATAAACTGGGTCAAAAATAGTTAGAATATATCAAAATTATGAAACGCCCTTTAGTACATAACTCTAGAATGGGAAGTAGATGTCTTAAAAAATCTAATCCGATTGTTCAATCTCTGCTTCTAGCTTTTGGGTGTATATAAATTTTTAGTCTATGCTGTGGTTAAACTTACAAATCTTTCCAGCTTCTTGGCTATAAATTATTTTGGGTCACTTTATGTTTTACGTGTCAAATATCCTTTGAATTCTTTTCATCTAAAATATTGAGAATGGAAACAGTGGACATTACCAGAACCGTAACGTCACAAATAACTGGAAGCGTTAGCAGCACAAGTCCTAACAGCCACGTGACAAGCTCTTTTAGTTGGAAGTGTTTACTCTGTCCCGGCATAGATGAGCTGGGCAGACATTCTGCATCTGACAAGTGTCAGTAGGTCGTGAAGCCAAATCTTGGCTTGAAGTTTTCTGACTATTTGTAATACAGGCTTGTTCCAAGGTCGCAGAGGCTAAGCTCAGCTTTGCATTTGCTGCCAGACTGTATCAATACATTTCTGAAAAGTATGCTGCACCCAGAAACCTCTGCGAGCTTCGGTGCCACAGAAACTGCTTACCTCAACCAAAGGAATGGCTACATTGACAGGAGCCATTTGCTATGTGGCATAGATATACATGAAATAAGATACATAAGAAAGAGCCTGTTAGGGCTGGTTTTCAACTTTATTTGCTTGGTTTGGTTTAGTCTGGTTTTTAAATGATAAAAGCCTAGTGTATACTCTTGTCTTGCCCTAGTTCAGGGGCTGTCAGAAGCAGGAAACAGGGTCTGACAGACTGATGGGTATACTGAAAAAAAAAAAATAACAACAGAGTGTGTTAAAGCAGTGACTAATGTATTGGCCTAGGTTCAGAAAGTGTGACTGCGATGACAGCCTGAGGCTGGTATGTTTCTCTGCACCGTACAGCAGTGAATCCAAAGCAGACCTCTCTTGCTACTTGATGGATGACGGCAACAATCCAGGTCAGAGAAAGGCCAGAGACAGTTACTGACACGCACTGCCTGCGGAGTTGAGGATAGGGCATTTCCTATGTTTTGTCATAGAGTGGCCAGTTTTTCACAGATCACAGATGCTACAGGATAAGCTCTAGAATTCACTGATCTGAATGAGTACAAGTGAAAGCAACATCACACCACACAGACGTGCAGCACTCAAATGGTTGTACACACCAGCATCAGATATGAAGCTAACTTGCTCGTTCAATTTATTAAACTCAGTTAATGGAAGATGGGCAAGAAATAATTCATTAATACCTCAAAAGACAGAGACTTTAGCATTGCATGGAGTCTTGGTGTCAAGTTAATTATTTAGATTCACTGTTTATGTTGTTAGGAGGTGACTCTCTGGACTGTTCATCTTCAGTGAAAGATAAATGCTTCAGGACATGCCAAACATGATAGAAAGTGCAACACTTTTCTACCATAAGTACTCTGTTTTTTAAGACTCTCGGTTATTTAAAATTACTAGAAGTGTGTATGGCTACCATACCTAGCAATATTCATTACTCTCTGAAAAGCACTCTCAATTCTGGGGGGTTTCAAAAGAATTAATGAAAATATTGCAAGTGTTCATAGTGTCTGCTGTCACAATTTCTTGAGAAATTTTGTTTATAATGAATATTATCATACTACGTGAGATTTGTTTTCTAGAAATGATTTTCAAATTGGTAAGTGTTGTCATGATTATTCAGTCAATGTGTATTGCCAGAGAAAAAAATTTATTACTCGAGTAATTTAGGAAAGTATGGCTGGAAAACACACCTAATCATTGGCTAATGAAAGGATTTTCTAGAGAAGTGACTAAGTTCTTAAGACCAGGGAAAAGCACATAGTGTGGTGGAATTACTAAAGAAAGCCCTGAACAATGAAGATGTTACATTATGAGAACAAAGCAATTCATTCACACTGGGAGAAACACAAGTTCAAGGCACAAAATAATTAAGACGCAAATTAGAAATTTGCCCGATGTCACAACTCAGCTCCTCGGTTTGTCATCTTCTCACTTACATAGTCTGACATCACATTTTCCCTAAAACCAATATCTCAACCAAACATGAGGACAACTATCACCACCAACACCTTTAAGTGTTTCTGATATTTGGCTGTCAATAGCCCTGTGAGCCCACTTCCACTTTAAAGTAAGGAGGTAAGTTAAAGAAGCTACTGCTGTTCATAGCCTCAGGTTGGAGCTAGTTGGGGACAACTCTGTGGATTGTGAGGATCATGGCTCCTAAAAGGATATGATTGGGAAAAGCCAGCAGTGATGATAAAAGAATATCAAGAAAATAAACAAGAGGGCCATGGAGATGACTGCATAGGTAAAGATTCTTCTCACCGAGGCTGATGATCTGAGTTTATTTCCCAGAAACTGCATAACAGAGGTTGGAAGGTATCCACGAACCTTCTCATGCATGCCAAAGCGCACAAAAGTTCAAGAACACATAATGATTAAAGTAATAAGCATAGTATTAATTAATTTACTTAAGTAAATACTAAGTAAAAAGTTAATATGAGAAGAAAGGCTGACTTGGAAGGATGATAATAATCGAAGGGTTCTAAGAATTGCCCCATCCCATGTTTAAAACCTATAATCCTCAAATGGATTTGAGCTGTTGCCCATGTATCTAAGAATATCAAGACATTTTCTGAAATGTAAGAATGTATCTGTTCTTGTTCCTTAAAATTTTATTGGATATTTTATGTATTTACACTTCATATGTTATCCCCTTTCCTGGTTCACCCCTCTCCCATCTCCCTTCCCACTGCTTCTATGAAGATAATCCCACTCCCACTCACCAACTCCCATCTCAACACCCTGGCATTCCCTTACACTGAAGAATTGAGCCTTCACAGAACCAAGGGCTTCCCCTCCTATTGGTGCCAAACAATACTATCCTCTGCTACATATTTGGCTGGAGTCATGGGATCCCCCAAGTGTACTACTTGGTTGGTGCTTTAGTCCCTAGGAGCTCTGGAAGCTCTGTTTGGTTGATATTGTTGTTCTTCCTATTGGGTTGCACACATCTTCAGCTACTCCACTCCTTCCCCTAACTCCTCCATTGGGGTCCCCAGGCTCAGTCCAATGATTGGCTGTGGACAGCAGCATCTGTATTTCTCAGGTTCTGGCAGAGCCTCTCAGAAGACAGCTGTATCAGGCTCCTATCAGCATACAGTTCTTGACATCCGCAATAGTGTCTGGGTTTGATGTCTGTATATGGGATGGACCCCTAGGTGGGTTGGTCTCTGAAGGGCCTTTTCTTCAGTTTCTGCTCCACTCTTTGTCTCCGTATTTCCTTTAGACAGCAGCAAATCTGGGTTAAAAATGTGGAGATAAGTGTGTGGCCCTTGCCCCAAATGGGCACCTTGCCTAACATCTGGTTATGGTCTCTACAGGTTCTCCCTCCCCTTTGTTGAGCATTTCAGCTAATTTCATTCCCATTGCATCCTGGGAGTCTCTTGCTTTCCTGGTATCTGGGACTTTCTCATGGCTCCCCATCCCCCAATGCTACATATTTCTGTTCAATTTCCTGAGCCTGAATTTTATAATATGTAATATTTCACCCATATATATATACACATATATATATATACACACAATACATATATATATATATATATATATATATATATATATATATATATAAAGCAAAATGAACAATAACATTAGGAAAGCAGCTATTAAAACACCTGCCATAGTGAGGAAGAATAAGCTTTGGTTGACTATAACCCAGCACAGTCTCAAACGTCTACAGCTTTGTGATGAACCATATTGGTTCATAGAAATTCAAGTACATGAATAGTACAATTTTTAAAGTAAAAACTCAATGAGAAAATAAAATCAGATGCATCACATCAGAACTTTTTTATATCAGAAAATTAAGCAATGACATGCTGCCGTCACTCACCATAAATATTAAATACAGAGGTTGACCTTGCTGATGTCTCCCGAAACTCAGCTGTGCCAGATGATGTTTGGCTGGGCAGACACAGTGGAGTGGAGGTTTTGCTGAAGCAGACACATGAGAAGATATGTGATGTTTAGAAAGAAAACAAATGAATCCAGAGATAGGGAGGCATCTATCTCATTGAGTTACCTTGATTTCCTTAGCTTATCTTTGCTGATGAGGATGGTGTATTGGTTCACCAGCCATCATGTTTTTGATCTTCACATGTTGTGACTTCATAAAGAGCAACTAGTCAAAGAACATCTCATCATATTCCAGTGGCTTCTTTTGATTCCTTGGAAATAGGTCGATTGGAGGAGCCCGTGGTTTCTTCTGGATTGAACTGCTGTTAGTGACTCATGGGTGGTGATTACCTAGTGAACTGAATTGCTGCTGCTGATTCATGATGGTGTTTTGCTAGAGGACTGGACTGCTGACAACAAAGTTTTGAATAGCCCCAAAGAATTGTTTCTAAAGAAATCTACAACCCCGTTTCCACTAATCATTTTTTTCTATTACCTCTGGTGAATGGTGGGCCAAAACGGAGGTTGAACCACATCAGAACCCATATTAAAGTGTCATGCCTTATTTGAGAGACCTAAAGGACCAACAAGTAGTTGACTATGACACATTCACACTAGAGTCTTTATTTTAAACTCCAGCTTGGACCACACTGCCATCTTTGATATATCAGAACAAGAAGATGAAGCCCCAAACTCTGAGTGAGACAAGATTTTATAGGAAATGGTCAAGCAGCAAGGAGGTTTCTAGATTATGGCACAACTGATTGTGGGGGTGGGAACTGTGGAATTTTTGCTGCCCTTTAAAGTAATTAGTTGGTGCTGGTAGCCAAACCATAAATTTAATTTCTGCTTTCTTCCTGATTGGTGGCTGTTAGGAAGTGAAGTGACAGGGGCAGGTTTGTAACCTGGACGCACAGGTTTGTTGGGGAGTAACCTGGAAACTATTGCTACCTGCTGGCATGTTAGTTAACTCAAGTTAAACCTTAAGTCAGGTTCTCTAAGATGTAGTTGGAACCCAAGATCTGTTCTTTCAAAAGAGGTTGTGAAAAATCTAAGGCTACAAAGTACAAAGCTAAAAGTAAAATTATACTGCTATATGCTATGGTTTCTTCAAATTCAATATCATTGGAAAAATAATTTTATTGATGAGAAAGTGGGACAACAAACCCTGCCTTGGTTGAATTTTTAATTTACTATTCTTGAAACACTTCATTATATTTTGGCCAGCTTTTAAATTCAATGATAGTACATTCTGCAGAAAATATATGGAAAAAATCACTGCCAATTTAGGAGATTCAAGTAAATTTTATTTTTTCTTTTACCTTAGGAGACAGGCCCTAATTATATACATTTAGCTCATCTAGAATTTGTTATTTAGGTCATTTGGGCTTTAGTTCATCCTGATTCCACTGTATGTGCTTCTTGAAAGCTAGAACAATACACATATAGCATCACACCCTGTTTAAAGATAAATTTTTAAGTCAATCAATAGATTCATGACTTATGACATTCAATCAAGTAGAGAAAATTGGCATTAGGAAGAACATATAGAGAAACAATTGAAAGCAATTGAAATTGTCAAGTCTTGGCACCATAACTTGGGGCTTACAATTTTACTCGAATTGTTTGAATTCTAGAACACAGTCTATCACCTAGAATTTTTTTGTAGCATATGTGGAACTCAGTAATGTTTACTGAGGAAAAAAATAAGCATTCTCATGGTTGTGATCAATGATATTAAAATAAAAATTAAATGATTCAAATATTTGTTCTAAAGCATTTATTGCATGTTATTAATTACCCATGCATTACATGTAGGGAGAGAAACAGATGCATTATTAAAGTTAACTGTGTTATCATATGGTAACAAACATTGTCTTACCTATAACTCCAGTAAATTTGTCTTAACAGATAAAGAATCTGTTACGAGGCTACACAAGCATTAAATTTATAACTATAGATTTTTCAATAGTATTTCTACATCTTGTTGATATCTGTGGGATTTTTTCAATCAATAAACAAGTTAAATTATTTGCATTGCCAAGGGAATTTAAACCTGGCTCATAATTTATAAATTACTGCTTTGTACTACTAGAAATAAAAAAAAACACAATAGAAGAAAAATATTCCAGAGTTAAGAGTAATTCTATCAATGCTGTGTGTGGTGAGAACAAGTTGATAATATGTCCTGTCTTTTTATAAAGTGGTCTGAGAAAGAGAATTAAGAAAAGTAGCAGAGGGCTGGAGAGATGGCTCAGCCGTTAAAGGCTAGGCTCACAACCAAAAACATAAGAAAAGTAGCAGAAAAGAAGGGATATAGAGGGGAAAAATGAAAGAGAATTTACATCTTTATTGGATACAAATGATCCAAAATATGGGGTTATTTCTATTAACAGAGAACAGACCTGTATCATGTAAACACTGAGTTTGATTTCAATTAATATTAGTCTCTCATTACTGCTACAGCCACAACACATGTACTAGTTTAATGCAACAGGAACACTAAATATCACCATTTATTAAAACATTGAGACTTAATTAAGGATAATTTGCATATCAATGATCCATTAAACTATTTTCATGGTTTTTATTTATTTATTTATTTTTTTTTATTAACTTGAGTATTTCTTATGTACATTTCGAGTGTTATTCCCTTTCCAAGTTTCCGGGCAAACATCCCTTCCCTCCCCCCTTCCTTATGGGTGTTCCCCCCACCCCCTCCCCCATTGCCGCCTCCCCGACAGTCTAGTTCACTGGGGGTTCAGTCTTCCCATGGACATTAATTAGTTAATTTTCTATATCCTCTATAATTATGGTATTTTCAGAGCTACAGAAGGTAATAACTATAAAAAAATTTGATCTACAATAGTGACTTGCTGCAAGATACTGGTTCTGTAGTAGCACAATTCTTGAGGAAAAAGCCAACCACTCTCTGAGTTTAAGGCATTCCATGGGTTTCTTCTTTGGTGGTCATGAACATTAAATGGGAATGAACCTAAGGGAAAACTTAATACTATTATTCTGAAAAAAAATAATAATACCAATAAAGTGTCTCATTATGACATTGTGCTACACTCATATATCAGTAACTCATATACCATTCTCATTAGAGAAGCTTACTCTTTCAATAGATCAGAACACATACAGAGACCAAACTTGACAATGAGCAAAGAGTGAGAGATTGATTTTTCATACTCAATCCTATATGGGATGTCTTAATCAATCCTATCCCGCATGGGTGCAGACAGCTATTTGAGAGAGGATGCTACCAGAATCTAAGAACAAAAACACATGAATGACTCCCAGACAACTGGGTCTTACAAATACTACAGGACTGATGCACACATGAACTCACAGAGACTGTGGCGGTATGCACAGGACCCGCATGGGTTAAAGGCAAAAGAGGTCCAAATATTAAAGGGGGAAGTTTACTCGGGTTTTCATCATTAACTAAGAAGTTATTTATTACTGACATTTACTCACAAAGGAAAAGTTAATATTCTCCAAAGGAGACTCACTGGGTGTTTTAACAACACTCTAGGGTTGGCACTGTGCCCAGCAGTAAATGGACAATACAAATAAACTCAGAAGAATTTTTGTAGACATTTTTTCTCCTATTGCTTTGGATGTGATTTTTCTGATATTTTGCTTGTATATTATGATATCTGATTTTGTGGTTAATGACTTTTGCTTTCATTTTTTATGTGTATGTATCTTTCTTATGTATATCTTTTTTTAAAATTCTGATTTGGTTTGACTTTTGTTTATTTAATTTTGTTGTTGTTGCTTGAAGTTTCCTTGCTTTGTACAGTGACCAAGAAAGGACAGCTTTCTACAGTGACCAAGAAAAGACAGCCATATTGCTGTATGGGTGAGCAGATGTAAAATACCTGGGAGGAGTTGGAGGAGGGGAAATGATGATCAGGATATATATATATTAACTGAAATAAAGTATTCTAGACACTAAAAGTCCCTGTGAATTAATAAATTACATAAAATATTATTATTCATAAATAAATTAGGAAGAACCACGTGTCTTTTTCTGTTAAAAACATGATTCCTCTCAGTGAAAAAGACTGCTTTTGGGAGTGAATAGGACAGCCTAGGGAGGAAATGAACAACTAGGAGATACAACACCTCCTCGGAATTATGCTTCCATTCATATTATGTTTAAGTACTTCACAATAAACAGTATTTATAAAACAACTTATACCATATGTTTTCTTTTTCCCTGTAAAGTATCAGGTTTGTGGTTTGACACAGTGTAGCAAATGAGTTCTTATGTCTAGAAACATAAGTGTGGGTGTACTTGCCACCATTTAATATACCCATATCACCAAAAGCTGGTGTTATTAAACCTATTCATTATTGTCTAAACTCTTGGTATCTCCATAGTTAATGAATGGCCTCTCAGTATCTTGGCAGTAGTGCCATTTTTAAAATAAGTTTAAGTCGACTAGATAAGAAATAAATGTGTTTGGAAACTCAGGGTAAAACTATTTTAAGTATCTTCTGCAAACCACAGTTCATTCATACAAAACTGCTTGAAATATTAAAGCAAAAATAACTTGCTCTCTCAGGAAATGTATTTAAATATAAAATTCCAAATACTACATTTTACATGTCTGATGCTATCAGACATTTTAAATTTATAGATATACTTAGTAATAAATAATGTAAATCATGTGTCCAGTGCTAAGATAAGCAATATACTTTGGTAATTTAACATATGTCTAGGATATATTTTAAAGGAATAGATGTAGTCAATAAAAATGATATAAATAGCATTGCCCATAGTCAAATAAGATATTTACATATATATTTTGATAGTCTAACACATAAGTTTTTGAGATCTTACTGTTTAGCATAACCCATGAAGCAATATGGATATGTAGATATGAAAAGTATAAAATTACATATAAACTATAAAATAAAGGTCATGTCAGTGTAAGAAGCCCTAATCTCATGTTAACATTTTAAGCGCATCAGAAAAGTTATCACATTCTACAAATGAAAAGGCAGATTAATTTTTTAACCTCATATAAATTCTCAAAAGTGAGTTAGTCCAAGCAAGACTCAGAAGAAGATATACTTCTGAAATTTTGAATCAATAATTCACATGAATTCCATGTTCTTCCTCAACAATCAAACAGCATTACATTTGCTCCTTTGATTCAGGGCTAGCCTCAGAAATTAGTAAGTGACAATAACCTCAGTGCAGTTTAAGATGGGTTTAAAATCTAACAATACTATTGTTTCCTAGCCATTATTAATAAATCTTATCGGGTCAAAACATTAAGTTTGATTCTGAGATTTACACAAATGTGTACATTATACTTTGATCAGTGTTCTTTGTCCTTTCTTGAATTTGTCTTTTCATCTGCTCATCTCCTATCACTAAAATAGAACTCTATGTACTTCAGTGCCTCATACAAAACAACTCTGTGAACTGCAAATGACAAAAAGCATGAGATTTGTGTTTCTAAATCTGGCTTGTTTTGATTATGTGTTGATAAGAAGTGATATCAGTGGTTGGGGGAAGGAAAAGACGTGAAATTCTCCTTCAAAAACTGAGCTCTTCAAAAACATGAATTCTTCATGATCACGGGAGTGATGGACCAGCCACAACTTGGGAGACCATCATGAGTGACAGCACTGTCACATCAGTGATAGTGTGATGGCTGTGAAGTGGGAAAGCATATTAGATATTCCAAAGACCTGAAAAATGTGGTAAAAAGAGAAAGTGTAGGTGAGGCAGTTGGAATGTGCAGAGTGATAGATAAATATGAATGGGAAAATGCGAGTATGAATTGGGATCTATGATCTAACAAGCTGAGCAGCTCTAATTCTACCCATTTTCTTGAAAATAAAATACTTTTGCTATTCTTTGTTGTTAGTAACATCAAACATTGTGCTATTTTTTCTTTATTCATACAATTCTTGGATTTCTAGATTTAGGAAATGATTATTATAAATAGTGTTAAAATACACAGTACCGTGCAAGTTTCTGTTTTGCATGCTGATTTTGATTACAATGGATACATGTTTATGAGTATTATAGCAGGATAATATTTCTATTTTGAGACTTTTCAGAAAATGCATACTGGTTGCCCTAGCAGTTTTACTAATTCACAAGGCTATAAGCAGTATATAACTATGCCTTTTTCAGCACCCTTGTGAGAGTTTCTTTTTTCTTCTCGTGAAATTAGTCATTTTCATTAAACTACATCAGGATATTGATGAGCTTGGATTTACATTTCTTTTTTTTTTCTTTTTTGGCTTTTATCCTTTTACTTTTTTTCCCCCAACTTTATTAACTTGAGTATTTCTTATTTACATTTCGATTGTTATTCCTCTTCCCGGTTTCCGGGCCAACATCCCCCTAACCCCTCCCCCTCCCCTTTTATATGGGTGTTCCCCTCCCCATACTCCCCTGATTACCACCCTCCCCTCAACAATCACCTTCACTGGGGGTTCAGTCTTGGCAGGACCAAGGGATTCCCCTTCCACTGGTGCTCTTACTAGGCTATTCATTGCTACCTATGAGGTTGGAGCCCAGGGTCAGTCCATGTATAGTCTTTGGGTAGTGGCTTAGTCCCTGGAAGCTCTGGTTGCTTGGCATTGTTGTTCATATGGGGTCTCCAGCCCCTTCAAGCTCTTCCAGTCCTTTCTCTGATTTCTTCAACGGGGCTTCCCATTCTCAGTTCAGTGGTTTGCTGCTGGCATTCGCCTATGTATTTGCTGTATTCTGGCTGTGTCTCTCAGGAGAGATCTACATCCGGTTCCTGTCAGCCTGCACTTCTTTGCTTTATCCATCTTATCTAATTGGGTGCCTGTATATGTATGGTCCACATGTGGGGCAGACTCTGAATGGGTGTTCCTCGTGCCTCTGTTCTAACCTTTGCCTCCTTATCCCCTCCCAAGTGTATTCTTGTTCCCCTTTTAAAGAAGGAGTGAAGCATTCTCATTTTGGTCATCCTTCTTGAGTTTCATCTGTTCTGTGCATCTAGGGTCATTCAGGCATTTGGACTAATAGCCACTTATCAATGGATTTACATTTCTTAACAGATCAGGAACTCTAGTATATTTCCACATCTATTGCACAAATGTGCTTTTGTCAAACCTATCTCTTCAATTTCTTTTCCTGTTTATTTATTGAACCAGATATTTGTTTGAAAATAGCTAGATATATACTTACATATAGTTCTGTGTAACTGTACCTGGGTATACAACTAAGATATTTCAAAACATTTTTATTTTAACTCAAGCGGTATATAATACTGTATTACAATACCAATAATAGTATCAAAATAACTAGATTTATAAGTATGTGCAGTTCTATGTGACTATATGTGGTTATAAAAATTAGTTATTTTAAATATTTTTATGCTAAGTCAAATATGATATATACTATACTATACTACAAACAATAGTAAATATATAAATATACATTATATATACATAAAATTATTAAAGACTGTTGTAATTCCATCAAACATAAAACATTCAATTTACTCAAATCAAAACATTCTTATCACCCTGTACAAAGCTTAAGTTCAAGTGGATCAAGGACCTCCCCATCAAACCAGATACACTCAAACTAATAGAAGAAAAAGTGCAGAAGAGTCTTGAACACATGGGCAATGGGGAAATTTTCCTGAATAGAACAGCAATGGCTTTTGCTCTAAGATCAAGAATCTACAAATGGGACCTAATAAAACTACAAAGCTTTTGTAAAGCAAAAGACACTGTCATTAGGACAAAACGGCAACGAAAAGATTGGGAAAAGATCTTTATCAATCCTACATCTGATAGAGGACTAATATCCAAAATATACAAAGAACTCAAGAAGTTACACTCCAGAGAGCCAAAACCCTATTAAAAAAATGGGGTCCAGGGCTAAACAAAACATTCTCAGCTGAGGATTATCCAATGGCCAAAAAGCACCTAAAGAAATGTTCAACAGCTATAGTCATCAGGTTAATGCAAACCAAAACAACCGTGAGATTCTACCTTACACCAGTCAAAATGGCTAAGATAAAAAATTCAGGTGACAGCAGATGCTGGCGAGGATGTGGAGAAAGAGGAAAACCCCTCCATTGTTGGTGGGATTACAAACTGGTACAACCACTCTGGAAATCAGTCTGGAGGTTCCTCAGAAAATTGGACATTACGCTACCTGAGGACCCATTTATACCTCTCTTGGGCATATACCCAAAAGATGCTCCAATGTACAACAAAGACACATGCTCTACTATGTTCATAGCAGCCTTATTTATGATAGGCAGAAGCTGGAAAGAACCCAGATGCCCTTCAACAGAGCAATGGATTCAAAAAATGTGGTGCATCTACACAATGGAGTACTACTCAGCTATCAAAAACAATGACTTTATGAAATTCATAGGCAAATGGAATGAACTAGAAAATATCATCCTGAGTGAGATTACTCAATCACAGAAAAGTACACTTGGTATGTACTCACTGATAAGTGAATATTAGCCAAAAAGCTCAAATTACCCAAGATGCAATCTACAGACCACAGGAAGCTCAAAAAGAAAGATGACCAAAATGCAGACGCTCCCACTCCTTCTTAAAAGGGGGAAAATATCCACAGGAGGGGAAGCAAAGTTTAGAGCAGCGACTCAAGGAATAGACATTCAGAACCTGACACACATGTGGCCCATGTATATACAGCCACCAAAACTAAATAAGATTGATGAAGCTAAAATATGCATGTGGAAAGGGACTGGATATAGATCTCTCCTGAGAGACACATCCAGAGCATGTCCAATACAGAGGTCAATCAATGCTAGCAGCAAAGCACTGAACTGATAATAGGACCCCCTTGTGGTGAATTAGAGGAAGTATTGAAAGAGTTGAAGGAGCTTGCAACCCATAAAAACAACAATGCCAACCAACTAGAGCTTCCAGAGACTAAAACACTACCAAAAGACTTTAGGTAGGGCTCCAACTGGATATGTAGCAGAGAATAGACTTGTTGGGGCACCAGTGGATGGGAAAGCCCTTGGTCTTGCCAAAGTTGGACCCCCAATGCAGGGGACTATGGGGGAGGGCAATAAGGGAGATGTATAGGGGGAATAACTGTATGGTAGAGGGGGAGGGAAGGGAATGGGGGCTTATGGACAGGAAACTGGGAAGGGCAACAACCTTTGAAATGTAAGTAAAGAAATGTATAATAAAAATTTTAAGAAAAATAAAAGAAAAAAGAAACAAAAGAGAAAATATTAATGTATTTTTTAATAATTTGCAGGAGAATTTGTGATAAATTGATTATGACAAAATCATGACATAAATGAAACTCACTATTGTAAAAATTTGTGAATTTGGACCATTTCACTATAAAATTCTCAAAGAAATCAATGTTGAATATTGATGGATTTGTTTAAAAATCTACATGTTTTTCATACATGCAGCTCAGAATAGAATATTACACACCAACTACCAATGGGGAATATTCCACACGTTATACATTTTTGATCTTCACCATTCTAACATCAGTAAGATAGAATATCAAATAGTTTTGATTTGTATTTCCATTATGGCTAAGGATGTTGAACATTTCTTTAAGTGCTTCTCAGCTATTATAGATTCAAATGTTGAAAATTTTCTGAATCCCACTTTTTTCCAGTTCAATTATTTATTTGTTGATGTCTAGTTTTTTTGAAGTCTTTATATGTTTGGGTATTTCAGTATGGAGTTGGTGCAAGTCTTTTCCTATTCTGTACATAACATTTTATCTTATTGACTGTATCCTTTGCCTTATAGAATCTTTTCAGTTTCATAAGGTTTCTTTATTGTTGGTTTTAGTGCCCATGCTATTAGTGTTCTGTTCCAGCAATTGTCTTCTGTGCCAATTCATTCAAGGCTTTTTTCCAATTTCTCTTCTAACTACTTCCGTGTGTCTGGTTTTATGTTGAGTTTTTTATCCTCTTAGACCTGAGTTTTGTGCAGAGTGATACATATGGACCAGTTTGCTTTCTTCTGCATGTTAAGGCCCAGTTACACTCACACCACTTGTTGAAGATGCTTCAAGACTCTTGTCTTTCACTTCCTTCATTAGAATCACTCCCTAGTTATTTTGTGTTCTTTGTGTCTACAGTGAAAGGCCACTGTTTCTCTGATTTCTTTCTCATCCTTTATGTCATTTGTAGATAGGAGGCCCACTGAGTTTTTTAGATTCATCATTTATACAACAACTTCATTAAAGGTGTTTATCAGATGTAGAAGTTCCATGATAGAATTTTGGGGAATGTTTATTTAAATTACTATATCTGAAAATAACAATACTTTGACTTCTTCCTTTCCAATTTGTATCTCCTTCCTCTCTCTCAGTTGCCTTATTACTCCTACTAGAACTCCAATTGCTTTATTGAATAGAAATGGAATGGACAACCATGTCTTATTTCCAATTTTAGTGGAATTGCTTTAAATTCCTCTCCCTTTAATTTGATATTGGCTATCAATTGCTGTAAATTGGCTTTATTATGCTTAGGCATGTTGCTTCTATCCCTAACCAATCTAAGATAATTTTGATGAAGATAAATTGTTGACAGAAGAGTGGCTTGGCAATTAAGAGTTCTACCTGCTCTTCCAGAAATCTCATTTTGGTTCCCACCAACCCATGGGAATCCTTCACATTTCAGTTCCAGAAGGTCTACTGTCAGACCTCTTCTCTCCAGGAGCACTAGACACACAAATGATGCACAGAGATATAAGGAGCTGTTTTTCCTAAAACACCATAAACATAATAAAGCTAAGTTTAAAAAGTTAATGGACAATGTGCAATTCTGATGCTGAATGTGTCTGCATATAGATATAATTTGAAACAGTAAATATGAAATGAACAATGGAGAAAATATTATTTATACTTTACCATCTAAAAATAAGAAGTATGGAAATGATAGGGTCTACTGAAGTATTCACCCCAAAGGAAACTGTCTCTCTGTTGTTCATCAGCCATCAACTGCCAACAGCAACTTATCTTGGAGCATAGGCAGGGGCACATTAGCAATTCCCCTATTCATTTTGAAATGTCGAATGTTTTTTATATTGTGAACATATAATGCAGGCTAAGAAAGTTACTGTTAGTTCATGAGTACTATGGCAACATCATATCCAGAAGACAGCATCTCACAGCAGTCTTTCCCAATTTCTTACTATTCCTTTTATACAGGTTATTTTATTAACGTCTGTATACTTTTTACTGAAATCTGTTAGATGAGTTTCATTTTCATATATTCTTGTAATGTTCCTGAACCATGTAATCATAGTGCCGTCTTTGATCTCCTCCCTTCTCTGGCATTTTATCCCTCTTTCCCACCAGTTCTCTACTTTTGGGGATTTTTATTTCTAGATTCCTGTATAATTTTTGTCATTGCATTTCATTCTAAGAGTTTTAATTATTGCTCTCTATATATATTCTATACATTCATTATTTAATTTTAATTCTGGAACATGTATATTCAATATGTTTATCTATTTCCATATTTTACAGAGATTATAATAACTACTACCTTTCATTACTAAAGAATTCATAGTTGGCATTTCTTTAAATTGTAATATCTATGCAGGAGAGAAACGAAGTATTACCCAATGACTATAAAATTAAAATATAATTTTTTTTAGAAAATCATAAAATATTTCATTTATTAAAAACTTTTTAATAGGAAGATAATGAATTTAAGTTGAAATTTTAGAAAGCTTCACAGAAATGTCTTGGTATAAAGAGAAAAACATATTTTAAAAACTGAAGTCCCAGATAACCTCTCCTTCAATATGAATAAATGAAATTATCAATTTTGTTAATAGTGTAATACATTTATACTGCATAGGCGCCTTCCAAGGATCAAGGATCATTTCCAGATAAGGAGGCAAAAGGAATGAAAGAATGTTAATTGCCAGAGGTAGTGAATGATGATAAGAAAACATTATCATCAGGATACAACAGGGCATTGCAGAGATGAACTCACAGTAGTCTTGATCACTTACACAAGTTTCATGTGAGCTCAGAACACACCAAACCCCAGCATGTAGAGATGTCCCATCCCTAGTTGGAGATTTATTGACAATTAATAGCTGTTGTGTGAGTTTATTTACTTTCAGAAATGGATTTAACCCCTGGTAGGTTGACATTTCAGTTGAAGGTCACTACTCAAATAATATAAATTAGGGCACAAAACAAGGAATCAATGGGTAAAATACAACAAGTAGTGTGAAGAGGGTAGGGGGTGTGCACTTGGGAAAGATTAAAACAGAAAGTGAACGTGGGCAACACATTGTAAGACATTTCAAAGTACTAACGTTTCCTTGGTGATATTCTTTTAGTTGCATTTCTATAATTTTGTAGTCCAAATATAATGTTAAGTTTGAACAATTAAAAAAACTAAGACAAAAAAATGGAAACAGCATTGGAAATGAGAAGGGAGAACACATAACTTTTTTTAGGATATTTTTAGGATAATGATTGCGAAAATTAGGGCCTATTTGTTAAATCAAATGGAAGTTAAGGCACTGCTGATTTAACAATGAAGGTTTGCCACAGTAATAAAGTGTGTGTCTTAGAAAAATCCTTTAGCAGACAGACTCAGAGAAAGACTTTGGTAATGACATGAATGAAAGATATTTGGCATATGTGTTTTCTTTCTGCTTCTAAGAAATAAATAATGAGGCGCTCAGTGAAAGCATGAGGCAGTAGTTGCATCTTGGTTTCTCCTTTTGTTTCCCTTTTTCCTTCTAGCAAGTGTGGGCCCCAACACCATATTGAACAAAAATTAGATGACTTCAAATGTCAAAGAATTTGATTCCTCTTCACCACCAATTTTCCTAACTAAAGAGAGCAGCATAAAATACATTGAAACTGCCATAGTGAAATATAACTGAAGAAAAAACTCAGGAAGGAGAAGCTTGCAGCACACTAATTTCTTTTTCAGAAACTTGAGGAAGGAAACACTTGGTGCCAGTATCTTACAATGCATATTTCAAAGCCAGTGGCTTGAAAGCTGGCTTTCTTTACTGGATGTGCCCTATGCAGTGATGAGGATTACTTCAGTGCATCTGTAAAGTGCAGAACAGCGCTCCATTCTTTTTCCTAACTCCAATTTGATGCCCCCAAATTCTCAAATGCCAAAAATATGATATAGCTGTCTCATTCTTAAGATCCTTAATCCGGTCTAGTCTGGGGTTTTAGGATCGCTTTGTTTTCTACAACAATTTTATCAGGTCAGAGAAACTTACAAAGTGGAAAATATTTCTACAGCAGTAAATGACATCTCTAGGATAGCTGTTGATGAGGAAAAATTCACCAGAAACAAGTGAAGTAAATGTAAGTCACACTAATAAAATAATTTTCAACAGCATTTTGCAGTCTCCTGAGTTAAATAGGACATTATAAATAATTTATTTGCTTTATATTTTATTAAAGTATATTTGTATATACATTTGGAAAGCCTAAAACATGCATTTTAGTCTCAATGTATTATCTAACACATTGCCAATCTCTTTTACTATGATATTTTCGGATCTCTTACCATACACTGAATTCTAGATATTCAATTAATATATACTGATATGAAAAAATGTCCCTGTTTATGCACTTACGTGGGGCAACTATTTGCTATATAGGCAAAAAGAAGTAAATAGAATTTTTAACACTATCTTAATTTTTATCTTTGAGATTATAATATCATTATGCTTTTTGCTTTCTTTTCCTGCCTCCAAAATTCCCCACATACATTTCCTTGTTTTGTTTTGTTTTGTGTTTAAGTCCACAGCCTCTTTATTAATTTTTATTGAATTGATATATGTATTTTATTTACATAAATATTCCTAAACATAATCTGTTTGGTATGCATAAAGTTACTTGCATGTGTATCTTCTGAGCTTTTGGTATTGGAAAAATGATTGGTGTGCTCTTCCCCCTAGAAAACCATTTTTTCTGATCTACTCTAAGTTTTCCTAAGTTGCCGGTATTTCTTTGTATTAAATGCCTACATTTTAAAGCAAATGAAGTAATTTGGGGACCTAATTTTCTTTCGTACTTTCTTCTCAACAAAATACCTTTAATCTCTGTCACCTATAGACTTTCAGTTTGGATTATGATGAATGACTTACAGTGTTCAGAATTTCATACTAATTCAACAATGCTGAGTGTGAAATGATATATCAGTGGCCTAAAGGAAGAGAGAAACTTCTTATTCAGTTGGATTGTTTTTCAAAAGAATTTAATTGATGTAGTAAATCAAACAATTAATCATAGTTTAAGGAAAAGTAAACTCCTTGCTACTTCACCATGTGATTTCCAAGTCAATAATATTCCATTTAGCTATTTTAAACAGTGGATTTCTTTCATAATATTTATTTTTAGAATCTAGCGTGCATAGGTGAAATTTTGTAGCTCTTTCCACATTGACAGATATTTTCAATTTTCATGTGCAAATAGTTTGGAATGAGCTTATCTTTAGCAATATGTATCCAAATGAACACCAACATATATATTTCTTCTTAAGAATTCATGCTCCGGGGTTGGGGATTTAGCTCAGTGGTAGAGCGCTTGCCTAGGAAGCGCAAGGTCCTGGGTTCAGTCCCCAGCCCGAAAAAAAAAAAAAAAAAAAAAAAAAAAAGAATTCATGCTCCACAGAAATGGGTTTATATATACAGTGGAACACTATTTAGCTATTAAAAACAACATAATGAGCTCCTCCATGTTCCAGAGACAGCTGCATCTTCTCTTGCAGTGCCAGTCTCTTTCCTTAAACATTGTGGTAAAGATTGGAGTGAACAGGTTTGGTTATATTGGGCGCCTGGTTACAAGGGTTGTCTTTTCATCTACAGTTGGCAAAGTGGAGATTGTTGCCATCAATGACCCCTTCTCTGAACTCAAGTACATGGTATACAGTATGACTATGCCCATGGCAAGTTCAATGACACAGTCAAGGGAAAATGGGAATGTCATCAACAGGAAGCCTATCACCGTCTTCCAGTAGTGAGACCCCACTAATATCAAATGGGGTGATCTGGTGCTGAGAAAGGTCAGGGCCCACGTGAATGGTAAGGACAAAAGGGTTATTAACCCTGCTCCTTCTGCTATGCCCCCATGTTTGTGATGGGTGTGAACCACTAGAAGTATGACAACTTGCTTAAGGATGTCAAAAATGCTTGCTGCACCACCACTATGAGCTTATACCTCTGGCTAAGGTCATCCATGATAACTTTAGCATTATGGAAGAGCTCATGACCATGGTCCATGCCATTACTGCCACTTAGAAGACTGTGGATGGCCCCTCTGGAAAGCTGAGGCCTGATGGCTGTGAGGCTGCTCAGAACATCAGCCTTGCATCCACTGGTGCTGCCAAGAGCTGATTGAGAAGCTCACTGGCATGCTCTTCTGTGTTCCAACCCCCCATTGTGAACCTGACATGCTACAAGGAGAAACCTGCCAAGTATGGTGACATCAAGAAGGTAGTGAAGCAGGCATCATAGTTCCCACTAAAGGGCATTCTGGGATACACTGAGGACCAGGTTGTCTCCTGTGGCTTTAACAGTAACTCCCACTTCTTTACCTTTGATGCTGGACTGGCATTGGGGACAACTCTGTAAAGCTCATGTCCTAGTATGACAGTGAATATGGCTACAGCAACAGGTGGACCTCATGGTCTACATGCCCTCAAAATTGTAAGAATCCCTGGACCACCCACTGCAGCATGGAAACAAAATCAAGAAAGAGTGCCTCTACTGCTAAGGAGTTCCTGTCCTAACTTGGTTCCCAACACTGAACATCTCACTCACAGCTTTCATTCCGGACCACCAAAATGACAGAGCGGCCTAGGAAACCCTACTCTCTTGAACTCTTGAGTATCCTCAGCAAAGTTTGCTGCACCCATAAAACAAAAACAAAAACCTACATAATGAAATTTGTAGGCAAATGGATGAAATTGAGAATATCATAATATCATGATATGCATTCATTTAAGAGCAGATATTACCCAAAACGTACAGGATACACATGCTACAATCTACTGACCCAAGAAGGACCAAGCTAGGATGTTTGAATATCACTTAGAAGGGGAAATACAATAGTCATAAGAGGCAGATGCAGGGAGGGAACTGAGTAGGAGAGGGAAATGGGCATTCAGGATGAAAGGTAAGGAAAGACAGGAAAGAGGGCTGTCCAGGAGAATGAATGGAAATTGCAGCTGTCACATGAA
This sequence comes from Rattus rattus, assembly GCF_011064425.1. Classification (NCBI taxonomy): domain Eukaryota; kingdom Metazoa; phylum Chordata; class Mammalia; order Rodentia; family Muridae; genus Rattus; species Rattus rattus. The sequence continues at coordinate 81,948,772 of NC_046156.1, forward strand.
GGGGAGGGTGAGAGGATCAGAGACCTGAGGGGAGTCTACAGGGAGTCTTTGAGGGTGAATCTAGCTGAGAATCCTAACAGTATGGTGTATGGAACCTGAAGAAGCCAATCAGCACCCTGAGTGTAGGGCAGGTGATCCCAACTCACCTACAAAACTTTCAACTCAAAATTTGTCCTGCCTACAAGAAATACAGGGTCAAGGATGGAGCAGAGACTGAAGGCAACAAATGACTGTTCCAACTTGAGACCCATCCGCATTGACCAGCACCAGTCCCTGACACTATTAGTGATACTCTGTTATGTTTGCACACAGGAGGCTAGCATAGCTGTCCTCTGAGAGTCTCCATCCAGCAACTGACTGAAATAGTTGCACAAACCCACAACCAAACATTGGAAAGAGTTTGGGGAGGTTTATGGAAGAGTTGCAGAAAGAATTGTGGAAACCAGAGGGGATAGGAACTCCAGAGGAAGACCAGAAAAGTCAACTAACTTGGAACGTTGAGGATTACCAGAAACTGAGCTACCAGTCAGAAAGCACACGTGGACTGGACCGAGGGACCCCTGTAATATGTAACAGATATCCACCTTATTCTTTATCCTGGTTCCCCAACAGCTGGAACAGGGTTGTTTCTAAATTTGTTGCCTGTCTGTGGATTCAATTCCCCTTTATGGGCAACCTTGTCTAACCTCAATGGGAGAAGATGTGCCTGATCCTGAAGTAACTTGATATGCCAGGGTGGGGTGACACCCAGGAAGGCCTTCCCCTTTTCAGAAGAGAAAGGGGGTATTATAGGATAGGGGCTGTGTGAAGTGGGAAGGAGGAGAAGGGGATGCTGTGATTGGGATGCAAAGAAAATAAAAAGAATCAAGAAGCAATAAGGAATATGGAAAAGGATTCTATTCGTATTCGAGATTATCTCCAAATGTTTAACAGAAAGCATTATTAAATTCTATGTAATAAAGTTAATAATTGTGATTTAAAAGCTAGAATCCTATCATTTTCAACATCTTTTACAGATGTGAGAAATCAACTAAGTAAAACAGGCTTGACACAGAACGATAAGAACCATATGATCACACTTAAAAGTGGCATTTATAAAAGCTGGTCTTTGAGAAGCTGGGAGTAGAAGAATGACAACTAGAGGCTGAGGGATAGCAAGTCATAAGAAAATGTAGATTGTAGAGTAGTAAGTTATATGTGGGTGGTAGAAATAGATAGGTTTTTTTGTCACATTGTCCCATAGAAGCTTAACTATACATACTATGTTGTTCTTAAAACTGGAGACTAGAAAAAAGGAATTTAAATGTTTTACCATAAACTGTGAGTTTTAAAAAATTTACTTAAACACATATATGCATATAAAATGTAAGTATGTATATATAAATCTTTACCTAATTTTTCTTATTATACAACGTGTTCTTAACCAAAACATCACATGACAGGCTATTGATATATGCAGATATACCAATAAAAAAAATCTGCTGCTAAGAATAGAATTCAGGAACAGAGCACTTGCCTAGCATGCTTGAGACCTTAAGTTCAGTTCTCAGCAAACTAAATAAATAGACAAACAGACAGGCAGATAGTAGGAATAAGTTATGCATAGTTTTATATGTACCAATCCCAGTATGATCAGTTAAAGTTTTAGAGACCTGACATACTCAGGGGAAGGGCTACCCATTTAGGCTTTCAGACAAAAATGCTGTTTTGAGTGTCAAAAAGGAGAAGGAGGGATATCTTTAGGTGGCTTGGATAGAACACAGAAAATGAGAACTATTGGAACACAATATCCAACCATACTTTAAGCTTAAGCTTCCTGTTCAGACACCAAGGCTTAAGTCAAAATTAGCCGAAGAAGCACAGAAAAGTATAGTCTTACAAAGGAAAATAGAAGTAGAAAAAGAAACTATCTCTTTGTGTCTCTCTGGTAAGGTATTAGGAGTATGTATATGTATGGTTTTTGTCTATGTGGACACATGTAGATGGGTTTGAGTACATGCATGTGGGTACATGAAGAAGCCAGACATTCATACTCAGATTCTTAATCACTAATTCTCCACCTCATCTTTGGATGTAAGGTCTCATGCTTATATATCCTTATCTGGACAGAGACAGAGTCCTACCTCCAATTCCAACTCAAGTTTTTCTAGATGTCTTAAACGAATTAGCTTAAATCATTACAACCTGAATGTGTCTAGAACATACTCTGCCTCATTTTTGTAATAGTAGAATTACAGGTTTACCCAGCCATAGTTTTATATGCAAGCTTCTTCTCAATACACGCACCAGCATAGGTACATACATGCATGCATGCGCATGCACGAGCATGTGCGCATGCACACACACACACACACACACACACACACACACACACACACACACACACACGCACACACACAGTTATCATGTCGTCAAATCTTCCATTAAGAGACTAAGTCGTTTGGGTTCAGACTCCATCTTAGAGAACCTGACCTAAGATTGAACTCACGTTAACCAACAGACCAGTCCTTAGAACCAGTTTCCAGGTTATTTCCTGTCTTAGTTAGGGTCCTATTACTGTGAGCAGACACCATGACCAACATGGGTTTTATAAAGGGTAGCGTTTAATTGGAGGTTCAGAGGTTCAGTCCATTATCATCAAGGCAGGAACATGGCAGCATCAAAGCATCCAGGCAGGCATGGTGCAGGAGAAGCTGAGTTCTACATCTTCACCTGAAGGAAGACAGGAACAGACTAAGCATACCCAGGCAGCTAGGAGGAGGGTCTCCAAACTGACTCCACAGTGACACACTTTCTTCAAGGCCACACCTTCTAATAGTACCACTGTCTGGACCAAGCACATGCAAACCATTACATTCCTCCAACAAATCTGCAGCTCCAGGTTACAAGTCTGCCCCTGACACTTTGCTTCCTAACAGCCACCAATCAGGAGGAAAACAGAAGTTTATGGTTTGGCTCCCAGCACTAGTCAATTATGTTAAAGAACATAATACTGCCTCCCAATCCGATGCGAAATAGCTAGATACCCCCTTCTTCCCTCTATAAATGCTCAGAACTTCTCCTGTTCTCCTGTGTCAGAGTCAGTGGTATGGCCCAAGCTCAAGCGATTACATCATATTTGGTTCCTTGGTGGTCTTTTTAGGGTTCATGAATATTTCCTGGCATAACACCGTGATTACATACAACTCCATTCACAGGGATCACTACACATGAGTACCCATACTGTCCCATTAGATCATGAGAGAATTACCTAAATTAAGATGCAGAGGGATTCAATACCTTATAAGGATGTTGCAGACATTTAATGAACATAACAGTGACTTAGAAACTGTTGGTAATCACTTATTATGAATTAATTGTTTAATACCTTGAGTATCAAGTGCAAACTATATACCCATGTACACAATGCCTGTAATTATCTTGTCTGCTATCAAAATCTCCATAGGCTACCTTTACTCTTTGCTGAGCATCATATGAACATAGTACTTATTAGTCTACCTGGGAATGCAGGTAAGAGACAACTAATTCTATCATATTTGAGCATGTGAAACTATACAAAATCTGTAATTAATGGATGCAAGAACAGGAAGTTCCTTAGGGGAGCTATGTTGTAGCATAACTCAAATTGCAACCTTAAATACAATTAAGAGTTTTAAGTAATTTTAATTTATTATTAATTGATTTTAATTTGATTTAATTAGAAACATTAGAAGTATTTGTGATACTTTATCTAATATCAATCAATGTTCTAATGATTAGAGACATGAAAATTAAAGGGAGCTTTTCAGTGGTTAATTTGAAGGTATTCTATTTGCATTAGACTGGGAAAATCTGTCCTTTGTAAAGCACACTACATAATACATTGAAGACGATATTTCTGTTTCATGAAAGCATAGCCGTTGTCTATCACTGTCAAGGATTATCGTTGCAGTTCCTCTTTTTTACATGCCATTTATTGTCAGCAATATTTGTAATGTAGAACATCTGTATGGTTTCATAAAAGCACATTGCTCACAGCTGCTCACTGCACTGCCGGCAGCTGTGGTGTACTTTGCTTAGTAATGCCTGGGCTTCCGATTTTATCACTGAGAAGGAAACTCTGAAGCCCAGATGGTGCATATTAATTATGTGGTAATGGGTGCTGGCTTGTCTTCTAGTTCTCAGCAGGCCTCCTATTGATCTCAGTTCTGTCAGGAACTGATACATGTTTGAGGAGGAGTCACTTTGTATAAATCTCATTTTCTTTATCAATATAATGAATATGCCAGTTTCAGCCTGTTTTCTCAAGCTCGATACTTATGAGGCTACACAGAATCATCTGAACACAGGACTGAGTATCACAAACAAACAGTTTCCAAGTTTTTATGCCCCTCTTACAGATACTGTATTTCCTAGAACATACTCATTTGAATAAATTATTTTTTAACTTACACCAATGATCAACAATAGTGATTTATTTTATTTTCCTTTCGATGATCTTATACTCCCTAGAATAAAGAAAACCATTATAAGACGCTAAATAAAGCTGACTCAAACTTTCTTGAGATATGATTGAATAGCCACACTGATATACAATCTCTCTGGGGGTCAGTATCACTCTTTCTGATTATTTTGTTTTTTGCTTTTATTTTACTTTAAAAAACAGGGTATGGTAATGATTACTGTCTAATAAAATAGATTGCTGGGTTGTTCATTTGGTATCTGATAAGGAATAGTGTGCTCTTCCTTGGCTAAGCCTGTCTCCCAATCTTAACAATTCTTAGTTGTCTCTGGTTATTTGTGTAGGGCTGAGGCCGGCTGACTTTCTGTTGTTGTCATCCTTTTTTTTCTTTTGTTTTATTGGATATTTTATGTATTTACATTTCAAATGTTATCCAATTTCCCGGTTTACCCTCCATCTCCTTCTCTCTGCTTCTTTGAGGATGCCTCCCCTCCCATCCACCCACTCCCACCTCATCATCCTGGCATTCCTCTACACTGGGGAATCAGGCTTTCACAGAACCAAGGGCTTCTTCTATTGATGCCAGAAAATGCCATCCTCTGCTCAGCTGAAGTCATGGGTTCCTCCATGTGTACTCATGGTTAGTAGTCGCTTTGAGCTCTGGGAGGTCTGGCTAATTTACATTGTTGTTCTTCCTATGGGTTGCAATTCCTTTCACCTTTTTCCTCACTTAGGGTCCATTTGTATTCAATTGGCTCACACAAAAAGCTGAACTGAACTTCAAGTCCCTATTCTAAAATACAAACATAAACTGATACCTGAAGATAATTGCTTGAATCCTAAATAAAAAAGAAAGAAAGAAAGTGATGGAGCAATGACTCAGTATTTAAGAAATATTGTTGTTTTACAGTATACTATATTTCAATTCTCAGTACACATGCTAGCTCATAACCACCTTTAAGTCTAGCTTCAGGGAATCTGATAGTCTTGTGTGTCTCCGCATTCACAACACCTGAAGCATACACATACACAGACATATCACATACATAAAGTAATTAGTTTTGAAAAAAATAGAAATGAATGAGGCAGTATTTAAAAACTGTTAAGTGTTTTTAAAAGAGAAATGAGAAAAAACCCTTAGGATGTCTCAAAGGTAACAGATAAGTAAACTGTTGTATTAAAGAAAATAAAGAAGAAAGGAAGGAAGGAAGGAAGGAAGGAAGGAAGGAAGGAAGGAAGGAAGGAAGGAAGGAAGGAAGAAAGAAAGAGAGATCTATTTCCAATTTTCTGAAGAACCTCCATATTGATTTCAAGAGATGTTGTACTGGTTTGCAAAATGGAAGAGTGCTCCTGTTTCTCCACATTCTCACCAACATGTGTTGTCACCTGAAGTTTTACCTTAACCATTCTGATTGGTGTGAGGTGGAATCTCAGAGTCGTTTTGATTTGCATTTCCCTGATGACTAAAGATTTTGAACACTTCTTTAAGTGCTTTCTGGTCATTCAAGATTCCTCTATTGTGAATTCTATTTGGATCTATACACTGTCTTTTGATTGATTATCTGAGTTTAGCTTTTTAAGTTCTTTATATATTTTGAATATTAGTACTCTATCGGATGTGAAGTTAGTGAAGTACTTTTCTCAATATGTAGATTGCCCTATAGAGTTTGTTCTTTGCCTTATAGAAGCTTTTCAGTTTCATAAGGTCCCATGTATCATTGGAGTTCTGATAAAGAAACGCCATCCATGCCAATGAGTTCAAGGTTCTTTCCCACTTTCTCTTCTATTAGTCTTATCTGGGTTTATGTTGAGATCCTAAGAACTGCAGATTCAACAAGGTATCATACCTTACGAAAGCTACACTCCAGCATGCCTCCAGTAAACCCAGGCGAATAGCACCTTGTAAACCAGAGTGGCCAAGGGCATTGGTGAAGTTCATCACAAAATGTTGCTTAAATAAATAGAAAAGAAATGATTGGCTGAGTAACGATCCTGAAGACCAAAATGATTCCATATAGCATCCTGGTTACAGAAGGAGAGCCTTTATAAACATTTTCACACTACAAAACCAAAGTCAGTTCAGTCTGAGTTTGCTTTTCTTTTTTAGCATAGTGTATTAAAAAACTAAAGTAAATAGTATAAACAAAATGGGCAAACCTTTCCAAATTGAATCAAAAAGATTCTAGTTGAGAAAATGGGAACACATAAGAGGTGAACATAAAATTACTTAATAAATACTTAATAGAAACTAGAACAAATTCAAAGCTGATGAGGTGTTTGTAATAAGCTATGTTCTTCCTTTTTTAACCAATCTTTTTGTTTACACTTCAAATGATATCTCCCTTCTACAAAACCCCCATCCGATTCCCTCTCCTTTACCCCTTTGACTCTATGAGGGTGATCCTCCACCCACTCACCCACTCCTGCCTCACTGCTCTAATGTCCCCCTAACGCTGGAGCATCAAGCCTCCACTGGACCAAGGATCTTCCCTCCCACTGATACCAGATAAGGTCACCCTCTGCTACATATGTTTCTGGAGCCATGGCTCCCTCCATGTAAACTCTTCGGTGGTGTTTAGTCCCCCTAGGTGATCCAGCTAGTTGATATTGTTCTTCCTATCTGGTTGCAATCCCTTTCAGCTCCTTCAGTCCTTCCCCTAGCTCTTCTATTGGGGTCCCGGTATTCAGTCCCGCGGTTGGCTGTTAGTATCTGCATCTGTATTGGTCAGGTGCTGGTAGAACCTCTCCTGGAACAGCCATATCGAATTGCTATCAGCACATGTTTCTAGGCATCAGAAATAGTGTGATGATTTTGTGTCTGCAGATGGTATGGATTCTAGGTGGGGTGGTCTCCTGATAGCGTTTCAGTCTCTGTTCTATTTTTTGTCCCTCTCTTCATTTTTAATAACACAGCAAGACTATGTTTCTATCTAGACTTACTTAATCAGTATTTTTTGGTTCCTCCTTTCTTAAATTCATTACACTAAATAATAGTTAATGAATCATACATTGGGACAGGAAATTTATTTCAGATAATTAGTTCATAATGAAATGAGATTTGTGGTACAGTCCTATAATCACAACTATTTTGGAAGTCAAAGTAAGAACCTTGCAAATTCAAGCCTACTGGATTACACAGTAAGAACAAAACCAAGGCAAATATGGAAAATTTAGTAAGATAGTATTTCAAAAACAACAACAACCAAAGATTATAAAATAGCAACTCCGTGGTAGAGAATTTACTTAGCATGTATGAAGCATGTACCTCCTCTCTCTCTCTCTCTCTCTCTCTCTCTCTCTCTCTCTCTCTCTTTCTCCCCTCCTCCTTCCTTCCTTCCTTTTTCTCTCTCTCTCTCTCTCTCTCTCTCTCTCTGCATGAGTGTGTATGTGTGTGTATGTGTTTTGTATATGTTTGTATACAGATTCTTAAGAACAAAGTGGTCATATCTTCGTGTGTGAGTTGTGTGAATATAATCACCATGTGCATACTTCTGCAAACTCATCAGTGTAGATGTGTACATATGTGTGTGCAATAAAGTACACATGAACATACATGTGTATGGTGTCTGACAGTTTGTGTTAGGGCCTTTTTGAGCACTTTTCATCTTTAATTTTGAGACAGAGTCTTTTACTGAACATGGAGTTCAACAATTGGTTAGGCTGACAAATCAATGAGCTACAACCAGGAATCTACCTGTTCCAATCCCCTAGCACTGAGGACTATAGGAGTAAGCTACTATCACAGACTTTTTAAGTCAGACTAGAAGGTTGATGTGATTGAGCCTTGGGCACCCTACTTATTTAACTTGTCCCACAACCCTGAGTTGTCAAGTCTAAAATTCATGAAAAATTCCCAATGATCACTAAAAGAAAAGAAACCATAAACAATCTGGTTTCGTTTTCATTTTGTAAATGTGACATGTGAGAATATCATTGTTGACATTGTTCTTTAAGACGCCAGAGTGCTGCTGTTGTGTGAGAAAGTAATTTATTTTTACGTATGTATTATGAATGCATAGAGTACTCTAGAGAAATGGAACCATGAGACTACATACATATTACCAAAGAAGATTCTTCACATTGGCTTATACCATGGGAGTTCAGAAATCCAAATATTCTCTCTACAGGTAAGTACTTACAAGACGTTCAGTCCAAAGAAACTAATGATATAGCATTCCCACTTGATGGTGAAACTTTAGATTTCAGTTATCTGTGCTTAAGTCAGTAAAAAAGCTAAAGACGCTAGAGCCTGACGTCAATGAAGAATGACAGCTATAACACCAGCAAGCATGGCAGAAAGAACAGACTACGGACCAAGAATCTAAAACTAAATTCTTGCTTCTTCCTAGGATTTCCTTATATATGCACTGGAAGACACTGGCCACTATGAGGGACAATCAGCAATCCTACTCAGAAATTTCAATTATAGACCTGCCCAAACCTGTGTCTCTTAGTTCATTCTAGAAATCATGAAATTGACAAAACATGATTGACTATAACCAATAGCTGTACATGCATTTATGTAAAAGAATATATATTCTCTTCTGCAAACTTCATTCTAAGTAAGTAGGAAAAATATCAGGTAAATTATAAGCTTTTCTTTTTCCAGAAACCAATAGTTTTCAAATAACTGATTTTTAACTTTACATTGAAAGACATATTTTTATTACATATATAAAACCATGATATGATCTATCCTTTAGTATACATGATTGTTGTAATTATCAGGCATGTGTTTACATGTCTGATATGAGAAACAGTTAATTACCCAATGCTAGTAAATCAATGTTTATTAGAGGACAAGCTAAAGCAACTAATTTTCTAAACCTGCATAATCTATAACAACAATTTATAAACAATTGTTCTTAACACACAGGTAAGTACAGTTCTCCACCTTATCAAGGAAGCTTCTCTTTCAGATAATGCAACCACCACCTGTCAAAATGCATATGTATGGATCCTCGCTCCAATGGATACATTTATAAAACATTCCCACTCCTAAGATTCAGGGAAAATTTTGGAAGAGGGGCTGGAAAGATTATAAAATTCAGGGGATTAACTGTTTCACTTTGATATCACGACTCCTGGAAATTTGAGGAATTACACACATAAAATCTCACCAAAAAAGCTGGCCAAATGTGACCTGAATAAGAATATCACCAATGGGGGCTGGGGATTTAGCTCAGTGGTAGAGCGCTTACCTAGGAAGCGCAAGGCCCTAGGTTCGGTCTCCAGCTCGAAAAAAAGAAAAAAAAAAAAAAAAAAAAGAATATCACCAATAAACATGCTAAACTGTATGGAAAAAAGTCCATAAAGTCACAACCCTCCACAAAGAACTATAGACAACTGAGTACAGCTAGGAGCAAAGGAGTGGTCTTTATTCACTGGGGAAGAAAACATCAATTGGTTGTCCAGATCCAAATGGTCAGTAATGAAACATCCATGCAGGTAGCATTATAAAGACTGAACAACTTACATTTAGGAATATATTCTGATAGTATGCACTAACAATTAGAATTTGAAGGGGATTGTGGAAGGTCATATGGGAGGGTTTTGATGGACAAAAAATGAGAGAGAAATGTAATTAAATTATAATACAAAAAATTTAAACACAATATTGGAAAAATCATCAGAAATAATATTTTTTAAAAAAATTGATGCAATCAAGTATTTAATTTTTAACATGAAATTGTTCTTCATATTCTCTTAATTTATTGTCAATCAATACTAATTAAATCCTCCATGAAGATATTCAAAATCAGATAGTAGATATGCTTTTCACATAACTCAAGCTTATATTATAAACTAAATGCATTAATACTGAAATAAACCATGAACATTTATTCTTCATTTTAACATAGTAAGCACTTATACTTGCCCTTTGTTAATCATTTTACCATATTTTACAGCTAGTTGTAGCATTTACTCTTCCTTCGTCAGATGATAATGAGGATGAAAATAACATCTGATAAGCTGTATGGATATATTTTGCCCAGGTAGTATTTAAATGACTGAACCACATTAAATTTCTGTGTATTGCGGTGTCATATTAATTCCCATTATATGCGTAACATACTTCTCTAAGAGCAAGCTATATCTGTTTACATCTTATCATCAGTTACTTTGTCTGCTTTTATTTGAACTAATAAAAATGTGTGCTTTCAGTGAGTAAAATCTGGCTATATTTTTCAAGTTCCCCTGCTTTAGCTCTTAACAGTAACATATTCTTAAACAGGATTTTCACAGATCCACCTGTATTTGTACAAATGCCTTTGAATTTTTCCATAGAGAATCACTACATTAAATTTGATCACTTTCTCCAATGCCATTGGTTAGACTACAAATCATGAAAACTTTCAAACTTTCAAACCTCTCTGGTTTCCCTGGAACTCAAACTGACATGCAAAGAAAAACAAAATGGTCTCAGTTAAAAAATAAAAATAGACTGTATCACCATATAAATTTTAATTTAGGCTAAGCAGTGAATACTTTTTTCATATATTTTTCTAGAAACTTTAAAGCTGAATCATAGAAATTAGGGTCTGTCATGCCTATGGGTTAAAACCCTCCCTGGAAGAATAGACATCTAGAGATGTTAATCAGTCAGCATGGATCATACTAAATCAACACCTCTTCCACATCTGTACCAAATAAACCATCTGCCTTTCACAGTAGGCCTAAGCAGTATTGGTTATCCCAGACCCAATATGGCTGCCTCTGATGATCTGATCCTTGAAGGACTTAAACCACCACTAAGTGCCACATATGGGATCACAAATTATGTTTGGTCCTTGTGGCTATAGCTCTTGATGTTACCAGGAGAAATAATTGCATAATAAACTCACTGTTCTTCTTGCTCTGACAACCTTTCCACTATGTTCCCAATCATCTACAACATTCCTGAACCTCGGGTGTTGAGGTATCAGAGTATTGTGTAGATATATCCATTGACACTGGGATCCACAGTTATGCATTTTGATTTGTTAGTGGTTTTTTACAGTTTTCTCTGTCTCTTGGGAGAAAAGTTTCCTTAATGAGGTAGAATAAAATACAATTAACCTGTCGGGGTCAACTTTTGGGAGCTCTAATGGAAGTAAAAGGTAGAGGGGTTAACTTATCTTTTGCATAAGGACAAATGGTTATAAATTGAAGTTAGTTATCATGCTGGTTTATATTATTAGTGGTTGCAGATTTTTTTCTCCGATATCCATGAAATCACTAAGCACTAATTACTTACTTAAATTTCTAGTACAATGCATAATATCCCTCTTGTTGCGTGGGACACAAGTCCAGTTACAGAGTGGTATATGTACTACTGGTATACCCAAAATGCTATCATACCATGAAGGTTACTAATACAGTTCAAAGACATCTTGGTTAGTTAAGATTGTTGATTGCCTCCCTCCTTTGAATACTTGCATAGTACATTCTGGTACAATGAAAGGTAGTTCTCAAGGACAGGCCACTTAGGTGAGTCCCATCTCAGGTGTCTCTGGACCCTTTTTCTAAAGTATAGGATAATTTCAGCAATATGGACTTAACTTCCACTTCTGGGGGCAACTAAGGATAATCTCAATATGCTGCTTTGGAATTATCTTTAAGAGCACTGGCCAACAACTTAATAGAGGATTTCTCATGTGTGGTATTGTATTGTCATTATGTGGTCATGCCTCTTGGGGGATTGCAATCAGCTCAGATAAAAATTCCTTTAAAATATTTATGTACAATCCAAAAAGCAGGTGAGTGGTTTCTACTCAAGCTCTAAGCCCAGAACACCAAAGAAATCAAGGACCAAAAGACCCATTCAAAAGGACACATAAAAGTTCATAGCATTAAGTATATTCATAAGAAGTAGTGAGATCTCATACTACCAATTTAACAGCACATCTGAAAACTAAGGAACAAAAATCTTCAGTAAAGCAAAGGACACCATCGAAAAATCCAATTTAAAAAAAATGGGTGGAGAACTAAACAGAGAACTTTCAAAATAGGAATCTAACAGCTAAGAAGCACTTAACTAAATGTTCAACATCCTTAGCCATCAGGGAAATGCAAATGAAAATGATGCTAAGATTTCATCTTGTACCTTTCAGAAGAGTCAAAATCAGAGACAAAGGAAAAACTCATGCTGGCAAGGATATGGAACAATTGAAGCACTGTACAAACTTGTACAGTGACTTTGGGATTCAATGGTGGTTTCTCAGAAAATTGGGCAGAAGGCTAGAGAAAGCAGCCTTTGTCTTGTCTTTGTCTTGTGTTGTCCTGCCCTGTTCTAAGTTGAAGTCTCAGGGAGAAGAGGGGAGGGGAACTTACCTCTTTGCTCTCAGTACTTGCAGGACTCTGAGAGCATGTGTTCACATAGTAAAAAACTCACTATATCTACATGTATGTCCACTAGGAGCACTTATCTGGGTGAACATTCATCATTTATTACTGGGTTACAAGTTCATGGAAAGTTAGAGACCATAACTAAGCTGTCTGAAGTTTTGTAGTTAAACCCAGTCAATATCTTTTCTCTTGTTTCTTCACCAGTGGTCCTGTGATGTTTATATTTTTATGACCTTCAGTTAATGGTTTCTAAAGTCCCTTGGAATGTGCCCTATGTTTTAAAATGCTGTTGTTATCTCAGAAGCAATTAAGCAGTTCTGTTATAAAGGGAACTTGAATGTCTCTGTAGAGGTTGCCATTCTGAACAATGGTAACCCTTGCATGATAGATGATTTTGCAGAATAATCATTCTTAGTTGCTGCATACTTTCTGAGTGTGGGGTCTTCCTTCAGTGATTTTTGTATCCTTACCCCACCATACTGCAAGGATACCTGCCCAAGTTTGTCCATAGTAGCTTTAGTCATAATAGGCAGGAAATAGAAGCAACTGAAGAATGGATAAAGAATATGTGGTATATTTACACAATGGATAATACTCAGTCATTAAAAACAATGACAATATGAATTTTTCAGGCACTAGAAAAGATCTTCTTCAGTGAGGCAACTCAGACCCAGAAAAGACAAGCATGGTATATGCTTACTTATAAGTGGGTAACTATGCTACAGTCCACAGACCCAAAGAATCTGAGTAACAAGAATAGCTCAAGGAGGAAACAAAAATTTCATTGAGAAAGGTAAACATAATAGACACTGTACGTGGATATGAAGGGACTGGACAAGGCTTCAGAGTGGAAACAGGAGCAGGAATGATCAGTGGTGAGGATAGAGGGAGAGAGTACTAGAAAAGACAACTTGAATTTGCAGGAATATCTAGGACAAGCTAGAAACCTAGGGCAATGGAAACTCCCAGGAATCTATGAGAGTGATCCTAGCTAAGATTTCTACTTATAGGGGAATATAGAGCCTGAACTGGTCAGCTCCTGTAACCAAGCAAGAATTCTAATGGTGGAAATGAGATATTAATCCAACCAGAAAACCTTCAACCTACTATTTGTCCTGCCTACAAAATGTGCTATAGTAAAAGTGGCATAGAAATTGTGAGACTGTCCAAGCAATGACTGGTCCAACTTGAGACCCACACCATGAAATGGAGCCCACCCCTAATACTACCTCTAGAGCCAGGAGCCTGAGGCTAAATAGCCCAGCAACCCAGCATAGGACCAAATACAAATGAGGAAGGGGGATGCCAATTAAATGTTTCCTAATGGAATTCTGCTATACTCATAGCCTGGCATCTAGCCTAACTGCCTTCAGAGAGGCTTCACCCAGCATTTAATGGAAACAGATTTAGAAGCCCACAGCCAAACATTAGGTGAACATGGAGAAATTTCATGGAAGAGGTGGAAGAAAAATTATAGGAGCCCAAAAGGTGAAGGATACCACAACATAACAACAGAATCAACTAACCCGAACCCATAGAGAGACTGTATTTCCAAACAAGGAGCCAGCATGGGCCTGCACTAGGCCATCAGCATATATGTTACACAGTTGTGTAGCTTGGTCTTCTTGTAGGACTCCTTTGAAATGGGAGCATGAACTATCTCTGACTCTGTTGCCTGCTTTGGAGACCATTTCCTCCTACTGAGTTGCCTTGTTTAGCCTTAGTAGAAGAGAAGGTGCAAAGTTATACTGCAATTTTATATGCCATAGCTTATTGATAACCCTTGAGGCTGGCCATTTTTTGAAAACAACAATGACAAGAAAAAAAAAGGAAAAAAAAAAAGGAGAACTGGAGCGAGTCACATGGGAGGGAGTAACTGGGAAAAGAGGAATAAGTAAAATAAATATGTATATATGTACCTTCCTCTTCTCCTTTAGATAAGTAGTTAATACTATTCTGGTATTCTTTGTGGCTTTCTTTGTGTGTCAGTCATCCATATCATTATTATTATTACTTTATCTAATTAACAACATCTGTATTCACTTCCCTCTCCATCCCTAAGGAGCCTCCCAATTTCCAATATCCTCTATCAAATCAATTGTATCCTATCATTCCCTTTATTCTTCTCCTACCTTCTTTTGTATTTCCTTCCCTTTCCCTCCCTAAGGAACTCTTTCTCTTCCAATTCCTATTGTGCCTTCTTATTCTTTTCTTTATCAAGGCAACATTCCTATTTTGTCTTTCTACATTTTGTGTTTACTAAATGCTATGTAGTTACATAGGAAGATTTGGAACTAGGATCTTCCAATAATAAAGAGTATGAATTATTTCAAGCAATAGGATCTTTTGTATCCTTTTATTTATTTATTATTTTTTTACAATCCAGCTGTTGCCCCTCCCAGTTTGCCCTCCCACAGTTCTTCATTCCACCACTCCTCCCCCTTGCCTCTAAGAGAGTGTTCCATCCTCCTACCAGGCCTTCCCCTTCCCTGGGGTCTCAACTCTCTCCAGGATTAGGTTCATCTTCTCTACTGAGGCCAAATCAGGCAATCCTCTGTTAAATATGTGCCGGGGGCCTCAGGCCAACCCCTGTATACTGAAATGCTCTCAGTGTCTGAGAGATCTTGGGGATTCAGGTTAGTTGAAAGTGCTGAACTTTCTGTGCACTCTCCCTCCTCCTCAACTTCTGCCTGCCTTTCCCTAATTCAACCACAGTGGTCACCTGTTTCTGTCCAATGGTTGGGTATAAGTGTCTGCCTCTATCTCCTTGAGCTGCTGATAAAGCCTGCAGAGGACAACCACATCCTCTTCAGTCTCTTCTCCATTTTTGTCCCTAGAATTCTTTAAGACTGGAATAGTTCTGGGTAAGAAATTTTTAGAAATTTTGACTAAAGGAGTAAAGTTGAAGCTCTATCTACTTGAGGTGCTCTCCTCCATTTCCCTCTTCCAATTGCCGGGCACTTTGGCTAAGGTCACTCCTATTGAATCTTGAGACATTGGTACATTCTAGAGGGTCTCCCCATTTCCTATGCTTGAGGGTGCTTATTTTCATTCATTTTTCTGGCTCTCTGGGCTTCTCTCCTGTTCCCCTCCCCCATACCTGATTCTATTTCCCTGTTTCCTTCACCCTCTTTTGTCCCACCCTGGTACCTCTTTCCCTCCCTCCCTCCCTCTGCTTCCTATGATTATTTTCTTCCCCCTTCTAAGTGGTATTAAAGCATCCTCTGTTGGGCATCTCTGCTTGTTACACTTCTTACAGTCTGGGGGTTGTATCTAGATACACTCTACTTTTTGGCTAATATTCGCTTATCAGTGAGAACATACCATGCATGTCATTTCAGGTCTGGATTACCTCATTCAGGATGATATTTTCTAGTTTCATCCACTTGCCTGCAAAACTCAGAGTGTTCTTATTTTTAGTGGTGGAATAGTATTTCATTGAGTAAATGAACCACATTTTCTGTATCCATTCTTCAGTTGAGGGACATTGGGTTGTTTCCAGCTTCTGGCTATTACAAATTAGGCTGCTGTGAACATAGTGGAGCAAGAGTCCTTGTGGTATGGTAGAGAATCTTTTGGTTGTACTATGTACAATTTTTGAGGAACCTGCAGATTGATATCCCGAGTGATTGTACCAGCTTGCAAATCCCACCAGCAAAGGAGGACTGTTCGTCTTTCTCCACATACTCACCAACATGTGTTGTTACCTGGGTTTTTTTTTTTTTTTTAAATCTTGGGCTTTCTGATTGGTGTAAGGTGAAATTTCAGGGTCATTTTAGTTTCCATTTCCCTGATGACTAAAGACTTTGAACATTTCTTTAAGTGCTTCTCAACTATTCAAGATTCTTCTGTTGTGAATTCTCTGTTTAGCTCCGTATCCCAATTTTTAATTGGGTTGATTGGTTTTTGTGGAGGATAACTTCTTGAGTTCTTTATATATTTTGCACATTGGCTCTCTGTCAGATGTAGGGTTAATGAAGATTATTTTTCCTCATCTGCAGGTTGTCGATTTGTCCTGTAGAAGGTGTCTTTTGCTTTAGAGTAGGTTATCAGTTTCCTGAGGTCCCATTTATCAACTGTTGATTTTTGACCAATGATCTGATTATGAACATTAATATCAAAACATATAACAAACCAATGAATAATAGTACAGATTTACTATTTTAGAAAAATATATTTTATTGAAAAGCATTAAAACTGTTATTGGTTACCAAGTCTCTACAGGAAATAGCTGTAAAATAGGCTTACTTACTTAATTTAAAACAATTCTTTGTTTTTATACTTTCTTTGTTCTTCTATTAAATATCTATTCAGGATCTCCCATGACATTTGATTTTCAGATCTGTATTTCCAATGATAGAACCCATCATAAAACAAGAGAAAAAGAATATGTCAGAATCAGAAGAATTATAGAAATCAGCTCTGAAATGCCTACATAGAAACTGTGGG
Organism: Rattus rattus; assembly: GCF_011064425.1. Lineage (NCBI taxonomy): Eukaryota > Metazoa > Chordata > Mammalia > Rodentia > Muridae > Rattus > Rattus rattus. The sequence goes on from NC_046156.1 coordinate 81,965,990, forward strand.
CAAATTATAGTATCATTAGAATTTGGGCATTCATTCCTATTACTGATATCTAGAAATTCTATGAAATTAAGATGCTAACAATCATACCACTATTGACAGAACATAAATACAACTTGAATCTTCAATCACTACTATTAAATGTATCTGATGTTATGAAATTTTTTTTCTAAGATGATGAAAACACCCACATGTATCTCAGCTGTGAAGGGATTATCTCTCCCCTGGATATTTTCTAATAAGATTTTTTTCATGGCTTCTTTTAGTCTTTGCTTTCCTGTTGCAACTTATTTCATTAAAATGATCATTTTCTCAAATCTTTGAATATACACAAGTTAAAATTGTTATATAATCCAGCACAAAACCAATACATATATCTCTTTAAATATCAATTTATTTATTACTTAACAGAATTAGATTTGGAATATTTGTCACCACTACTCCCAATGCAAATAAAGGACTCTATGTTGCTTTACTAACAAGGATATTAGTGATCTAAGAAACAAGACATAAATAAATAGATCTACAGATTCAGGAGAAGATAAGGCAGCGCATACAACGAGCAGACACTGCAGAGTATCCGGACACAGCACTTTAAGCATGGAGATAATGAGGGGCCAAACTGAGAGCAGAGCATTTCAGCAATGACAGCAGCAACTGGTGCAAGCACTATTTCACACAGAAAGAACGGACACAATGGATTTCAATGGGGAGCTAGTCCAGCTGGAAGAATTCTGGGGATGTTAACACGGTTTCTGAGGTCTAAGCCAAGAGAAAACCAACCAACTGAGCTGAAGTTTTACAAATGAATAGAGCGGAACAAGGGGAGCTTGGAAATCACAAGGCTTCAGATTTACCCTGCTTTGAATAAGAGGGTATTGTGAAGAAAGGCCTGCCAGGATTTGGCTGATGATTTAAAAGGGATAATTCTTTGTGTAATATTATCATGAACCATATTAGGACAAAGGTTTGTACAAGGAAGTGCTAATAGTATTTCAGAAATTAAGGAATCAGAATATGGTTAAGAGTGGCTAGAGTTAGATATATTTAAAAGAGAAACACAACAGGTTATCTGATGCATTCAATGTTATGCAATAACAGAAAAAAATAAAGGAAAAGTGCAGTATAAAATTCTGTCCTAAAGATTTAAAAAAATTTAGACAGTGAGATGGATTACATAAACATAGAATATTGGAAGAGGGATTGTGGGGGTTGAAGAAGGCACAGTTAAGTTTGTCTTAAGCCCACATGTAGTATTTGTGTCCACAATTATATAGGCAGTTTTGGAAATCATAGTCTCAAGTAGGAGATACATACTTGGTAGTCATTACTGACACTAAATAAAGAAAAGTAGGTGAGACTAGCATAAGAGAATGGAAGTAGAGAAAACGATACCTTATCAAAAATGGACCACATAATTTGAGAGTTGAGAAAATAAGATAGGTGTCATAAATGTAATGAAACTCTAAGGACTTCATCACAAGTGTGAAATGTGGTATACCCAAAGTAACCAGTAACCAGGACTCAGGAGCCATTTGTCTGCTTCTGTGACAGCTTTTCTATCAGGCATAGTCAAGTTAGGCCAGTATCTGCTGGCAGATTTCCAGACCTGCTGATGCACCGAATGTTAAGAGGGGGATACACTTGAAGCTTAAGGCAAGGGGCTCAATGTTCTGTTAATCTTAGAGAAAGGAACAGAGAGGCCTCCAGATAGGAATATATATTCAATGTATGTCTGTCATTGTCTCTGCTGGCTTGTGGCTTTGTTTCCCACAAAACCGTAAAGTATATAAAACCTAAGAGAATTAAACTCCAGGCTTCCACAGTATTTACTGGACAGCCATCCATATTTTTAACCTTTTCTCTGAGTCTTCTTTCCATCTTTACTATAATCATCCTGACTCTACCCTCAGAGGACTGCTTGACTTTCTACTAGCCATGCTGGTACTACCAAGTGTCACAACTGCCTCTGAGTGGTAAAAAGCAAGAGACAGAATGAATGGTCATAGTTAGCAAATGGAAGCTCATGGTGCCCTACACTAGAGCAGCTATCTCAAATTCGTACAAGCAAATCTTGTCCAGAGTCAGGTGAAAGACTGAATACAAAGCAAACCAATATAAATGTATGCATAAACGTGAAAAAAATTTAGAAATGTAAAGAATGATATTTAAGTGAATCAATATACTTTCCTGAGCTTTCGCTCTCTAATTAGATACTTTTAAAGTCACATTCAAGTAAAAACAAGACTACTCAAGCCAAAACTTGCAATGCTTTTGATATGACTTTGACAATAGGAAACTAAGAAATGGCCATGTAAAGCTGAGATTGAGTGGGACATGTGCTGGAATGGAGACATAATAGCAGCCAGGGAAGAAGAATGTTTAAGGTTATTGTTGTCATCAGATGAACAATGATGCAGGTTTATTGTATAAAGTTGTATGAAAAAAAGCTAATCCTTGCAGGGGCTTTTATGACCAAACTTTGCAGAAAACCCATTTTTTAGCTGGGAGTTAAGATTCTTGTTAACGTATGTGCCTGAACATGGAGACAGGCTTGCCTTTTCCATAGCTTTGAGGCACTGGTGTCCTTGATATGGTTTGAAGTCATGTGATGAGTATTTATTCACACAAGGGTTCTCTCACGCCTCACCATGCACCATCACCGATTCAATTTAATTTTCTAAGCAGTTAATGCTGTCAAGTCAGAATATATACTACATATATATACTTCAGTGCTGGCAAAAATAGGAAACAAAAGCACATACGACTTTTGTAAGAATCTTTTTCCAAAAGAACTTGACCTATGTATGTTTGTGTGTGTGTCCATTTTATATATATATATATATGTATATATATATATGTATATATATGTGTGTATATGTGTGTGTGTGTACACATAGATACATAGATGGAAGAAATATTCACACATAAATATTTTATGTAGAAAACAAAGTTGGAAATAATGTAACTAGAGTGTATTTATATATGAAATTCTCAAAAAATTAAAAATATAATTTAAAAGGATGAAAAAAGAAAAAGCCATATGTATAAAAAATAAGGAAAAGGTACAAAAATTTAAATGAATACAGAGAAAAAAGAAAAAACTGCAAATTTTGATCAAGACTATCATTTTTGGTTTTACATTTAAAGAATCCTACTCTTTCCTTATGGATTTTAGTTTATAAACATTGCAAATGATTGCCTATATGCACATATGCATACAAAGACAGTTGTATACTTGTATAAATAAAATAAAATGTACATGTCACAAAATAAAGCTATGTAAGAAAATCAAAATATTTTATCTACTTACACTTCCATCTTCATTCGCATTCCTGAAAATAAATTACCATAATTAATTTAACATATATTTGTCCAAATTTGACTATATATTATATTAATTGTGTGTAGAAAATATGATTCTCTGGCTATTCCCACTAATTTTTCACAAATTTCTACTCTCTCTAGTTTTAATGAAAATTATGTGTTCATTTTTTACTGCCATGTAATAGAAAGCAGAACATGTAGTAACACTTTACATACACATTATCTCACTGAAACACACATATTGTTTCTGGTTTTATTGCATGAAAATTATACCCACATCAAAATTGTGACAGCAAGTATAGAAGTGAACTTTCCTTGATCCCATAATTTCCAAATCATATATAAGATTTACTCAATTGTTCAAATTACTCTATAAACATTCATATTGATTCAATTTTAATGATTAGTAAATGAGTTTGAGAAAACTAAAATTATGTTTTCAGATCATCAAGTTTCAGATGGAGTCACAGTGTTCTGTATTCAAAAATCTTTGTTGTAAGAAAATTATTGGTGTGGTCCAGCGTGTATGTATTGAATTCAAAATAAAATGATCAAATCTTCCTTTTCAGACAGACTGAAGAACAAGCAGATATTAACTGTCATTTTCAGTTTAAATTTGGTTACTACCTTCTTACATATATTTTGTAACATACTGGGTATCATTCAGATTTACATGTTTCTTAGTTTTTTTCTACAAAAAATATTATTCTTCAAATTTATACTCAAAACATAATATTTTAATACTAATAACTAGTCTGGTACTCCCAACAGTATATTACAGTCTTTCATGAATAGATTTTTATTAAGTACTTCATAATTCACTTTTCTTTTCAAATAAAATGAAAATAAAATGTGAAAAATATAGACTTCTACCACATGGGTGACTTTTATCACTGCTGTTGACCAGAGTGGAACCAATAAATAGATGAGCACAATGCGACCAAGCAAAAGCCTGTTTGACAAATAAAAAGTGGTGTAACTGCGAAAGAAAAAGAAGAGTAGAATAAGTCAAGTGAGCACTTGGGAGGAGAGAAATATAAATGTCCATCTTGGTTGTTTGAAGGAATGTCTCACATGGGCTCAGTCATTTGAATGCTTTGTGTCCAGTAGATGACATTATGTGAAGAGATTTAGGAGGTCTGGACTTTCTAGGAGAGGAATGCCATACAGAGTGATCTTTGAGAGTACAGTAGAACAGTATCCCATTTCTAGCTCATTCTTTTTGTTTCATCCCTGAAGTTAAAGAGGGCGATCACTCAGCTTCATGCTTTTGCTAGCATGCCTGCCACTTGATGCTGTACCTCTTACCAACCATGATGCACTCTTATCCTCTGGAATAGTAAGGCAAAATAAATTCTTCTATAAGCTGTCATGGTCATAGTATTTTATCACAAAGAGAAAAGTAACTAATATGGAAGTTATTTTCAGAAAATGGGTTGACGCTCTAGAGAGGCTGGTCATGTCTATGTGTTCTTTTCTTCTTTTTTCTCTTATTAATTGGGGTTACAAGACTGAAGCATTAGACAAGAGTAGTTAACTAGTACAAGCAAGGCCTAATGGACCATTCTACTAACAGCATGGAAGACTGTAGTGCCCTAAGAACAGGGAGGACAAACTCAAGAGGTTTTTGAAGATGCGCTTTGTGGTTGCTTGAATGAAAGTGTCTCATGATCCAATATGTTTGAATGTATGGTCTAGAATTATTGGAATTATTTGAATATGGCTCATTTGATGAGCTGTGTCACTGGGGGTGGGCTTTAAGGTTTCAAAGACCCACACTGGCCCAGCCCATGCTCTGACAGCTGTCTGCAGAATCTTAGTCACTGCCCTCAGTACCATAAGTGTTTGCTCCCTGCCATGATGATCATCGACTAACCACTTAAATCTGTAAGCAAGCCCCAGTCAAATGCTTTCTTTTATAAGAGATGCCATTTCTGTGATGTTTTGGCAAATACTCTGATTGCCTTTTGTCCATATCCTGAGAACCTGCCTAAGAAAAAATTAAAAGTCATTTTCCCCTCATAGACAAAATTACAAGATAGTATAAGAATTTTTTGTTTGTTTGTTTGTTTGTTTTCTCCCAATAGAAAAAGGCTTGTTTTATTTTAATGACTGATCCGTGTGAAACCACAGCCACGCTACTATGTACAAACATAGGGAAGCTTTTTTTCTTGGTCTCTTCCTACTTGGACAGAGTCTTGATGATCTCGTCCTTCTTGGCCTGAAGGCTCTCCTCCCGGGGCTTTCATGCTTCCTTGGTGTTAGACCTGCGAGCCTCAGCCTGGTCAATCAGTAGATTCTTAGCAGGCCTTTTCTGCCTTTAGTTTGTGGATATGCTCCATCACAATCTGCTTTGACCTTCAGGTACAGGCTGTGATACATATAGCGGTCAATCTTCTTAGATTCATGGTATCTCCTGAGAAGCAGTGCAGGATCCTCGTCCTTTTCATCCAGGTACCCTGCCTCTTCCCTATGCCCATATGCCTGCCCTTCCATCGGGCCAAGGTGTTTTTCTGGCAGTGAGCACAGGAATGGACAGTCACAGGCTTCCAGATGATCGGCCCATGTTTGATCAGCTTCCTGATCTGCTGGCAGGAGTTGGCATTGGCAATTTAGTTGGTCTGATTGGGGTCCAACCAGACCTTATTTTTACCATAACAGAGGACACTGGAGGCAAGTCTCTTCTGTAACCTGAGCATACTTATGGGGATAGAGGGTTTATGGACCGGAAACTGGGAAAGGGGATAACATTTAAAAATATCAGTTTGGAATCTGCCGTATCACAGTTGTACATGTCTAAATCAGAGACCATTAATATTATTCTGTAATGCTGTGGATTCAAACCAAACCTGTCATGCAAAACTCGGCCAGTCTGCTGGATTGTTATATAATAAAGCTGTGTTCTCTAAAGTTGTGGTTGCAAAAATCAGTTTAAAAATATTTATCTCAAGAAAAGATATCATAAGGTTGAATCGATGTTTTGGTTTGTACTGTTTGTCATTATGAAGATCTGCAAAGAAAATATATCTATTCCCTTTGACAACAGGTATGAACTGCAAAGAGTTTCTTGTTTGGTGGTTAGACCTCATGTCCAATTATCCTTCTCAGTGTTGGGTCTCCATGTGGCTTGAATACAGGCAGATCTTATACATGCTACCGCTGTCTCTATGAGTTCCTCTTGTGGTTGGAATGCTTTAGAGTTTGAGAGTCACCTACCACTGCTGGCTCTTACAGTCTCTCCACCTCTTCTTCAAAATAGATGCCTAATACTCGAGGGGAGGGTTCCGATGGAGGCATCCCATTTAAGATTGGATGCATATTCTGTGAACATTGTTCAGTTAAGGATCTCTTTGTTACCTCCAATGTATTTCAAACAGCTTCTCTGATGAGGGATAAGGGAGTCACTATCTGTGAGTTTAGCACTATGTCGTTAGGAATCATTTCTTTACTATTTTCTTTTGGCAGAACATTAATAATAGGTTTTTCCTCTAGGCCAATAACATTTCTACTTTCAAGACTGTGGTCATTTACTATTGTCAATGATGAGTTCCAGCTCATGAATTGGACCTCAAACCCAATCAAAAAGTGGTTGAACACCTTTTCTATTTACACCAGTACATCTTTTAGGCAGGTCAATATTGTAGGTCCCAGGGTTTGTAGCTGGATGATGTTGATGAATACATTTTCTGTGCAGATTATCACCTTCCAGCATCATGAGAACTAAATTTCTTTGATTAAAACATATGAGTTTGGGACAGCAAGATGTCTCCTTATAAATGCATTGATGGCTATGATGGTTTGTATATTCTTGGCCCAGAGAGTGGCACTATTAGAAGGTGCAGCTCTGTGGGAGTAGGGCTGGCTTTGTTGGAGTAGATATGTTACTGTGCCTGTGGACTTTACGATCCTCATCCTTACTGCCTGGAAACCAGTATTCTGCTAGCAGCCTTCAGATGAAGATGGAGAACTCTGAGCTCTGCCTACACCATGACTGCCTGGATACCGCCATGCTCCCACCTTGATCATAATGTACTGAACATCTGAACCTATAAGCCACTCCCAATTAAATGTTGTCCTTTATAAGACTTGTCTTGGTTATAGTGTTTGCTCACAGCAGTAAAACACTAACGAAGACAGCAGCCAAATCTTTGTTCTATACCTGTATTCTATACCTAACTTCATATTATTGAAGGAGACAACCAGTTGCTAAAAGTTGTGCTTTTACTTCTGCATATGCTGCATAGAGTTCTTGCCTCAAGTGTTTGCACATACATGCACATGCACACTTATATACCATATACTACACTTACACTGAAAATAAAATTAAGAGATATTTTTAAGTAAGTACAACATCTGATTGTGAACAAGGGTATTGACCTAAACCTTATTAAGATCGTCATGCAGTTTCCTAGTTATTCTTTCAGCCATAAATATATAATAGTAAATAGATAGGTCCACACTTCCAAAATGAAATGAAAGATGCAGCCACACTTATAAATTCTGTGACTTCAGTAAAGTTTCTGTGTCCATTTATCTACAGTTTTTTGTGTCAGGTTTTTGCTTTGTTTTTCTTCTGTTCTGTTTTGTTTTGTTTTTGATATTTCAAAGGCTGAATTACTTTTGGTTTGAATATTCTTTGAATTCATTGTTATTTGACATAATAGAATTTTGGTAAATGTTTTGAAAGGTATCTAAGGAATGGCTTAGAAGCAGAGAATTAACTTTCATGACTTTCCTTATCTAATAATTCTCTATCTAATCCTTATTCTTCAGAATAAATCCCTCCTAAAATTCTCTACATTCATCCTATTTCTATAAACAATGATTGAGAATGTTACAGTTATTGATTTTGAGTGAGCAGACATAATAACATTTATTTATGTACTAGATATTATATATGGTAAAAGCAGAGAGGATTTTCAAGTACAATGTCAGCATGAAAATTTAAGAGAGACAATCTTCAAGTTCACAATTAATTTCCTACCGTGAAGCAAAGTAATCCTTACTTTGCTCTATTCTCATTTCAAGTTTCCATTGCACTCTCAAAGCTTTCTGTATCTTATTCAAGTGCCTTTCTGCTAATTTCAGTTTCAAAATTAAAGATGTATGATTAGAATTTTAGAAACACATTAGGTTAAATTTAAAATTCAAATTATAACATGCATTTTTTAACAAGCCAGTTATTGAAATGAATATATTCTTTATCTGGGCCAGGAGTTAATATTTTAAATAGATGCTGAACATAGTTTCCTTATGATCACAATTCTCCAAAGGGGGGGAAAGACATTTGGCATGAAAGCTGAAAGCCTCTAATTTTGAATCTATACATGATACATAATTCTTGTGTATTGCTGTCACAGAATGACCAAGCAGGAGACGTATACTGTGGTTCTAATGCTCCCTTTGTCTTTCAGGTAAAAGAGGATTCAGAGATCAGGAGTAAAGAATGCCTGAGACCAATATTTTTCTATGTCGGTGTAGTGACATAGGACCAAAATATACATCTGTCCTCTTCACTTCTTCCCCTGTCTAGGACTTTAGTTTCTCTTGCTCTGTAAAATCATTGACCAAAGTCAATGCAAAGAATTTTTTTTACACTTCTAAGACACTATCCATTTTTGAGGGTTGATAATTCAAAATTGTTAGCAAAGACCTAGATGCATGAAGTCAAAGATAGATCATAAGAAAACACTACTTAATAGCTTGCTTTTTCCTGCTTTATGCTAGGAACTTTTATACAAGGTACACTCACCTACTCAGGATTGGAACTGTCCACAGTGGGCTGATCTATCCCATATCAGAGAGCAAAACAAAAAACAAAACAAAACAAAAACAAAAACAAAAAGAAAAAGAAAGAAAAGAAAAGGAAATGCCCAGCAGCCATACCCATGGAAGGTATCTCGAGGAAGTTATTACTAAAAGTTGACATGCTTATGCTTTCTGAGTGTGTTAACTTGATAACCAAGATTATCTCTTACATACATAAGACACAATAAAATACAGGAATTTTACTTGACAGCAGTACTGAAGACATAATTACAATTGTAATAGAAAGATAACGTGAAAGTTATAAACAACTTTGATTAAGAAAATGTGCTGTTGAATTTTAAATCCAGTATATTCATAAGGATCTGGCAATAATGTGTGGTACTAAGACTACTGTCTACTACTCGGCACTAGTGAAGTTGTAGATGTTAGAGGAGATCCTAAAACCACCACTTTACTAAACCAGCACAATAGCTAACTACATCCAAGTCTTTCTCCTAGTAGCCACAAAAAAGTATCTTTACCCTCATCAAGGAAACTTCCCTTTGCAACACATGGGAATCATAACAGAAAACTCTGATCAATTAAAACGCAGAGCTTTGAAACTCAGTACCACACAGTACATCTAGAGAAAAAACACTGTATGTAAGGCTCAGGGAAAAATGAGGAAGATGGGGCGGAAAGAATGCAAAAGTCCTAAGCTACAGCAAAAATATCATAAAGATCATAAAGTCTCCACTCTATAAGAACAGCAGGCAACTAAGGAATGTTAGAAGAAAACTCCAGGGAAGAGTACACAAGTTGGTTTCCAATACCAAGTGGTCAAACTTGAGCATTCATACAAGCAATATTACCTAAGTAAGCAGACTATATACACTTATAAATGTATGTATATTTTTAATGATAAAATTAGAAACATAAATTTAATATATATACTGTTTTATATACATGTTTTATTAATGTATATATACAATATACATTAGATATATGCATATCTGAGATAGCTGCTGAGAAGTAAAATTATTCAAATGCAGAAACACTTAGTGGATATTGATATATATATATGAAAAAAGAGGACATAAATTTAGAGGTAACAAGGAGGTGTATGGTAACATTTGGAGGAAAAAAGTAAAGGAGAAAGTGATGTGAACATATTATAACCTCAAAAGAAAATAAATTAGAACAAATAAACAAAGTTAAAATGTATTGATAAGTTACATGGTTGCCTTTTCTCCCAGAAACAATACCCTTCTGAAGTGAAAGTTATCAAAGGATCTGCTGAGAAAATGCTAGCATCTATAAGTAATCCCTGAATTACCTTAAAATATATTCTTAAGCAATTTTTGATCACCAAAATTCAACCATATCATTAATCTTATATTATCTCCTCTTATGTATACAATCCCCAGAGTCATAATGCACATAATACTGTATTTTTTCTCTTTGGATATTTTGCATCCCTTATGAAAACTAAGAATTACAAGGAAAATTTATTATTGTACATATACACTAAAATTATATATTCATACATGAGGTAGTTGCTGAGAGATCAGATTATTCAAATGCTAAAGTACATAATGGATATGTTCATGAGAAAATAGAGTAAATATTTGAAGCTTATACTTTCTCTACACTGAAAGACGCATAACTTACCAAAGTATTGTACATTCAGTTTCCTTTTTTGTAAGTAGGGCTATTTCCTATGACATAATTTATATGTATGCATACGATATTCTACAGATAATGTTCAATGCAAATGAAGGTTTTGTTCCAAAGGGAATGAAAGACAGTTTATTCTAAACCAAATACAAATTATGTTGGCCTGAGAATTATGACTGAATTTGCCTTGAGTGGAAAGCTATATATATATTCATTCTGGTCGCTGAACAAAAATGAAGCCAGAAATAAATATATTTATCAAATAAATTGTTGATTATATCATATATATATACACCAAGCAAATGGTGGAAATATATGATATAGTTTTCTTAATTCTATCTGATGATGTTCTTAGTGTTTGGGTTAATGGAAACTACTGATTTGATTACCTAAAGTAATGCAATCAAATATTTTACTTAGTAGTTACAATGTATATATATATATATATATGTATATATATATATATAAAGATTTATAGCAAATAGATTTAAATAGAAATAAAGATATACAAAATAAGTTTTGTTTGAAATTTTTAATATTCTTCATATGCAGGAATCAGTCTCAGTCCATTACATTATCAAAATTCATAATTTCACCATATCAATTTCACACATAAAAGTATCAATGCACTTAATTATCAAACATTTTGGCAATAAATACATCATTCTCATTTTACATGTGTGTATGGTTATAGTTATAATGATATAAAAACAGGAATGTTTTCTGCTTTCTAAATTTTGTTTCCTATTTGCAGTATTTCTTTTTTTTTCTTTTATTAATTATTTTATTTATTTATATTTTAAATGTTGTCCCCCTTCCCAGTTCTCCCTCCACTAACCCCAACCCCTTCCCTTTGCCTCTAAGTGGGTGCTCCCAGACCCACTCCCACCTCAATCCTCTAGCATGTATCTTCTCTGGGGTATCAAGTCTCCACAGGACTAAGAGCATCTCCTCCCACTGAGGCCACACAGGTCAGTCCTCTGCTACATATGGAGTTAAGGCCACAGACTAGCCCATGTGTGCCCATTGGTTGGTGGTTTAGTCCCTGGGAGCTTGGAGGTGTCTGGTTAGTTGATACTGTTGTTCTTCTTATGGGGTTGCAATAAACTTCAGATCCTTACTCTTCTATAGGGGTTCCCGGGCTCAGCTCAGGATATAGTGTGCCAAATCAAGTTACAACTATCTTACACTTTACATTTAAATCAGAGGAAGATAACTGTTTTTTTTTTAATAACAAAGTAAAAGTATGTGGCTGTATAGTTCAGTGGTTGAATTGTGCTGAACACTTTGGTTCAACCTCTAGCACCAAGTCCTATTCTAAAACAAAAAGATAGGCACGCCTCAGTATTCTCTTCTTTTGCTCCCTGTATATTAGACAGAATTAAGCTTCAGACTGTGAATCACAGTGTTCTGTAGTTATATTTATTAAATGATATATTACTTTGGGTACATAATATAAAACTGTCTACCCTTGATAGCATCTACCATCTATAGGAAAAGTGAACATGTATGTGCTGGAGCATTGTGATAGGGTCTGCATGTACCATATTTTAATCATGGTGACTAAGCATGTGATGGTCTATCCTTGTGTCTGTAAACTTGTATTCCTCTCTTCACAACGTTTTATTTTCTTACTTTTTACTTCTAACTTTCAGCCATTCTTTCTGCCTGGCTACCAAAATCACTACTGAAATATCCAATGTGTGACCTATATGAATGACAAGTCCAGATAACACAATTCACATCATGCCTCCAGACTGTGGATACAGCCAGAGCCAGGTTACTGTATCCAAAATATGGGGATGATGAGTTTATAATAAATTCTGTTCTGCCTCAGCTGCTTCTCAAGCTTAACTTTCTTTTTTCAAATTGGATTTTTTCAATTTATATTTCAAATGCTATTCCCTTTCCCGGTTTCCCATCCATAAGCCTTCTATCCCATCGTCACGTCCCCTTGTTCTGTGAGAGTGTTTCACCCTCCACAACCATCCCCCTTCTTGCCTCCTTGCCCTCACATTCCCTTACACTGGGGTTGGAGGGGGAGATCCAGCCTTGGCAGGACCAAGGGCTTCTCCTCCCATTGGTGCCCAACAAGGCCATCCTCTGCTACATATGCAGCTGGAGTCATGGGTCTGTCCATGTGTACACTTTGGGTAGTGGTTTAGTCCCTGGGAGCTCTGGTTGTTTGGTCTTGTTGTTCTTATGGTGTGGCAATCCCCTTCAACTCCTTCAAACCTTTCTCTAACCCCTCCAATGGGAACTCTGTTCTCAGTTTATGGTTTGCTGCTAGAATTCGCCTCTGTATTTGTCTTGCTCTGGCTAAACCTCTCAGGAGACAGCTATATCAGGCTCCTGTCAGCATGTACTTCTTGACTTCACCAATATTGTCTAGGTTTGGTGGTTTTCTTACCAGAATAGGATACACATAGAAATTGTTCTAGACTCAATTGTTAAATGATGTTCAAGAGGAGAGGCAGAAGATATATCTAAAACATTAGTCCCCATACCTGTTTGTAATACTCTAATGTTACTAAATCTTTGGCTGTTAATATCAGAATTTCCAGAGATATCTTTCAACATTATACTCCAATTGATTTTAATATTAAGATGTATAAATACAGTCTAGGCTGATGTATATATCAGTCATCATTTATGCATTTTACATAAATACTTAGTTACATTGAATTGATTCCAGACAGCATCAACTATTCTGTCTCTCCTATTCTAAAACTGTTTTTGGATAATTTGATGGAATTTGTTTAGATGCACTATGACGCATATTTGTTCTTTCAGCAAACATACTTTTTTAAAAATTTTTATTAGTTATTTTGTTTATTTACATCTCAAATGTAATTCCCTTTCCTGGTTTCCCTCTGAAAATTCCCCATTCAATCCTCCTCCCCTCCCCCTCCCCCATGAAGGTACTCCCTCATCCACCCACTCACTCCCAACCAACTGTCCTAGCATTCTCCTATGCTGGGTCATCAAGCCTTCACAGGACCAAGGGCTTCCCCTCCCACTGATACCAGACAAGGCCATCTTCTACATATGCAGCTGCAGCCATGGGTTCCTCCAGGTGTACTCTTTCGTTGGTGCTTGAGTCGTCCCTGAGAGCTCTGGGGGGGGGGGTCTGGTTGGTTGATATTGTTCTTCTTCCAATGGGGTTGCAAACCCTTTCCACCCCTTTAATCCTACACCTAATTCCTTCATTGGGTCCCCATGCTCAGTCTGATGGTTGACTGCAAACATCTATGATAAGTGATTATGTCAATAGTTTTTAAATATGAATAGCATTCCATTGAATCATATATAAATCTGAAATATGATGCTTAGCACACATACTTAATTAAACATCATCTTTCAAATTTATATATGATTCAATGGAATACTATTCATAAATTTAACAATTATCCATATAATCACTTATCACAGAAAGCTAGAGTCCTATACAAGAATGTTTGCACACAAATCAAGCAAAGCAAAACACAGAAATTAACTATGTAAGCAACATTAATGTTACTATCAAAGAATTATTCTAGAGAAAAAGTAAATCATAAACTACCTGAAAATCAAATTTATATGAATATCTGTTCAGTTATTAAATGAAGTGAAGTAATTATAACTGCATTGTAAAGATGCCAGCAAAATGTTGGGCTGAGAAGATCAGTAAAAAAAAATGACCAATGAACACTAGTAAGAATAACTCTGACATTTTTGGAGACAAGTAAAAGGGCTCATGTACTCACGCTTCTATAAAACCAATAAGAAATCCCCCCCCCCAAAATATCCTGGTGATGTTTTGCAATAACTTTCATGCCTCCCTTCTATATTTAATGCATTCAACAAGGAAAAATCACCTACCAAGATTTCTTCTATGAGGCAGAAACAACAGAGCAGACTTGTTTATGTAAGGGATTCTTAGATGAATGTTTATAGTGTCTTGATGTAGGACACTCTACAACTTGTGCCAAAATATAGAAACATAAGAAACAGAGCTAATCTGTAGTTCCACTGACACATTTCAAAGAAAATAAATATGTATGTTTCTACAAATGTAAAAGATAACCTCCCTAATTGGTCATCAAATAAAAGGTGGCCAGTGAATACAGTCAGCCCTGAAATTCTATGCACAAAGGGAATACTACAACACACACACACACATACACACACACACACATATATATATATATATATATATATATATATATATATATATTCAAACAAGTGGTCCATCAATTTGAGAGGAAGTTTTGAGAGATATGGGAGAAGTGAATGACCACAAAAATAAGTTGGGTTGCATATAGAAAGGGTTGGGGGTAAAAAGAGAAATGTTAAAGTATTATATTTATATTTTACTTAAAATAATATATAAAATCAATCTACATATAAATAATAATAGGCATGCTATGTGATCCAGTAATCCCAATCCTCAATGTATGCAGGAACAATGGAATCATCATGGTAACTAAATGTTTTACTTCATATTTATTGTAGCATGACTTATAAAACATAAAAGGATCTTCTTCCCCTAACCGGTCTGTCTTGTCTGGCCTTAGTGGAAGAGGATGAGCCTAGCCTCACAGAGACTTGATATGCCAGAGCAGACAGATATGGGGAAGCTTCACCCTCCAGAACAACATCACAGGACACGTGACGTTTGTAAAGGGAATAAGTATAACCCAACAGACAGGGGATTATGTTGTGGCATTGGTTCACCTTGTCATTATTTGCTGGTCTTCACTGGGCTTTGTTAACACTGGCATTGCGGATCATGCCATTTGGCAGAGCCTCTTGGTTTCCTCTGGATCAAACTGCCATTGCTTATTTCTGAATGGTGTTTGGAAGTGGATTGCGCTACTGTCCCTGACTGTGTGAAATTAACTGATTATTTCCTGAGATCAAACATTGGAATTGCCCCAAAGAACTATTTCTAAGCAGGTCTGCACCTCCTTTGTCCTACTAACTCTTCCTTTCCACTACCTGTGGTGAGTAGTGGGCTAGAAGGGAGGTGAGAACATTTAAGAACGCTTATTAAAAGTTGCTTTGAAAAGTCTAAGCCCGCAGAAATGAATAAATGAATTAATTTGTTGGGCAGAGAAAAGGAAATGACTTAAGTGCCATTGAACTGATGAATGCTTGAAAAACATTTGTAAAACATGTTATATTTGCCCAGAAAAAGGATAAAGCCCATACATTTGCTGTAAATGGATGAAACTAAGAAGTCATTATGAACCTTGAAAGAAGCCAAATGCAAAATGACAAATGAAGTCACTTGTGTAGAATTTAAATGCTTAACTCAGATATTCAGAGCAGAATGACAATTGCCAAAATCATGAGGCTGCAGGGTTCAGTAAAGCGCAGAGATATATTGGCAAAAAGGTTCTAAGCTACAGTTGAGAGGAAAAATATTTTTTCATTTTAAACTGAAATATACATTGCAAACAATGATACTAAATATTTTCTTAAATACTTTCTCCATAAAAGACATACATGCTTACCCAGATTTGAAACTATACAATATATAAACATATCAGAGCATGACAAATTACTCTATAAGTGCATAGAAGTTTATTTGTTAAAGTTTTGGGAAGACACAAATTATAATGTAGGATATTTCTTAAATAACTAAAAGCCTGATCTATAAGAAACTAATTTTACACATAAGAATAAATGCCTACTGAAAATACATACCCGAATCAGGATAGATATACAAAATTTAAACAGAAATGAGTATAATTTTAAAAAATATACATTTACAATAGAAAGAAAACAAGGACATTATTGATGAAAGGATAAATATATCCAATTAGCTTAATAATACATTTTTCAAACAAATGTTAAGAGTTCTTACATTTATAGGAATAATTAAAGAACAAAACACTAATATTAAAATCTTAAATTTCTACTACAGCAATGAGTGAGAAAAGTAACAAGGGGGAAGTGCTTAGAATTCTATGCGGGTGACTCTACCTGAGATTCCTAGCAGCTGGATATGGAGACTGAAGTAACCACCTCCAGTACCCAGGCCAGGACTTCTAGTGAGGGAGGGAGACATCAACCCACCAACTAAAACTTTGACACAAAATTTGTCCTACCTACAAGATGTGCATGGATAAAAATGGAGCAGAGTTTGAGGGAATGGCTAACCAATGACTGGCCCAACATGAGACCCATCCCATGTGAGGGAAACAACCCCTGGCATTATTAAAGATACTCTGGTGTATTTGTAAACAGAATCCTAGCATAGGTGTCTTCCGAAAGGCTTCATTCAGCTTCAGATGGGAGAATGTACAGAGACCCAGAGCCAGACATCAGGCAAATCTCAGGGAATCTTGTAAAAGAGTGAGTGATAGAATTAAGTGAGACAAGTGTGTCAAGTACACTACAAGATCTACAAAGTCAAGTAACCTGGACTCCGGTGGGCTTCTAGAGACTGAACCACCAACTAAAGAGCACTCAGGGGCTGGACCTAAGTCCCCTGTACATTTGTAACATGTGTGAAATTTGGTCTTCATGTGAAGCCCCTGATAATTGCATTAGTGGCTTTCTCCAACTCTGTTGCTGAGCATTAGGTCTCCTGCTCCTACCTATGCTGTCTAGTTGGGTCTCAGGGAGGATGTGCCTAGTCCTGAGGGGACAGGATGTTTTAGGACAGAGTTGCCAAAGGGGGCTTCCAATTCTCTGAGGAGAAGGAGAGGCAATAATGAGGGAAGGGATTCATAATTGGGGAGGAGATAGGAGATAGGAACTGTGATCATGATGTAAAGTGAATTAATAAATAAATTAATTATTTATTAATTATTTATTTAATTAAATAAATTAAATTAATTATTTAAGAATAAAATCTATGAGATAGAGAATAAGGAAATAGGAGATCTTTCAATGTAAACAAATGAGACCAGCAAATATACAGTACTCTTACACCCAGGCCATATCCTGAACTGAACATGTCGCAATACTGCTATTTGAAAGTGTTTACTTTAAAATTTAGCTTTGAGTTTTAATTTTGATTTTAACCATATTAAAATCAGGATCATTAAAAACTGATTAATTTGTATGAGCTGCATTCCTTTGGATCCTATTATTATTTGTGGAACAGAGACAGTGTTGAAGTCAATTTTGCCTTCCTTAACACCCACCTACCGACTGTATGGTAATACAGCCCAATGTCCCTAACTAGAGTCAGGTTCATTTGACATATTCGTGATATGAAGAGTCCCAAAACAGAGTACAGCAAACATATCTGCCTGTTTATTTTATAAGCCATAGCTGTGATAATATGTTGTGTCAGAAAATAGTTCAAAATAAAACTAAAAATACAAGCACATTGATGGTTATGTTATGATGGGAGGCAACAGTACATCAGTAGCAGAATAAAACATTGAAAATCTGGACTTATGGAAATTGTTACAAAGTTAAATACTAGCAAATCAATGAAACTAAAAGCAAAATTGAGAATATCAACACAAAGGGAACACAGAACACAACCTGCTAGAAGCAAAGATACAGAGACAATGGTACTGAGATCAGTTTATAATTTTATATTAAAGAGAATTAATTATACCAAATATACACTCTGACTTTAGAGTTCAAGAAATTATATAATGAAATGTTTTTAAAGTGCAATTAATAAAAGGTAAAGATAAATAAGACTGAAACTATAAAGTAACAGAACAATAATAAAATTAAATTTCAATTTTAATTATATATTAGAATATGTTATATTGGAAATTACTCAAAACTGGGTAGTTATGAAAGGTAGATATTTATCTAGCACACCATTATATATGTGGAAAATAAAGCAGGACAGCAGCTCTTGTGAGTCCATCTGGCTAACCTTTGGCAGGTCACAGCATAGCAGGAAAGCAGGAAGGAAGAGACAAATGAGAAGGGAAGAAGCCAACAGGACCCAAGGGCAGAAATTTCTGGGAATATTTTTTTGTAACTTCTTTCTCTACACGAACCACAATATGACCTATATCCATTCTTTCCCAGGGCAGTGTGTCATTTCCATAATGACAAAAAGGAATAGAACATTTGTTAGAACACAGGGTCCAAAAATTTTTGAATGTAGGAATCAAATGATTTTGGCATGAGCAACCACCAAGACTATCATGGCTAAAGAATGACCTTTCTACACAATAGTGCTGGAAAGCTGGAGACATAAATGCTGAAGAATTATGTTGGCTTCTGAACTTTCAACACACACACACACACACACACACACACTAAAATAAAGTTGAAAGACATATAAGTCTATTGCTTATTCAGAATCATAAAAGACCCTTTAAATATTAACTATGGCCTTCTGGTTGCTGCCCTCATGGAGAGCTGAAACCCAGCTCTGAGGAGCGACTTCAGGCCTGACACCAGAGGTAAGACCAAGTTTCTACTCCAAGTGACCTGCCTGGTGAACTCAGGACACACAAAGGCAAAATTCCTCTGGAAACTGTTACTTTCACTTTCTAACTGGGGCCCAAACCTCCCTGATCCCAGCCCACAGCTCCCTGCTCCCAAAACCTGTGGGAGAGAGAGCTCATCGCCCAGACAGGTGGGCACACCTGAGACTGCAGGGCAGGAGAGACTTCCAGTACTGCCCTTCCTCACCTATATCCCTGGCCCAAGAGGAAACTGTATAGGGCCTCTGGGAAGAGGAAGATAGGGGCACTCAAGCTGCAGGAACTCTGAAGTCCAGATTGCCCCCGAATCTGAAAGGACCCAATCAAACAGTTCTCTGCACCCAAATCCCATGGGTGGGAGAGCTAGACCTACAGAGGGGCAGACATGCCTGAGAAGGCAGAGGAGACTACTCTCTGCCCACATTTCTGATTCTAGAGGAAAATGCCTAGCACCATCTGGGCCTACTGTGCACAGGGACCAGAGAGAAGGCCGAGCAGGCCTGACTGGTTGTTGCCCTCACAGAGAGCTGAAACCCAGCTCTGAGGAGCAACTTCAGGCCCAAGACGAGAGGCTCCAAGTGACCTGCCTCATGGACTCAGAACACATGCCCACAGAAACAGCTGAAGACCAGTAGACAGGAACGACTACACGGCTCATAGCAGCACACTCTGTTCCCATAACTGGCTGAAAGAAAACAGGAAAACAGGTCTACAGCACTCCTGAAAAAAACAGGACTATATGACTGTCTAATCACTGTCAGAAATAGCAGAAAAAGGTAACACCAGAGACAACATGATGGCAATAGGCAAGCACAGGAACCCAAGCAACATAAACCAAGACTACATGGCATCATCAGAGCCCAACTCTCCCACCAAAACAAACACTGAATATCCAAACACACCAAAAAAGCAAGATGTGTATTTAAAATCACATTTGATCATGATGATGAAGGACTTCAAGAAAGACATAAAGAACTCCCTTAGAGAAATGCATGAAAACACAAATAAACAGCAGAAACCTATAGAGAGGAAACACAAAAATCCCTGAAAGAATTCCAGGAAAACACAATCAAACAGGTGAAGGAATTAAAAATGAAAATAGAAGCAATAAAGAAAGCACAAAGGGAGACAACCCTGGATATAGAAAACCAAAGAAAAAGAAAAGAAGCTGTAGATACAAGCATCACCAACAGAATACAAGAGATAGAAGAGAGAATCTCAGGAGCAGAAGATTCCATAGAAATCATAGACACAAATGTCAAAGAAAATGTAAAACAAAAAAAAGCCACTGGCCCAAAATATACAGGAAATACAGGACACAATGAGAAGATCAAACCTAAGGATAGTAGGTTTAGAAGAGAGTGAAGAATCCCAACTCAAAGGACCAGTAAATATCTTCGACAAAATCATAGAAGAAAACTTCCCTAACCTAAAGAAAGAGATGCCCATAAACATACAAGAAGTCTACAGAACTCCAAATAGATTGGACCACAAAAGAAACTCCTCCCATCACATAATAGTCAAAACACCAAATGCACAAAACAAAGGAAAAAATATTAAAATCAGTAAGGGAAAAAGGTCAAATAACATATAAAGGCAAACCTATAACAACCACACCAGACTTCTCAACAGAGACAATGAAAGGCAGAAGATCATGGACAGATGTCACACAGAACCTAAGAGAACACAATTGGCAGCCCAGGTTACTGTATCAAGCAAAAGACTCAATTATCATAAATGGAGAAACCAAGGTATTCCATGACAAAACCAAATTCACACAATATCTTTCTACAAATCCAGCCCTACAAAGGATAATAAATGGTAAAGCACAAAACAAGGAGGCAAGCTACACCCTAGAAAATGCAAGAAACTAATCGTTTTACAAGAAAAAAAAAGAGAAGACAAGCACACAAACATAATCACACATTCAAACATGAATATAAAAGGAAGCAACAATCACTATTCCTTAATATCTCTCAACATCAATGGACTCAATTCCCCAATAAAAAGACACAGATCAAAAAACTCGATACACAATGAGGACCCAACATTTTGCTGCCTACAGGTAACACACCTCAGAGAAGAAGACAGGCACTAACTTAGAGTAAAAGGCTGGAAAAAAACTTTCCAAGCAAATGGTCTGAAGAAGCAAGCTGAAGTAGCCATTCTAATATCGAATAAAATCGATTTTTCAACCAAAAGTCATCAAAAAAGATAAGGAACGACACTTCATATTCATCAAAGGAAAAATCCACCAACATGAACTCTCAATCCTAAGTATCTATGCTCCAAATACAAGGCAACCTACATACATAAAAGAAACCTTATTAAAGCTCAAAGCACACATTGCACCTCACACAATAATAGTAGGAGACTTCATCACTGGACAGATCATGGAAACAGAAATTAAACAGAGACATAGACAGACTAATAGAACTCATGAACCAAATGGCCTTAACAGATATTTATAGAACATTCGATCCTAAAACAAAGGGATATACCTTCTCCTCACCACCGCATGGTAGGTTCCCCAAAACTGACCATATAATTGGTCATAAAACTGGCCTGAACATATACGGAGAGATAGAAATAATACCATGTGTCCTATCAGACCACCACACACTAAAGCTGGTCTTCAATAACAATAAGGAAACAATGCCCATACATACATGGAAGTTGAACAGTGCTCTACTCAATGTTAACCAGGTCAAGGAAGAAATAAAGAAAGAAATTAAAGACTTATTAGAAATTAATGAAAATGAAGGTACAACATACCAAAACTTACGGGACACAGTGAAAGCTGTGCTAAGAGGAAAACTCAGCTCTGAGTTCCTGCAGAAAAAACAGGAGAGAGCATATATCAGCAGCTTGATAGCACACCTAAAAGCTCTAGAACAAAAGGAAGCAAGTACACCAAGGAGGAGTGGAAGGCAGGAAATAATCAAACTCAGAGCTGAAATCAACCGAGTAGAAACAAAAAGGACTATACAAAGAATCAACAGAACCAAAAGCTGGTTCTTTGAGAAAATCAACAAGATAGATAAACCCTTAGCCAGACTAACCAGAGGACACAGAGAGTGTGTCCAAATTAACAAAATCAGAAATGAAAAGGGAGACATAACTACAGAATCAGAGGACATTCAAAAAAATCATCAGATCCTACTACAATAGTCTATATTCAACAAAACTTGAAAATCTGCAGGAAATGGACAATTTCCTAGACAGATACCTGGTACTGAAATTAAATCAGGAACAGATCAACCAGTTAAACAACCCCATAACTCCTAAGGAAATAGAAGCAGTCATTAAAGGTCTCCCAACCAAAAAGAGCCCAAATCCAGATGGGATCAGTACAGAATTCTATCATATCATCATAGAAGACCTCATACCAATACTATCCAAACTATTCCTCAAAACTGAAACAGATGGAGTGCTACCAAATTCCTTCTATGAATCCACAACTACTCTTATACCTAAACCACACAAAGACCCAACAAAGAAAGAGAACTTCAGACCAATTTCCCTTATGAATATTGACTCAAAAATATTCAATAAAAATCTTGCAAACTTACATAAATATTCAATATTGCAAATTGAATATATTATGATATGAGAAGATACAAACATGCAGCCTACATGCTTAAGAACAATTAAAAGGAATACACGAACTTTTGTCATGTGCTTGTTCACAGATACATTATCCCTTTACACATTTGATTCTTAGTGTTTTCTGGAAAAACGTTTATGTATGTTTCTGGGTTTGTTAGCAAATGATTAAATTTTACTGTGTTAAACATTAGGACACTAGACTACTAAAGACGGGTAATACTGATCTCTAAGAGGTTTATATAGGGTATTCATTGTAGAACAAAGGAAGACTATGATACAACATGAATGTTCATAATATATATTTACAAACTGTGTATTCTTTTCTATAAAGTGTTTATATACCAAAATCCTGAATAGATTAAACAGAAACTGAACTATGAAAAAAAAAATTCTTGCAAACTGAATCCAAGAGCATATCAAAACAATCATCCATCAAAATCAAGTAGGCTTCAATCCAGGAATGCAGGGATGGTTTAATATATGGAAACCCATCAACGTAATCCACCATATAAACAACCTAAAAGATAAAAAATACATGATCATTTCATTAGATGCTGAGAAAGCATTTGACAAAATTAAACACCCTTTCATGATAAAAGTCCTGGAAAGAACAGGAATTCCAGGCCCATACATAAACTTAGTAAAAGCCATATACAGCAAACCAGTAGCTAATATTAAACTAAATGGAGAGAAACTTGAACAATCCCACTAAAATCAGGGACTAAACAAGGCTGCCCACTCTCTCCATTCTTATTCAATATAGTTCTTGAAGTCCTAGCCAGAGCAATCAGACTACAAAAGGAGATCGAAGGGATATAGATTGGAAAGGAAGTCAAAATATCAGTATTTGCAGATGATATGATAGTATATTTAAGTGATTCCAAAAGTTCCACCAGAGAATTACTTAACCTGATAAACACCTTCAGCAAAGTGACTGGGTATAAAATTAACTCAAATAAATCAGTAGCCTTGCTCTACAAAAAGAGAAACAAGCCAATAAAGAAATTAGGGAAAGGAAACCCTTCATAATAGTCGCAAATAATATATAATACCTTGCTGTGACTTTAACCAAGCAAGAGAAAGATCAGCATGATAGGAACTTCAAGTCTCTGAATAAAGAAATTGAAGATCTCAGAAGATGGAAAGATCTCCCATACTCATGTATTGCCAGGATTTATATTGTAAAAATGGCCATTTTACCAAAAGCGTTCTATAGATTCAATGCAATCCCCACCAAAATTCCAATCCAATTCTTCATAGAGTTAAGCAGAAAATTTGCAAATTCATCAAGAATAACACAAAACCCAGGACAGCTAAAGCTCTCCTCAACAATAAAAGGACTTCTGGGGGAATCATTATCCCTGAACTCAAGCAGTATTACAGAACAATAGTGATAAAACCTGTATGGTATTGGTACAGGGATAGGTAGATAGACCAATGGAATAGAAGTGAAGACCCAGAAATGAATCCACATACCTATGGTCACTTGATTTCTGACAAAGGAGCCAAAACCATCCAATGGAAAAAAGATAGCATTTTCAGCAAGTGGTGCTGGTTCAACTGGAGGTCAGCATGTAAAAGATTACAGATCGATCCATTCTTATGACCCTGTACAAAGCTTAAGTCCAAGGGGATCAAGGACCTCCTCATCAAACCAGATACACTTAAACTAAAAGAAGAAAGGGAGGGGAGAATATCGAACATATGAGCACGGGAGAAAAGTTCCTGAACAAAAGACCAATGGCTTATGCTCTAAAATCAAGAATCAACAAGTGGGATCTCATAAAACTGCAAAGCTTCTGTAAGGCAAAGGACACTGTTGTTAGGACAAAACAGCAACCAACAGATTGGGAAACGATCTTTACCAACCCTCCAACTGATAGAGGGCTCATATCCAAAATATACAAAGAACTCATGAAGTTAGACTGCAAGGAGACAAATAACCCTATTAAAAATGGGGTTCAGTGCTAAACAAAGAATTCACAACTGAGGAATGCCAAGTGGCTGTGAAGCACCTAAAGAAATGTTCAACATCTTTAGTCATCAGGGAAATGCAAATCAAAACAACTCTGAGATTTCATCTCACACCAGTCAGAAAAGCTAAGATCAAAAACTCCAGCAACAGCAGATGCTGGTGAGGATGTGGAGAAAGGAACACTCCTCCATTGTTGGTGAGATTGCAGACAACCATTCTGGAAATCAGTCTGGAGGTTCCTCAGAAAATTGGACATTGAACTACCTGAGGACCCAGCTATACATCTCTTTGGCATATACCCCAAAGATGCCCCAACATATAACAAAGACACATGCTCCACTATGTTCATAGCAACCTTATTTATAATAGCCAGAAGCTAGGAAGTACCCAGATGCCCTTCAACAGAGGAATGGATATAGAAAATGTGGTACATCTACACAATGGAATACTACTCAGCTATCAAAAACAATGATTTTATGAAATTCATAGGCAAATGGATGGAACTGGAAAATACCATCCTGTTATTTTCCAATCACAGAAAACCACACATGGTATGTATTCATTGATAAGTGGATATTAGGCCAAATGCTCAAATTACCCCAAATGCACAGAGCACATGAAACTCAAGAAGGATGACCAAAATGTAAATGCTTCACTACTCCTTTGAAAGGGGAACAAGAATACCCTTTAGAGGGGATAGGGAGGCAAAGTTTAGAACAGAGGCTGAAGGAATGCGCATTCAGAGCCTGCACCACATGTGACCCATACATATACAGCCACCAAACTTGATAAGAAGAATGAAGCAAATAAGTGCAGGCTGACAGGAACCGGATGTAGATCTCTCCTGAGAGACACAGCCAGAATATGGCAAATATATAAGCGAATGCCACCAGCAAACCACGGAATTGAGAACGGGACCCCTGTTGAAGGAATCAGAGAAAGGACTGAAAGAGCTTGAAGGGCCTCGAGACCCCATATGAACAACAATGCCAAGCAACGAGAGCTCCCAGGGACTAAGCCACTACCCAAACACTATACATGGACTGACCCCGGGCTCCAACTGCATAGGTAGCAATGAATAGCCTAGTAAGGGCACCAGTGAATGGGGAAGCCCTTGGTCCTGCCTAGCCTGGACCCCCAAGTGAACAGGATTGTTGGGTGGAAGGATGGGGAGGGGAACACCCACGTGGAAGGGAGGGGGAGGGTGTAGGGGGATGTTGGCCTGGAATCTGGGAAAGGGAATAACAATTGAAATGTAAATAAGAAATACCCAATTCAAAAAAGATGGTGGAAAAAATTGACTATGACAATGAGTTTTAATGCAGTAAACTATGCATTCTTTGAATACTGCTTCTCTGTAGAGGCCAACATTTTTACTTTGTAATGCCACAGCTCAAAATCATAGTACTTTGGTTTAAAATGATGTGTGTAAGCAAGAAGAAGTGCAGCCCTCTCTGTGTCTCAACATTCTTTTAAAGTACAATTACGAAAACTTTCACCTACTACTGTCATTCTTTGGTTAATTTAATGTGAAAATTCAAGGCAAGCCACAGAAGAAGGCAATAAAGGCGGTGTATGATATCAGACCGAGAAAACAATATATCTAAATTTGAAATATGAATGAGTTGTTGTTCAATTGAATTCCATATTCCTTAACAGAACATTATGTTCCTAAGTTATCATAAGTGAAAAATGTTGAAGAATGACAGCATGCTATCCTAGACACCGATCATTGTCCCTGGGGATTTCCTTTGCCATTGAAGCACTGGTTTTCAATTAGGCTTTTTAGACTAGAAAATGACCAATACTTAAAATTAAAATTTAAGAGAGAAAATACAATAAGCATTGGAACATAAAAAGACACCCATGTTTATGTGCTAGCAGAACTGTTACAAAGGCTACATTGCGATCAATGAGATCTAGATTGAATATAATACCCCGAAGTGGGAATGCCATCTACACAGAGAAAATCAATTCTAAATGCATATGCAAAAGATCCTAAGCAGTTAAAATAATCCTGAAGGGTAAAAGGACATGCTGAACCTTTCATGAAATATGATTTCAAATTTTTAATTCATCCAAGTAGAAAATGAGAATGACCAGCCTCAAAACTTCTAAATTATACCCCAAAGATGCTATGCCAAGATACAGCAGAGACAAGGACACACCCATGTTTGTTGCAGATCTACCCAGAAAAGCCAAGGTACAAAAATAGATTGTATACCAGTGAATGAATGGCAGTTATAGATACTCTGGTACATATTTAGATGAGTTCTGTTTGGTCATAAAAATACAAATAAGTTTTTTTATTTCAGAAAATATATGGAATTGGAGGTAAAAAATTAAGCAAAATAAACTGGTTTCACAAAGGCAAAACTCATTTTTTCTTCTTTTCTATGAGCAAGTTAGGAATTAAATGATTTGAAAAGAAGGGGTTATATTATGGCTGTGAAAAGGAAAGTAGATCAGTGAAATGAAATGTATGTGAGAGAGAAATGAAAATGACAAAAAATAGTATTTGAACATCTGGAATTCTCACAGCAAAATGCATTGCTTCGTGCCATTAACACATGCTAATTAATAACCGTTCAATATTTAAAATCACATAAATAATGCTGAAAAGCAAATTTTAATGTGTGCATAATATATGTATACATGTACACAGTTTGTATATATATACAAATTGATAAAAGCATTCAGTGTTTATGTTTTAAGGGCTATACAGTTTGTTAATAAAATGTGTATGAAAAATGCAAATGTGTCAGCCTTCTCTGGATCTGATGCAATTCAGATGTAAGTGGCATATCATAAAAATTAGAAAAACTGATCAAAATAAATGCAAATGCACTGTTATGTGGTTAAGAACACTGGCTATTCCATCAATATATCTTGTTCAATTCCCTGCATAAACAGTTACATTTACTTCAAGGCCCATGGTTTCTGACTCTTCTTCTGGCCTCGGTGGACATTAGGAAGACGTGTGATATGTAGAAAGATGTAGAGAGAAAGAACATACATATAAAATAAATTTCAAAAACAAAATGATTAGTATATATACATGTGGATTATGTTTTGTTTTTCCAAACTTTCTATATAAAATAATATATAATACTATATATAATATAATATATTTAATAATAAATATAATGTATATAATAATCCAGTCACTCTCCATACTGAAAATCAAATAATGTAAAAGCAATAACTATACTCAGTAAAACTTAACCTCTGGCATTGAAATTGATGAGACCTGAATATTCAGAAATAGCAGTTGATCTGATTAATGGTAAAAAATACTGTCTGCAATTTTTAAACCTATATTGCTATGACTAGACAATGAAATGATATTTAAAACTGAAAATGAGTTTTCCTGATTTGATGTGTTAGAATAGACGTCACTTTCTTCTATCTGAAACTGAGCTTTGAGTTTGCAGTAGAAAGCATAGATATGTCTCTCATGTCACTTTGAGGATGTTATGTTTCACAAGTGATAGTTATTAGCATGTTATCAATTCTTTTTAAGTTTCACTTAATTCTACTTAACAGTTTGCTACCTTTCAGAGAACGTTTTAGGGTCATTTTGCTTTCTAAAATCTCTTTTACTGTTTCGTTTTGTTGAGACTGTGGTATAATTATGTAATTTCCTCCTTATGGAACTTCCTTCTGGACCTTCGTATATATATCTCACAAGACTCTCTTTCAAAGGCATGGCTTTCTTTTCACTAAGTGTTTTAATACATATATGCAATATATTGACCCCGAGTTCTCTCAGAAACTGAGCCACCAACCAGGCAGCATACACTAGCTTTTTCAAGACCCCAGACATATGTACACCAGACAAATGCCTGGTCTAGCCTCAGTGGAAGAAGAGGAGTCTAACCCTTAGAAGACTTGAGACCCCAGGGGGTTGGGGAGCCTGATTGGGTGGTGTGGTAGACATTCTCTTGGAGACACAGAAGAGGAAGAATGGGATGAGGAAGTGTGGAAGGGTGGACCAGGAGGAGGACAGCAACTGGACTGTAAAAAATAAAAATACAAAAAAGTGAAAGTAACTTTCTTATACCCTGAACATCTTGTACATATAAAGTGCAGTTGAAATTAGAGCAGTAAACAGGGTCGTGTATGTGATGAACAACAATGGTTTTCATTGTTAAAAAACTACAGAAAAAAGCAAAAGCATTCCCTTTTACCAACTTCTTTTATAGAAAAAATACTTTTTGTCAAAGATCACAGGATTGCCTGTTTAATCAGTATTGTACCATCTGAAATACTTACACATTTATTTCTTCTAATCTACTCTGTGGATAGGAACCCACTGACTTTCATTATTTTCAATTGTAATTCTCTTCAAAGTTTCCCTCTTTAAAGGGAAAACCTTCTCTGTAGAATGTTTATTCACTAGTCTCCAGGGTCCATCAGTGTGATTTTAATAAAATTGCAATGTCTTTAAATATCACTTGAGTTTTATTTAGGAAGCAGGTCATCAGCAGGCCAATAAAATGATAATGTCCATATAGAAAGATCAATTTTTAGCAACCATGTATGTACAGAAACAGTTTTGGTAACATTAAATAATACAGAAGAGAGACTGCCACACAGCAGGGAACCAAAAGAATAGTAAAGCACTTATTAAAGAGCTCAGGAAGAACAGTTTCACGTCATAATCCTCCCCATGTTGCTCCACTCCGGGCATTCATGTACAGCATCATGTTCCATGCCAGCTTACAGAAACTTCCAGTAGAAAGCCAACTTTGGTCTGTTCCAAGTGGCCTACCTGAGATTTCTGAAGAGGTTGTTTATAGGAGATGTCCTTGCTAATAGCAATTTGAAAAAGGAAAGTGAA
Source organism: Rattus rattus (assembly GCF_011064425.1). Taxonomy (NCBI): domain Eukaryota; kingdom Metazoa; phylum Chordata; class Mammalia; order Rodentia; family Muridae; genus Rattus; species Rattus rattus. The sequence goes on from NC_046156.1 coordinate 81,995,565, forward strand.
AGAAATGACTATAATCTTAGAATTCAGACACCAATTCAAGGCTCGGGAACTTAAAATAGTCAATAAAAGATGCCACCTCACAAAGAACAAAATAAGACACTGGTTACACTTATCAGACAGTTATATATCTACAGACTGCCTGAAAACATTTCAAAATAGTCATCTTAAATAAGCCCAGTGAGCTACAAAAAATATAGACATCGACATGGATTCAGAAAAACACTACCTGAAAAGAAAAAGTTCAGCACAAGGAAAACACCTTTAAAGTGAATAAAATAAATCTAGGAAATGATGACTAAAACAGCAATAAAGAATTCAATTGTTATCAGGGAAAATTATGAATATCAAACCTTGAACACAAGTTACTTCAAATGACCCAGGCAAAAGAATAAGAGAAAAAAGATCTTAGTCATTCTGAACAGTTTTTCTTTTTCATCTTTATTAACTTGGGTATTTCTTATTTATATTTCGATTGTTATTCCCTTTCCCGGATTCCCAGCCAACATTCCCCAACCCTTCCCCCCTCCCCTTCTATATGGGTGTGCCCCTCCCAATCCTTCCCCCATTACTGCCCTTCCCCCAAAATCAAATTCACTGGGGGTTCAGTCTAGGCAGGACCAAGGGCTTCCCCTTCCACTGGTGCTCTTACTAGGCTATTCATTGCTACCTATGAGGTTGGAGCCCAGGGTCAGTCCATGTAGAAACTCAGGGTCATGTTTGCTTTTTCCCTGATGACTAAGATCATTGAACATCTGTGTGTGTGTGTGTGTGTGTGTGTGTGTGTTTATGTGTGTGTGTATCTTTGTCTCTGTGTGTGTATGTATATATGTATACTTTAATCTTTTTTTACAGTCCAAATTTACCCACTGTCCTGCTTCACTCTCCAACTATTCTTCACCCCACATCTACTCCCCCACCCTCACTCCCAGCCCTACCCCAGTCTCCAAGAGGATGTCCCCACACGCCCTCAGACCTCCTCACCCCACCAGACCTCTAAACTTCCTGGTGTCTCCAGTCTCTAGAGGTGCATCTTCTCTTACCAAGTCCAGACACCGAACTCTTCTGCTCTATATATGTAGGGGACCTCATATGAGCTGGTATTTGGCTCACTGTATGAGAGATCTTGGGGTCCAGGTTAGTTGAGACTGCTGGTCTTCCTAGAGGGTTGCCTTCCTTCTCAGCTTCTTCTAGCTTTTTCCTAATTCAACCACAGGGATCAGCAAATTCTGTCCATTGATTGGGTATAATTATCTGCATCAGACTCTTTTAGGTACTTGTCCAGTCTTTCAGAAGGCAGTCAAGATCATCCTGTTTGTGAGTGCAGCATAGCATGTGTAATAGTGTAAGGGGTTAGGGCCTTCCCTTGAGTTGGATCTCAATTTGGGCCCCTCACTGGACCTCCATTTCCTTTGGTTCTTCTCCATTTTTGTCCCTGCAGTTCTTTCAGACAGGAACAATTATGGGTCAGAGTTTTTGACTGTGGATTAGCAACCCCACCCCTCCACTTGATGCCCTGTCTTTCTATGGAGGTGAACTCTACAAGTTCCCTCTCCCCACTGTAGGGCATTTCTTCTAAGGTCTCTCCCTTTGAGTCCTGAGAGTCTCTCACCCAAAGGTCTCTGGTACCTTTTAGAGGGTTTCCTCACCTCTTACTTTCCAAGATTGCCAGTTTTGATTCTTTCTGCTGGCCTTCAGGGCTTCAATCCGGTTGCCCACCCCCAATACCTGATCATGTTCCCCTCCTCCCCTTCCTGTCACCTTTCCCACCCTGTTCCCTCTGATCCTCCACCCAAAGATTTCTTTAAGTGATTCTTGGCTTTTCAAGATTCATCTCTTGAAAATTATGTTTAGTTATGTTCCCAATTTTTAATTGGGATATTTGGAAAGAAGAATAATAGAGAAAAGATTAAGAAAGAGAGAAATCCTTGACTTTAACATCTTATATTTTGTTTTTTTCTAATCAAGACCATTTAATAATTTATAACCAACCCCTTTATAATGACAATTATCCTTCAACCAAAAGAAAACCCAAAAATTATTTGATGCTCCACTTCTTGGGAATGGGGAAATGTTTTCTTTTTTTTTTTAAGTGATTTTTTTAATTAACTTGAATATTTCTTATATACATTTCGAGTGTTATTCCCTTTCCCGGTTTCCGGGCAAACATCCCCTTCCCCCTCCCCTTTTTTATGGGTGTTCCCCTCCCCATCCTCCCCCCCTTGCCACCCCCCCCCAACAGTCTGGTTCACTGGGGGTTCAGTCTTAGCAGGACCCAGGGCTTCCCCTTCCATTGGTGCTCTTACTAGGATATTCATTGCTACCTATGAGGTCAGAGTCCAGGGTCAGTCCATGTATAGTCTTTAGGTAGTGGCTTAGGGGAAATGTTTTCTTTTTTTTTTTTTTTTTTTTTTTTTTTTTTTTTTTTAACTTTTATTTCTTATGTACATTTGGTGTTATTCCTTTCCCGGTTTCCGGCAAACATCCCTTCCCTCCCCCTTCCTTATGGTGTTCCCCTCCCCACCCTCCCCCATTGCCGCCCTCCCCCCGACAGTCTAGTTCACTGGGGGTTCAGTCTTAGCCGGACCCAGGGCTTCCCCTTCCACTGGTGCTCTTACTAGGATATTCATTGCTACCTATGAGGTCAGAGTCCAGGGTCAGTCCATGTATAGTCTTTAGGTAGTGGCTTAGTCCCTGGAAGCTCTGGTTGCTTGGCATTGTTGTACATATGGGGTCTCGAGCCCCTTCAAGCTCTTCCAGTTCATTCTCTGATTCCTTCAACGGGGGTCCCGTTCTCAGTTCAGTGGTTTGCTGCTGGCATTCGCCTCTGTATTTGCTGTATTCTGACTGTGTCTCTCAGGATCGATCTACATCCGGCTCCTGTCGGTCTGCACTTCTTTGCTTCATCCATCTTGTCTAATTGGGTGGCTCTATGTATGGGCCACATGTGGGCAGGCTCTGAATGGGTGTTCCTTCAGTCTCTGTTTTAATCTTTGCCTCTCTTCCCTGCCAAGGGTATTCTTGTTTCTCTTTTAAAGAAGGAGTGAAGCCTTCACATTTTGATCATCCGTCTTGAATTTCATTTGTTCTAGGCATCTAGGGTAATTCAAGCATTTGGGCTAATAGCCACTTATCAATGAGTGCATACCATGTATGTCTTTCTGTGATTGGGTTAGCTCACTCAGGATGATATTTTCCAGTTCCAACCATTTGCCTACGAATTTCATAAAGTCGTTGTTTTTGATAGCTGAGTAATAATCCATTGTGTAGATGTACCACATTTTCTGTATCCATTCCTCTGTTGAAGGGCATCTGGGTTCTTTCCAGCTTCTGGCTATTATAAATAAGGCTGCGATGAACATAGTGGAGCACGTGTCTTTTTTATATGTTGGGGCATCTTTTGGGTATATGCCCAAGAGAGGTATAGCTGGATCCTCACGCAGTTCAATGTCCAATTTTCTGAGGATCCTCCAGACTGATTTCCAGAATGGTTGTACCAGTCTGCAACCCCACCAACAATGGAGGAGTGTTCCCCTTTCTCCGCATCCTCGCCAGCATCTGCTGTCACCTGAGTTTTTGATCTTAGCCATTCTCACTGGTGTGAGGTGAAATCTCAGGGTTGTTTTGATTTTGCATTTCCCTGATGACTAAAAGATGTTGAACATTTCTTTAGGTGTTTCTCAGCCATTCGGGCATTCCTCAGCTGTGAATTCTTTGTTTTAGCTCTGAACCCCATTTTTTTAATAGGGTTATTTGTCTCCCTGCGGTCTAACTTTTGAGTTCTTTGTATATTTTGGATATAAGGCCTCTATCTGTTGTAGGATTGGTAAAGATCTTTTCCCAATCTGTTGGTTGCCGTTTTGTCCTGACCACAGTGTCCTTTGCCTTACAGGAGCTTTGCAGTTTTATGAGATCCCATTTGTCGATTCTTGATCTTAGAGCATAAGCCATTGGTGTTTTGTTCAGGAAATTTTTTCCAGTGCCCATGTGTTCCAGATGCTTCCCTAGTTTTTTTCTATTAGTTTGAGTGTGTCTGGTTTGATGTGCAGGTCCTTGATCCACTTGGACTTAAGCTTTGTACAGGGTGATAAGCATGGTTCGATCTGCATTCTTCTACATGTTGACCTCCAGTTGAACCAGCACCATTTGCTGAAAATGCTATCTTTTTTCCATTGGATGGTTTGGGCTCCTTTGTCAAAAATCAAGTGACCATAGGTGTGTGGGTTCATTTCTGGGTCTTCAATTCTATTCCATTGGTCTATCTGTCTGTCTCTGTACCAATACCATGCAGTTTTTATCACTATTGCTCTGTAATACTGCTTGAGTTCAGGGATAGCGATTCCCCCTGCAGTCCTTTTATTGTTGAGGATAGTTTTAGCTATCCTGGGTTTTTTGTTATTCCAGATGAATTTGCAAATTGTTCTGTCTAACTCTTTGAAGAATTGGATTGGTATTTTGATGGGGATTGCATTGAATCTGTAGATCGCTTTTGGTAAAATGGCCATTTTTACTATATTAATCCTGCCAATCCATGAGCATGGGAGATCTTTCCATCTTCTGAGGTCTTCTTCAATTTCTTTCTTCAGAGTCTTGAAGTTCTTGTTGTACAAATCTTTTACTTGCTTGGTTAAAGTCACACCGAGGTACTTTATATTATTTGGGTCTATTATGAAGGGTGTCATTTCCCTAATTTCTTTTCGGCCTGTTTCTCTTTTGTGTAGAGGAAGGCTACTGATTTATTTGAGTTAATTTTATACCCAGCCACTTTGCTGAAGTTGTTTATAAGCTTTAGTAGTTCTCTGGTGGAACTTTTGGGATCACTTAAATATACTATCATATCATCTGCAAATAGTGATATTTTGACTTCTTCTTTTCTGATCTGTATCCCCTTGACCTCCTTTTGTTGTCTGATTGCTCTGGCTAGAACTTCAAGAACTATATTGAATAAGTAGGGAGAGAGTGGGCAGCCTTGTCTAGTCCCTGATTTTAGTGGGATTGCTTCAAGTTTCTCTCCATTTAGTTTAAGGTTAGCCACTGGTTTGCTGTATATGGCTTTTACTATGTTTAGGTATGGGCCTTGTATTCCTATTCTTTCAAGGACTTTTTATCATGAAGGGTGTTGAATTTTGTCAAATGCTTTCTCAGCATCTAATGAAATGATCATGTGGTTTTGTTCTTTCAGTTTGTTTATATAATGGATCACGTTGATGGTTTTTCGTATATTAAACCATCCCTGCATGCCTGGGATGAAGCCTACTTGATCATGGTGGATGATTGTTTTGATGTGCTCTTGGATTGGTTTGCCAGAATTTTGTTGAGTATTTTAAGGTCGATGTTCATAAGGGAAATTGGTCTGAAGTTCTCTTTCTTTGTTGGGTCTTTGTGTGGTTTAGGTATAAGAGTAATTGTGGCTTCATAGAAGGAGTTCGGTAGTGCTCCATCTGTTTCAATTTTGTGGAATAGTTTGAATAATATTGGTACGAGGTCTTCTATGAAGGTCTGATAGAATTCTGCACTAAACCCGTCTGGACCTGGGCTCTTTTTTGGTTGGGAGACCTTTAATGACTGCTTCTATTTCCTTAGGAGTTATGGGGTTGTTTAACTGGTTTATCTGTTCCTGATTTAACTTCGGTACCTGGTATCTGTCTAGGAAATTGTCCATTTCCTGCAGATTTTCAAGTTTTGTTGAGTATAGGCTTTTATAGTAAGATCTGATGATTTTTTGAATTTCCTCTGAATCTGTAGTTATGTCTCCCTTTTCATTTCTGATTTTGTTAATTTGGACACGCTCTCTGTGTCCTCTCGTTAGTCTGGCTAAGGGTTTATCTATCTTGTTGATTTTCTCAAAGAACCAACTTTTGGTTCTGTTGATTCTTTCTATGGTCCTTTTTGTTTCTACTTGGTTGATTTCAGCTCTGAGTTTGATTATTTCCTGCCTTCTACTCCTCCTGGGTGTATTTGCTTCTTTTTGTTCTAGAGCTTTTAGGTGAGCTGTCAAGCTGCTGACATATGCTCTTTTCTGTTTCTTTCTGCAGGCACTCAGCGCTATGAGTTTTCCTCTTAGCACAGCTTTCATCGTGTCCCATAAGTTTGGGTATGTTGTACCTTCATTTTCATTAAATTCTAAAAAGTTTTTAATTTCTTTCTTTATTTCTTCCTTGACCAGGTTATCATTGAGTAGAGCATTGTTCAATTTCCACATTATATATGTGGGCATTCTTCCCTTATTGTTATTGAAGACCAGCTTTAGGCCGTGGTGGTCCGATAGCACATGGGATTATTTCTATCTTTCTGTACCTGTTGAGGCCGTTTTTGACCAATTATATGGTCAATTTTGGAGAAAAGTACCATGAGGAGCTGAAGAAGGTATATCCTTTTGCATTAGGGTAGAACGTTCTATAAATATCCGTTAAGTCCATTTGGCTCATGACTTCTCTTAGTCTGTCTACGTCTCTGTTTAATTTCTGTTTCCATGATCTGTCCATTGATGAGAGTGGGGTGTTGAAGTCTCCTACTGTTATTGTGTGAGGTGCAATGTGGGTTTTGAGGTTTACTAAGGTTTCCTTTACGTATGTAGGTGCCCTTGTATTTGGGGCATAGATATTTAGGATTGAGAGTTCATCTTGGTGGATTTTTCCTTTGATAAATATAAAGTGTCCTTCCTTATCTTTTTTGATGACTTTTAGTTGAAAATTGACTTTATTTGATATTAGAATGGCTACTCCAGCTTGCTTCTTCCGACCATTTGCCTGGAAAGTTGTTTTCCAGCCTTTCACTCTGAGGTAGTGTCTGTCTTTGTCTCTAAGGTGTGTTTCCTGTAGGCAGCAGAATGCAGGGTCCTCGTTGCGTATCCAGTTTGTTAATCTATGTCTTTTTATTGGGGAGTTGAGGCCATTGATGTTGAGAGATATTAAGGAATAGTGATTATTGCTTCCTGTTATATTCATACTTGGATGTGTTATGTTTGTGTGCTTTTCTTCTCTTTGTTTTGTTGCCAAGACGATTAGTTTCTTGCCTCTTCTTGGGTATAGCTTGCCTCCTTATGTTGGGCTTTACCATTTATTATCCTTTGTAGCGCTGGATTTGTAGAAAGATATTGTGTAAATTTGGTTTTGTCATGGAATATCTTGGTTTCTCCATCTATGTTAATTGAGAGTTTTGCAGGATACAGTAGCCTGGGCTGGCATTTGTGTTCTCTTAGGGTCTGAATGACATCAGTCCAGGATCTTCTGGCCTTCATAGTTTCTGGTGAAAAGTCTGGTGTGATTCTGATAGGTCTGCCTTTATATGTTACTTGACCTTTTTCCCTTACTGCTTTTAATATTCTTTCTTTATTTTGTGCGTTTGGTGTTTTGACTATTATGTGACGGGAGGTGTTTCTTTTCTGGTCCAATCTATTTGGAGTTCTGTAGGTTTCTTGTATGCATATGGGTATCTCTTTTTTTAGGTTAGGGAAGTTTTCTTCTATGATTTTGTTGAAGATATGTACTGGTCCTTTGAGCTGGGAGTCTTCACTCTCTTCTATACCTATTATCCTTAGGTTTGATCTTCTCATTGAGTCCTGGATTTCCTGTATGTTTTGGACCAGTAGCTTTTTCCGCTTTACATTATCTTTGACAGTTGAGTCAATGATTTCTATGGAATCTTCTGCTCCTGAGATTCTCTCTTCCATCTCTTGTATTCTGTTGGTAAAGCTTGTATCTACAGCTCCTTGTCTCTTCTTTTGGTTTTCTATATCCAGGGTTGTTTCCTGTGTTCTTTCTTGATTGCTTCTATTTCCATTTTAATTCCTTCCACTGTTTGATTGTGTTTTCCTGGAATTCTTTCAGGATTTTTGTGTCTCCTCTCTATGGGCTTCTACTTGTTTATTTATGTTTTCCTGGAATTCTTTCAGGCATTTTTTACATTCTCTCTGTAGGCTTCTACTTGTTCTCTAAGGTAGTTCATCATGTCTTTCTTGAAGTTCTCCAGCATCATGGTCAAATATGATTTTGAATCTAGATCTTGCTTTTCTGGTGTGTTTGGATATTCCATGTTTGTTTTGATGGGAGAATTGGGCTCGATGGTGCCATGTAGTCTTGGTTTCTGTTGCTTGGGTTCCTCGCTTGCCTCTCGCCATCAAATTATCTCTAGTGTTACTTTGTTCTGCTATTTCTGACAGTGGCTAAACTGTCCTATAGGCCTGTGTGTCAGGAGTGCTGTAGACCTGTTTTCCTCTCTTTCAGTCAGTTATGGGGACAGAGTGTTCTGCTTTCGGGCCTGTATTTTTTCCTTTCTACAGGTTTTCAGCTGTTCTTGTGGACCTGTGCCTTGAGTTCACCAGGCAGGTCACTTGCAGCAGATAAGTTAGTCTTACCTGTGGTCCCGAGGCTCAAGTTCGCTCGCGGGGTTCTGCCCACGGGCTCTCCGCGGTGGCAGCAACCAGGAAGATCTGCGCCGCCTCTTCCGGGGGCCTCCGTGCACCAGGGTTCCAGATGGCCTCCGGTGTTTTCCTCTGGAATCAGTAATGTGTGCAGAGAGCAGTCTCTTCTGGTTTCGCAGGCGTGTCTGCCTCACTGAAGGTTTAGCTCTCCCTCCCACGGGATTTGGGTGCAGAGAACTGTTTATCCGGTCTGTTTCCTTCAGGTTCCGGCGGTGTCTCCGAAATGTTTTCTTAAAATAGTTCCTCCTCTATGAGCTCTCGAGATGTGTATACATGTGTGTGATTACGATGCAAGAGTTTGAGTGTGTGCATTTGCACCCATGTGTGAAAGCCAAAGGTTAAATTGGTTTTCCTTGATCCATCACCACTTTAGTTTTTGAAAAAGGCTCTCTCACTGAACCCAGAATTCACTGGCTTAGCTAGGCTAGCTGGCCAGCGAGATTCAGGGATCTGATTGTCTCTGCCTCACACCCCAATCAACCTGGTTAAAATGTGCTGTACCATGTTTGACTGTGTGTCTGTGTATGTGATGAACTCTGTGCATGTGTCCTGCTTGGCCCACAGAGCTTGGGTTTCATGTGTGTACAAATGTTTGCCTTCTGTGTCTTGAACTCAAGTCTTCAAGGATTTCAATATGAGTAATTTATTGGCAAATCCATCTTCCCAGTCCAGAATGTGAATTGAATAAGATAATAAATGAAAACCGGCCTGTCATCGTTAAAAAAAAAAAAAATAGTTCCTCCTCTATTTAGGAACAGGTATCTTTTAGAGACCCCCAGTAAATTAGAGACCGTAAGAAAATTTGGATATTGTCCAAATCCTGGAAGAACATGTATCATTTATTGTCCAGTCCCTATTGTCCAGGGAAAGAATAAGGCTTACTTGAAGGCCTGGCTGGATCAGTTTGTAAGAATCAATGAAGTGATGTCAGCAACCCGCGCTGAAGTCATTCTATAAGCAAGTCTATTGAAGAAACAATATTAAGGCATTCTAAAGCATTATCAGGCACTTTAGTATCCTCAAGGTTGGATCCTGTTAGGGTAGCTTCCTTGGTTGTTGTTTTATGTGAACATATAACAAATAATATGCAGCTCTGTACCAAAAAATATGAAATGCATAATATACACAGTTAATGAAGTTTTTGTTATTGTTTTATTATTGCTTTTGTTAGTTTTAGTCCTGTCTTTGTTTGTGTATTTTGTTTGAGGAGATGAAAGACATCTTTCTTTCTTTCTTAAGTTAGCGTGGATTGTAAGCAAACTGTGATATAAATTTTTTATCTGTGCCATTGTACCATAAGTCCTATGAACTTTATAGCCAATAAGATTTATTTACCATATATAGATATTCATATCTCAGATAATCTCAGAGCATTCCTATGTAGAAGGATCAGTATATACATTAACTGTCTTGTTGTTAATCCCAATCTCCCTCTGTCTTACTATAGCAAAGAATGAGGGTATCATTCTGGTCAAATCTTATAACCAATAATTTGGATGGAAGACAAACCTTTTCCTTTCCAGTTGGAACAAATGAAAAATCCTCCCATCATAACACACCTCTCTTTTCTCCATTCTGAATCAGGATTTCTAAAAGGTGATCTAATTCAGCAGTTCATTTTTAAATCCATTGGTTTATAATACCAGTGTTATTTGTCTTAATGACTTTTAAAATATTTAAAGTCAACAAAGCATCATTTAATCTATTCCTGATATATTCCTTATAACTTTATTTTTATGAGCTATTTCTACAATTTTTTGAATTATCAATAATTTGCCCTGTAAGATTGTATGATTTATCTCTAACATTTTTATGTCATAATGTCAAACTATCAGCCCCAAAATGCAAAGTCATCTTTAAGAAGGTCATCATCTCTAATACATGTGTAATCTCAGAATCAACTTTTTCACTAATTGAAGATCAAGTTCATAGGAACTATAAATCTGCATCAATAATATGTATAACTAACTGTTATGATGATTTCTCATTAGAATACAGACAATTGAAACAATAAGTAATAAGTATGATAACTCTAAACAAACCAGTATAAAAATACAAACAGAAAAAATAGCTAAAGAAAAAAATCATAGGAAACAATGCAATCTCTTAGACACATATTCACATATATAAAACCCCCATGAAATGAAAACTATAAACTATAGTTTATAAGCAGGTGTGTAAAGTTTATATATTTTAAAACAATAGTACATAAGGAAAAGAACTTTAAGTTAAAAAGAACAACAAGAAAATGCCCAGACAAAACATCATGAGACAATAACTCTCAAAATACCATTGGATTAGTTTTGTATATGTTATCTACTCCTGGGACCAAGGCCTACCTTAAAGTATGGTAGTGTGTATACACAGACTTCTGGAGAATCTACTCTGAAAAGACAGTAACATGGCAACAACTTGTTGACTCAGCAGCAGGCAGAAATAACAGTGGGTTACATGAAAGTCTATCTTGCATGCAAAATCAGAACAGAGGTTACTTTGTGTCCCTGAAAGATATCAAAGTGCTTCTTAATTACTCGTCACATCTACTTAGGTATTCTCTCACCATGCGGACTTGTCATGAGGATGCTGTGACTATAAGAATTATCATGACTTCAATTGAGAACATTTATGCCATAATTTACAATACAAGAACAAAGCCTGTCGATATGATGGTCTTCCCATGGCTTGACATCCACAGAAAAATGGATACTGAATTTCACAAACATATTACTAATAAAAAATTGAGAAAAGACATAAAGTCTCACTATCCTAGTGGTAAGTACTAATTAGTATATGATTATGAAATAGTAATGAATGCAAATATTCAAACAAGAAATAAATCATAATCTATCTTCAAAGACATTACAAAATCATGTATTTGGTACTCTTTATCATGCTTATTAGTTTTTTCACTTTAGTGTACCTTTCTTAGTTCTAATGTATCCTTTTGAGTGCTCTGCTTTTCTAGACATCATCACCAGACTCTAATCTGGAAAGGGAGTATCTCTCATGCCATCCTTCTATGGGATTTTACGTGAATGAGATGTAGGAATACCAGTGCACTAAAGTTTCTCTGATCCATCCTAGAGGATGCACAGCATGGCCGAACATTTCAAGGTATTAAACTAATATAGAACATTATCTTTCTCCCTGGACTTAACTGCAAAAAAATTTTTTGAGAGAGAGAGAGCAGAGAGAGAGAGAGAGAGAGAGAGAGGGGGGGAGAGAGAGAGAGGGGGGAGAGAGAGGGGGGAGAGAGACCTTAATGCCAGGACTAGGTAAACATATAAGCATGCTGTGCCAATTTAGTCTAATTCCTATGCAAATAGAGAAAATATATGAGAGTATAAAGGTGTCCAGAAATGGGTAATTGCTGATATTTGACATGGTTCCAGGGACAGACCTGACTGGACAGTAGAAATTGAGTAAAATACAAACAAAGGCAGACAAACAGACACAGAAATGCCAGTTTAAGGTACTCTGGGATCCCTGATGGGAATACTGCAGTACCTGGAAGTTCAGATGTTCATTATATATTGAAAAAGTCAGGGTTCTAACATACAATTTAAGAAGATAGGATTATAACCTATAGTTATAGAAAGAGGAGCGGGGTACGGTGCACAACTTTATCAAAAGGACATGTTTGGTTAAACTCAATAGGCATACTTTCTGTATGAGAATAGTCTTCAGGCCAAAATATCTGGGGGAAGAAATACATGAACATGTTATCACACAGTATCATCATTCACATTCAAATCAAGAAAAAAGACTTTGCCACTTTCTTGAGCCTAACCTAGGGAAGGCCTTGCCATTTTCCCCTATGTCTGGGGTTAGGGTCCTTAATATGACCGTGTCTAAGTAAAAAAGTACTCATTCTTTCAGAACTTCACAAGTTCAGGGGTTTCTCCACTTACCACAGGTGATTAACCTGTCAATTTGCTTTCTACATTTTTAGCAGCGTCCTAAGGGCTAATAACTTTGCTGAACTCTCCAATATCATGTATTTGATAGGAACCCTGACAAAGTAGATCTGCCTCATCAGACTGGACTATGTCGACCTTCTTATCTACCCATTGAGAAACTACCCAGTGTCCCCAGTGTACAGTAATTACCACCTCAGCCCATGGCTTGACTTTCTATGGGATTTGGCACCTATTTTCAGGGAACAAGCCAAAGGAGCTGTGTTTAAATTATCAACTGACAAAAATGATTGAAAAATGCTATAGTTTCAATTTAGTAAGAAGTTTATCAGGACGACAGAAGAAATAGGGACTAGACTTTGCTAACCTGCTTAGATACAATCCTGCCTGTCATAACCTGAACTCGTGTCACCTATGAAGCTAAAGCTAAAGAACATCCATGCTTCACATCCGTGCATAAACCACTGAACAAGAAAATAAACGCGTTCGTGAAAAATAAAACTCGGGCAGGGTGCATTGCACATCTCAGAACTACATATTATTGATGGGATCTTTAATTCTTAAGAAGCCAAGAGTTGCTAGAGGCGTGAAAGATGGATATACTTACGATGCCCTTGGATATCACCTCTGCGAAAGAAATGAGCCATTAGGCAAAATCCTAAAGTATATAAAAGACAAGTTGGGATAACCGGATGTAGATGTTTTTCCTAGCTCTTCGATACTATATGTAAATAATAATGCATGTGTAAAAGAAGTGAACAGCACCATATCAGACCATAAAAGATGATGCTTATATTCTCACTGGTATTAGCAACTAAGCTGACATCTTTCAAATTTTGGGGAGAACATTATTGCTCTGTCTCTCTGTCTCTGTCTCTGTCTCTGTCTCTCTCTGTCTCTCTCTGTCTCTGTCTCTGTCTCTCTCTCTCTCTCTCTCTCTCTCTCTCTGTATCTGTATGCATGTGCACATGCATGCTGAGCTGTGTCGCATTTGTATGGGTGTATGTGTGTTTGTGAGTGTGTGTGTGTGCCTGTGTGCTTGGGGCTTTTGTTTAGGCATGCATGTTTGCACATATAGGACAGAAGATGATATCCAGTATCTTAGCCTCTGTAGTTCCCCAACTTCCATTACAAGACAACTTCTTTTACTGACCACCAGTCTCATTTATTAATTAAACTAACTGGCAAGAAAGCGCCCCAGAGTCCACGTGTCTTAGCCCCCTCATGCTAGGATTACACACATGTTAGACTACACCTGGATTTACAGGGCTGCTGCGAATCTGAATTCAGGTTCTCATGCTTTCATGGAAGTCCCTTAATGTGCTGCAATGTCTTCTCCCCAGGACTATTCTTCTAAACCAGAGAAATGCTCTAGTTCTTTGGTGATGATCAACTCTGTCGTCTGTATGATGTTTCCAATTCATCCTGCTGTGCCTAGATTAACTAGTTCTAGAGAAACTCCAGAAGCAGAACACTGGTAAACAATAGAGCTGTCTAAAGTACCTTTCTTCCATCTATTGGGCAATGACTAGAGAACCCTGAAATTGTACAGGACTTGGTTCACTGGGATTCGAACAAAGACTGGCCTCGCTCTGTATATTCATTCTCTTCCTAAAATCCGCAGAATGTTTTATGCCATACTGCTATACTCAGACCAAATCAGTTCCAGTGTTCCATCAATAAGATGTATTTTCCTCTGAATCCAGATCTGGGGAGGTTCATATAAATATGAAATGGATACTCTGTATGAAACAGAACATCCTCAAAACAACTGGGCTTTGGACTGTCTTGAAAGACACATGATTCCCCTCCATCTTAAACACACACACACACACACACACACACACACACACACACACACACGCACAGTGGTAATTTTCAGAATAACTACAAAATGTGTAGAGAAATAAAAATCCTGAGATAAGGAGATACTGGAACAGCATGTTTTTATATGCCTGGTTTTGTAACAGGACATCCTATAAGCTTGGCTCAGTGAACCAAGTATTCGTGAGACACCTAATCCGGAGCAGAGTGCCTTCAGCTGTGGGGTCAAGTACAGTGTGCACAGACGAGACTCCATCTGGCCTGAGCAGCCTCCCTACCCTGGTCAGAGCTGGCTCCCCATGGATCCTCCGTCTCTGGTGATTGTGGTTGCCTATTTGTGAGTAATGAAGTTGCTCCCCTTGATTGTGCAGCCTGTTCAGTCTCACCAGGCTGGTCCTGAGGTCTAAAGTAATGTGGGGTTTTTTGCTGGCTATGGAAGTTTTTGTCTGATTAAGGGTGGTAATTAGGCCATTGCATTTATCATCTGACAGTATGCATTACAAAGCCTCATTAGACAGGCAGACAGACAGATACATTATTTTTTATGTTAAACTCTGATAAAGCTTGGAAAATAAGATACTTACTAAAGTAAACATTGAGTTAAGTTTTTTTTACAATGTTTTAATTAATCTATAGTTTTTATATCCTCATTTTTTAAAATGCTGATACATCATTCTCTATGATATTTCACATGTATTAATGAACAAATGTATGGTCATCCAAAAACACTTAAATGTCTTAGATTTTCTATTTGTACAACTTTATAATCTTTTCTGTTATTACCTCTATGCTAAATCCATCAAATGTTTCCTGGTAAATTAAGTATTTAGATTGCTACCAGCACCAATACTTAATTCTAAATATGCTTTTGTTTATCTAGTTATTTAATAAGAAGTTGATAGAATATTATTTTAAATAGTCTCTTCATTGATAATGTATTACAATCTACTTACCTGAAAATATCACTTACATTGTGCTCTGCTATATGAAAATGTTGCTTTATACGTTTTCAAGTGATAGACCTCAAAAACCTATTGTGGAGAAATGAAGTGACTTCTTGCTTGTAATAATTTTTTATTTCATCTTATTATTTGAGACAGAGTTTCTCTGTGTAGCACTATCTGTCTAGGAACTCCCTCTATAGACTAGGCTGGCCTCAGACCCACAGAGTTCTGCTTGTCTCTGCCTCTGAAGTACTGGAATTTAACGTGTGTGTCACCACCACCCAGCTGCCAGTTCTGATTTTAAGTGCAGTCTTAGTTTTAGAACCAATAATGTTAGGCTATAAGCTTAAAAATATGGAATTGTCCCTAGATTCCAGTTGTTGGTGCAGATTTTGCTGTAGTGGTTGCTGCTCAGTTTGTCAGTAGAGTACTTGACGCCCACGGTTTGGGGTAAGTGTATTACTTACCTTCAACTGATTAGCTGAACACATACACTTTCATAAAATTCCTGTGTGGAGAGAGAAAATCCTAGAGAATTTCTTGTTTTGGGTGATTTTCTGCTCTGATCCCATGTCATTGGACTCATCACAGTTTTCTTCAGCAAAACTGGAGATAATTAAGGTCATTTTCCAGTAATAATGTCAATTGTGCAAACCACCTTCAGAGTTTGTCTGCTTAGAGCTTAGAAATGAAAAGCCTCAATCATCCAAGATTCAAATCATTTGCAGTAGAGAATTGATCCATGTGCTTAGTCTCCCACAATACCACTAACACGTTTACTCCTTTCTCATCCGGCCATAGATTTCCTTGTTCATTCATATTTAATAAAGTTATGGTAGTAGAGGTACGTAAGAGGACACAGTGGGAAAATAAAGAAAATGCTGTTTTCCATAAGGATTTGTATTTTATTGGATATTTGGGATAGATTAACATGCTATACTCGTAGCTTTCCAATGTGATTTTATGTTCTTAAGGACAATTTAAGATACAAATATAACTTAAGTGTAAACGAATAGGAAGCACTTATTTAAACAAACAGTGTACCTGGACTTCTTAATAATAAATAGCGTAGACTAAGTGCTTTAAACAACAAACACTTCTAACAGTATCTGAGGCCGCAAATCCAATACTTGGATATGAATGACTTCATTTTGGCTTAATATCCTGTTGTAGGTTACTGTGGCTACCTTCTGTTTAATATGCACCTGTGATATGACATCATCTCTGTTATATTTCTTCATGAGGGCCCCACCATTGTGACATAATTACTCATAAATGATCACTAACGAAGTCCATTTCCAGTGTGTGAGTATTTCAGCATATGGAATGGGAATGTAACATAAACACTCCACTCATAGCACAGCTTCAGCTGCAAAAGTGTAGTTTCTGTGTTTTGTTGTGATTTGTCATATAATATAGTGTTTTTTTCTCCATCTTTATTAAATTGGGTATTACTTATTTACATTTCAAATGTTATTCCCTTTCCCGGCTTCCAAGTCAACAATCCCCTAACCCCTCCCCCTCCTCTTCTATATGGGTGTTCCCCTCCCCACCCTCCCCCCATTACTATGCTCCCCACAACAATCCTGTTCACTAGGGGTTCAGGTTTGGCAGGACCAAGGGCTTCCCCTTCCACTGGTGCTCTTAGGCTATTAATTGCTACCTATGCAGTTGGAACCCAGGGTCAGTCCAAGTATAGTCTTTGGGTAGTGGCTTAGTCCCTAGAAGCTCTGTTGGTTGGCATTGTTGTTCATATGGGGTCTCAAGCCCCTTCAAGCTCTTTCAGTCCTTTCTCTGAATCCTTAAACGGGGGTCCCATTCTCAGTTTCAAGGTTTGCTCATGGCATTCGCCTATGTATTTGCTGTATTCTGCCAGTGATTTGCATTTTCCTTATGACTAAAGATGTTGAACATTTCTTTAGGTGCTTCTCAGCCATTCGGCATTCCTCAGCAGTGAATTCTTTGTTTAGCTCTAAACCTCATTTTTTTTTTAATAGGGTTATTTGCCTCCCTGCAGATAACTTTGAGAGTTCTTTGTATATTTTGGATACGAGTCCTCTATCAGTTGTAGGATTGGTAAAGTACTTTTCCCAATTTTTTGGTGGCCATTTTCTCCTAACAACTGTGACCATTGCCTTACAGAAGCTTTGCAGTTTTATGAAATCCCATTTCTCAATTCTTGATCTTAGAGCATAAGCCATTGGTGTTTTGTTCAGGAAGTTTTCTCCAGTGCCCATGTGTTCGAGATTCTTCCCCACTTTTTCTTCTATTAGTTTGAGTGTATCTGGTTTGATGTGGAGGTCCTTGATCCACTTGGACTTAAGCTTTGTACAGGAATGGTTCAATCTGCATTCTTCTACATGTTGACCTCCAGTTGAACCAGCACCATTTGCTGAAAATGCTATCTTTTTTCCATTGGATGGTTTTGGCTTCTTTGTCAAAAATCAAGTGTCCATAGGTGTGTGGGTTCATTTCTGGGTCTTCAATTCAATTCCACTGATCTAGCTGCCTGTCTCTGTACCAATACTATAAAGTTTTTATCACTATTGCTCTGTAATACTGCTTGAGTTCAGGGATAGTGATTCCCCTGGAAGTCCTTTTATTGTTGAGGATAGTTTTAGCTATCCTGGGTTTTTTGTTATTCCAGATGAATTTGCAAATTGTTATGTCTAACTCTGTGAAGAAGTGGATTGGAACTTTGATGGGGATTGCAATGAATCTGTAGATTGCTTTTGCTAAAATGGCCATTTTAACTATATTAATCCTGCCAAACCATTAGCATGGGAGATCTTTCCATTTTCTGAGATCTTCTTCAATTTCTTTCTTCAGAATCTTGAAGTTCTTGTCATACATCTCTTTCACTTGCTTGGTTAAGGTCACACTGAGGTATTTTATAATATTTGGGTCTATTATGAGGGGTGGCATTTCCCTAATTTCTTTCTCGCCTTGTTTCTCTTTTGTGTAGAGGAAGGCAACGGATTTATTTGAGTTAATTTTATACCCTGCTACTTTCCTGAAGGTGTTTATCGGGTTTAGTAGTTCTCTGGTCGAACTTTTGGGATCACTTAAATATACTATCATATCATCTGCAAATAATGATATTTTGACTTCTTCCTTTCCAATCTGTATATCTTTGATCTCCTTGTGTTGTCTGATTGCTCTGGCTGGGACTTCCAGAACTATATTGAATAAGTAGAGAGAGAGTGGGCAGCCTTGTCTAGTCCCTGATTTTAGTAGGATTGCTTCAAGTTTCTCCCCATTTAGTTTAATGTTAGCTACTGGTTTACTATATTTAGTTATGGACCTTGAATTCCTGTTCTTTCCAAGATTTTTATCATGAAGGCGTGTTGAATTTTGTCAATGCTTTCTCTGTAGTGAAAGGATCATGTCGTTTTTATCTTTCAGTTTGTTTATATCGTGGATTACTTGATGATTTTCCATATAGTAAACCATCCCTGCATGACTGGAATGAAGCCTATTTGATAATGATGGATGATTGTTTTGGTGTGCTTTGGATTCGGTTTGCAAGAATTTTATTGAGTATTTTTGCGTTGATTTTCATAAGGGAAATTCCTCTGAAGTTCCCTTTCTTTGTTGGGTCTTGTGTGGTTTAGGTATAAGAATAATTGTGGCTTCATAGAAGAATGCGGTAGTGCTCCATCTGTTTCAATTTTGTGGAATACTTTGGATAGTATTTGTATGAGGTCTTCTATGAATGTCTGATAGAATTCTGCATCGAACCCATCTGGACCTGGGCTCTTTTTGGTTGGGAGACTTTTAATGACTACTTCTATTTGTTTAGGAGTTATGGGGTTGTTTAACTGGTTTATCTCTTCATGATTTAACTTCTGTACCTGATATCTGTCTAGGAAATTGCAGATTTTCAAGTTTTGTTGAATATAGGCTTTTGTAGTCGGATCTGATGATTTTTGAATGTCCTCTGATTCTGTTGTTATGTCTCCCTTTTCATTTCTGATTTTGTTAATTTGGACACACTCTGTCCTCTCGTTGGTCTGGCTAAGGCTTTATCTATCTTGTTGATTTTCTCAAAGAACCAGCTTTTGGTTCTGTTGATTCTTTGTATAGTCCTTTTTGTTTCTACTTGTTTGATTTCAGCTCTGAGTTTGATTATTTCCTGCCTACTACTCCTGGGTATGTGTGCTTCTTTTTGTTGTAGAAGTTTTAGGTGTGCTGTCAAGCTGCTGATATGTGCCCTCTCCTATTTTTAATGCAGGCACTCAGAGCTATGAGTTTTCCTTTTAGCACAGCTTTCATTGTGTCCCATAAGTTTGGGTATGTTGTACCTTCATTTTCATTAAATTCTAAGAAGTTTTTAATTTCTCTCTTTATATCTTCCTTGACCAGGTTATCATTGAGTAGAGCATTGTCCATGTATATTTGGGCATTCTTTCCTTTTTGTTATTGAAGACCACCTTTAACCTGTGGTGTTCTGATAGGACACATCGGATTATTTTTTATCTTTCTGTATCTGTGGAGGCCTGTTTTATGACAGATTATGTGGTCAATTTTTACAAAAGTACCATGAGGTGGTAAGAAGAAGGTATATCCTTTTGTTTCAGAATAGAATGTTCTATCAATATCTGTTAAGTCCATTTGGTTCATTACTTTTCTTAGTCTGTTTATGTCTCTGTTTAATTTCTGTTTCCATGGTCTGTCCATTGATGAGAGTGGGGTGTGGAAATCTCCTACTATTATTGTGTGATGTGCAATGTGTGTTTTGAGATTTAGTAAGGTTTCTTTTACGTATGTAGGTGCCCTTGTATTTGGGGCATAGATATTTAGGATTGAGAGTTCATCTTGGTGGATTTTTCCTTTGATAAATATAAAGTGTCCTTCCTTATCTTTTTTGATGACTTTTGATTGAAAATCGATTTTATTCGATATTAGAATGGCTACTCCAGCTTGCTTCTTCAGACCATTTGCTTGGAAAGTTGTTTTCCAGCCTTTTACTCTAAGGTAGTGTCTGTCTTTGTTTCTGAGGTGTGTTTCCTGTAGGCAGCAGAATGCAGGGTCCTCATTGAGTATCCAGTTTGTCAATCTGTGTCTTTTTATTGGAGAGTTGAGGCCATTGATGTTGAGAGATATTAAGGAATAGTGATTGTTGCTTCCTGTTATATTTGTGTTTCGATGTGAGATTATGTTTGTGTGCTTGTCTTCTCCTTGTTTTGTTGGAAAATGATTAGTTTCTTGCCTTTTCTAAGGTGTAGCTTGCCTCCTTATGTTGGGCTTTACCATTTATTATCCTTTGTAGGGCTGGATTTGTAGAAAGATATTGTGTAAATTTGGTTTTGTCATGGAATATCTTGGTTTCTCCATCTATGTTCATTGAGAGTTTTGCAGGATACAGTAATCTGGCTGCCATTTATGTTCTCTTAGGATCTGGATGACATCTGTCCAGGATCTTCTGGCTTTCATAGTCTCTGGTGAGAATTCTGGTGTGATTCTGATAAGTCTGCCTTTATATGTTACTTGACATTTTTCCCTTACTAATTTTAATATTCTTTCTTTGTTTTGTGCATTTGGTGTTTTGACTATTATGTGATGGGAGGACTTTCTTTTCTGGTCCAATCTATTTGGAGTTCTGCAGGCTTCTTGTATGTTTATGGGCATCTCTTTCTTTAGGTTAGGGAAGTTTTTGTCTACGGTTTTATTTAAGATATTTACTACTCCTTTGAGTTGGGAGTCTTCACTCTCTTCTATTCTTATTATCGTTAGGTTTGATCTTCGCATTGTGTCCTGGATTTCCTGTATGTTTTGGGCCAGTAGCTTTTTCTGTTTTACATTATCTTTGACAGTTGTTTCGATGATTTCTATAGAATGTTCTGCTCCTGAGATTCTCTCTTCTATCTCTTGTATTCTGTTGGTGATGCTTGTATCTATGGCTCCTTGTCTCTTCCTTTGGTTTTCTATATCCAGGGTTGTCTCCCTTTGTGCTTTCTATATTTAACTTTCCATTGTTAACTCCTTCACCTGCTTGATTGTGTTTTTCTGTAATTCTTTCATGGACTTTTGTGTTTCCTCTCTTTAGGCATCTGCTTCTTTATTTATGTTTTTCTGCATTTCTCTAAGGGAGTTCTTTATGTCTTTCTTGAAGTCCTCCATCGTCATGATCAAATGTGATTGTAAATCTAGATCTTGCTTTTCTGGTGTGTTTGGATATTCAGTGTTTGTTTTGGTGGGAGAATTGGGCTCTGATTATGCCATGTAGTCATGGTTTCTGTTGCTTGGGTTCCTGTGCTTGCCTCTTGCCATCATGTTGTCTCTGGTGTTACCTTGTTCTACTATTTCTGACAGTGGTTAGACCTTCCTATAGGACTGTGTGTCAGGAGTGCTGTAGACCTGTTTTCTTTCAGCCAGTTTTGGGAACAGAGTGTTCTGCTTTCAGGAGTGTAGTCGTTCCTGTCTACTGGTCTTCAGGTGTTCCTGTGGGCATGTGTCCTGTGTCCACCAGGCAGTTCACTTGGAGCAGAAAACTTGGTCTTACCTCTCGTCTCGGACGTGAAGTCTCTCCTTGGAGCTGTGTTTCAGCTCTCAGTGAAGGCAGCAACCAGAAGGGCCTGCCCCACCTTCTCTCGGGTCCCTGTGCACAGGGGGCCCAGATGACATTAGGCGTTTTCCTCTAGAATCAGAAATGTGGCAGAGAGTAGTCTCCTCTGTCTTCCCAGGTGTCTCTGCCCCTCTGAAGGTCTAGCTCTCCTTCCCACAGGATTTGGGTACAGGGAGCTGTTTGACAGGGCCCCTTCACATCCGGACGCAGTCTGGACCACAGTTTCCTGCAGCTTGAGTCCCCCTATCCTCCTGTTCCCAAAGGCCCTATACACTTTGCTCTTGGGCCAGGAATGTGGGCAAGGGTGGGCAGTACTGGAGGTCTCTCCTGCCCTGCAGTGTCAGGATTGCCCACCTGTCTGGATGATGAGCTCTCTCTCCGGGGTCTGGGAGCAGGGAGCTGTGGGCCGGGATCAGTGAGGTTTGGACCCCTAATATACTGTTAATAAGAAAACTCCTCATCAATACCATGTAATCATGTACCCCAAAATAAGCTTGAGACAGTATGTCTGCCACCTAAGAAGATAGAAATACAGTGGCATTTGTTTTATGAGAAATGTCACTTACTATGTAGCTTTGGTCGTCTTAAAACTCAATCTGTATACCAGATTGGATTCAAGCTTGTAAAATTTTTCTTGTCTCTCCCTCAAGAATATTAGAATAACAAGCTTGTCCACTCATTTTGAACGATAATTCCTTTAATCATTGGCTTATTAAAATGGAATATAGTTCAACAGAACAGCCAAGCCATGACGTTTTACTATTTTTGCCATGATGTAGAAGATAAAGGTTATTTATAGTCTCCTTTTGAGACAGATTTGGTTAGAGAAGATTTTACAGATGAATAAATGAAGGTACCAAGTGTGTTCCATTCCCTGCCTCAAATATGCCCCAATTCAAAGGACCAAACTTTTTTAGTGGAGGATTTTTTTTTCATTTTAATTATTTTCAATTTTTTTTCTTTTATCGATAGTAGATTTTTTTCACATAACACTTTCTGATAAAGGTTTCCATCCCCCAACTCTTCCTAGGTCCTTCGCTCATCCCCAACCAAGTTAATCCACACCTCCCTTTTTCTCTCTCATTAGAAAACAAACAAAAGATAAGGTTAAAAAAAAATAAAGAAACAAGACTGGAAAACAAAATTTAAAAAAAAAAAAAAAAACAGAAGAAAAAGAATCCAAGGGAAAGGACAAGAAACATATGAATAAATGAAGAGACACGTTTGTACACAGAGAAATCTAATAAAGACACAAAATCTGAAACAGTAACATTTAAGCAAAGGAACTGTAAGATAAAACACCCAGACAAAGCAGTAGCGGAAAATTCCTCCAACGGTAATACTTTGTTTTGTGGTGGCTATGCTATCTACTGCTGGGCATGGGGCCTGCCCTTGAGTGTTTTTTGTGTACCCAGACTCCTTTGGAGAAAGAGGTTTTGTTTTAGAGTGGTTATCACATGTTGCAAGTTTCTGGACTAAACATGTGAGCTTTTATCCACTCCCTCTATGTGTGCCAGTACCTAATCTGGCTTAAATAGGTACAGTCCCTGTACATGCTGCCATACTCTGTATTAGTCCTGATGTGTCTAGATGGTCTGGTTCCCCAGTTTCTTCCACTCCACTGCCTCTTTGAATCTTGCTGTCTCCTCTTTAGCAGAGATCCCTGAGCCTCTAGGAGAGGGATTTAATGGAGACGCCCCATTTGGGACTGAGTATTTCAAGGTCTCTAACTCCATTTCATTGTCCAGTTGTGAATCTCTGTATTTGTTCCCATGTACTACAGAGGAAGCCTTTGATGAGAGCTGAGAAAGATACTGATAGGTGTTTGGACAATGTCTTAGGGATCATTGTATTGTCCCTAGCTGACAGGTGTTTGGATAATGTCTTAGGGACATTGTATTGTACCTAGCTGCCAACCATTTTAGGAGTCCTATTCAGTAAACATGTTGTCATAACTCTGTAACAAAGGCAGAAAAAAATAAAAATGAAAAACTGGAGACTCTGTGTGTTAAAGATTCTACAGTAAAACAAAGTATATGGCCTTAGGAGGTCAAAAAGATGGCTTTACAATAAAGCCATTTCCTGCCAAGCCTGGGAACACAAGCTACATCCCTTACACCCACTCCACTGAATGAGAGAAGCCACTCCTGAAACAAATATTGTTTTTTAAATATTGTGTTAGATTCTAAAATATGTAAGCCCACTTAAATAGTTGTACCAACTGTGCTTGAACACAACTATTAGCATTCCTTCTTTCTCCAACATTATAAATGTTCAACAAATATATAGCATAGGAATGCATGGTTTAGCCTCAGTGAGAGAAGAACTGTCAGAGGGGGGACAGGGAGGGGGATAATTACTGGGCTATAAAGGAAGATTTAATAATAATAATAATAATAATAATAATAATAATAATAATTATTATTATTATTATTATTATTATTATTATTATTAATAAATTGAGAGAAAGTAAGACTCAGTTTCAAGTTGTTGCTACCATAATTATCAAGTTAGCCTGAAATGTCCTCCTAAGGATAAAAGAAATCATCCTTCTCAGGCAGAAGACCCACCTTTACACTCGTATCAGAAGGAAGTAGAGCATAAACCTACAATTCCTTATCACTCTCACAGTTGCTCTTACGCCCAGCCCAGAGAAATTCAAATACATATACACAGAGTTTACATGTGCACAGAATTTGTACCTTTTAAAGAATAAAGGCAAGGTACTAGCAAAGCCTTCGTTTTTGTTTCTTCATTCAGTAGCCAATATTTTACCCATTACACTGGGATCATATTTTTGGGACTGGCGCAAATTTGATAAACATTTTCAACATTAAGCTTTTATTTTGTGATATAGTATATGATGGCTCCATTAGTCTACATGAATTCTGTCTGTGAATTGACTTTAATATCACTGTATACCATGGACGCAGTAATCTTATCCTCCAAACAGGATCCCCATTGGTGGAGTTAGAGAAAGCATTGAAACAGCTGAAGGGGCCTGCAACTCCATAAGAACAACAATGACAACCAACCAGAGCTCCCAGGTACTAAACCACTATCCAAAAACTATACATGGACTGACCCTTGGCTCCAGCTGCAAATGTAGAAGAGGATGGCCTTGTTGAGCACCAATGGAAGGAAAGGTCCTTGGTTCTGCTAAGGCAGAACTCCCCAGTGTAGGTGAATGTGGGAGGGGGAGAAAGGGGAGTGGTTGGGGAGGGGAACAACCTTATAAAAGAAGAGAAGGGGATAGGAGGCTTATGTCCAGGAGACCTGGAAAGGGAATAACATTTGAAATGTAAGTAAAAAATTCAATTATACATATATATATATATATATATATGAAAGACTTATACTTCTATAGAGTTAAGAATTAAAATGATCCATCTCTCCTAATTTTGTCCTATTATTTTGAAAAAATTTAGAGGAAAGATTCTGGTAGTTTTCTACTCATTAAAAAATAAAATAACATCTCAAATATTTCATCATTTTGAATAATTGATTCTAATATAAATATAATATAAATTAGAAATAAGTACAAGGAGCATAAATAGTAGGAAAAACTACCTTCTTATTACAATTCTTATTAAAGAAGTCTCCTTCCTATAATATTTAAGTATTAAGTTAATGTTTCGGTGAAGGCACTGATGAATGGGCATTTTCATCTTAAGTCATAATTATAATACTTTATGTTATATTAACATGTGTTATTGCACTGCACTGAATGATCAGCACATCTTTTTTTCCGAGCACAGTATCTCAGTAGAAAGAAATTTTGTTCTGAAATAAAAATTATATGCTTAATTTAGTAATCACATTATTTTGGTTTTATTCAGTGCTCACATTGTACAGAGTTTGCTAAAATAAAAATGTAGTCCTATTGTTTCCAGTCTAGGTTCCATAGCATGTTCAGGAAAAGGTTTTTAATCACAAAGTTTCCAATTTTATTTTCCATCCAAGTGATGCTCCTAAAAGCTAACACTATTAAAATACAACCTGAGCTGAGAAATGAGCAGCAAAGGGCAAGGAAACAGGAACTTAATGGTCTTCTCAGGGAAAGTGGATCGGCAACCTTTTCAGGCATGAGTGATTCTCCTCTTCTCCTCAGCTGTTCTTTAAAATGAAGCCTTATTGTTTAAAAGCTAGACTTCTCCTAAGGCCTTCCTTAGCATTCAAACAGAATTGTTATAATTCATTCATTTATTTTTATATTACTTTATGTGCGTTTGTCTTGTTTTGTTCCGGTTTTTGTTTGATTGGTTGGTTGATTGGTTGGTTGTTTAGTTTTTGTTTGGTTGGTTTTGCTTTTGTTTTGATTTAGACAGAACCCAGTGTCATGCAGATGCTCTGTAACTTCACTATCATAAAAACAATAAAAATCAAATAACTACAATATCAACTTTATTTCAGGCATTTAGTCTTTGAGAGGGGTGTCTATCTGTAGACCAGCTTGCATGGGAAGACACAGTCTTTTCAAGTTTCAGGAAAATGCAACGTATAGGAAGTATTTTTATACTCGTTGTAATGTAAGAAGATCTTTTTTATTAAGATATTTCCTATATTTACATTTCAAGTGTTATCCTCTCTCCTGGTTTCCCCTCCAGAAACCCCCATCCCATCTCCCCATCACCTGCCTCCATGAGAGTACTCTCCTACCCATGCAACTCACTCCCGCCTCTCCCCACCCCCTCCCTGACATTCCCCTACCTTAGGGCATCAAGCCTTCACTATATCAAGGACCACTCTTCCCATTGATGCCCCAAAAGGCAGATAGATCCTCTGCTACCTGTGTGACTGGAGCCATGGGTTGCTTCATTCGTACTCTTCAGTTGGTAGTTTAGTCTCTGGGAACTCTGGGAATTTCTGGTTGGTTGATATTGTTCTACCTATGGTTGCAAATCACTTCAGTTACCTCAGTCCTTTCTCTAACTACTCCATTAGGCATTGGAGACTCTTCACTCAGTACAATGGTTGGCTGAGAGCATCTGCCTGTGTATTTGTCAGGCTCTTGCAGAGCCTCTCAGGAGACAGCTATATCAGGCTCCTGGCAGCATGTACCTGTTGGCATCCCCAATAGGGACTGGGTTTGGTAACTGCACGTGGGATGGATCTCCATGTGTGGCAGTCTCTGAATGGCCTTCCTTTCAGTCTCTGCTCCAAACTTTATCTCCATATTTCCTCCTGTGAATATTTTGTTCCCCTTTCTAGGAAGGACTGAAGCACCCACATTTTGGTCTTTCATTTTTCAGCTTCATGTGGTCTGTAATTGTAACTTGGATATTCTGAGCTTTTGGGATACATATCATGTGTGTTCTTTTATGATGGGGTTACCTCACTCAGGATGATATTTTCCAGTTCCATCCATTTGCTTCAGAATTTTATGAAGTCACTGTTTTTAATAGCTGATTAATACTCCATTGTGTAAATGTACCACATTTTCTGTATCCATTCCTCTGTTGAAGGACATCTGGGTTCTTTCCAGCTTCTGGCTCTAACAAATAAGTTTGCTATGAACATAGTGGAACATGTGCCCTTGTTCTGTGTTGGAAGATCTTTTGGGTATATCCCCAGGAGTGGTATAGCTGGGTCCTCAGGTAGTGCTATGCTCAATTATTTTAGGAACCATCAGACTGATTTTCAAAGTGCTTATAGAAGCTTGTAAAACTAATACTAGATGAAATTGGATGTGGTATATATTTCCCTTATTTCTTTATTTTGTCCCTATTTTTATTTCTCTTAGTATGCATACTATCCTTTTGGCTTTAACTCTCAACTTGAGAACTATCTGTGAAGAGAATCTTAACTAAGGAATTGCCTAGATCATAACAGCCTAAGGATGTTTCTACAGGAAATTGGCTTGGTAGATAATTGATCCAGAAGGGCCTATCCCACTAAGGGTAGGGTCATCTAGGCAGGTGATCTAAACTATAGAGAAATCTACTTTATCATGAACCTGACTGCCAGGAAAGAAAACAGCATCCCTCATATTTCCTGTAACACTTATGCCTCTGAAATGAGCTTCTTGGCTAGAGGTAAGGATGTAATGACATGTGTAATAGCAGGGAAGAATGTTTTCAAATTTCTACCTTACCTTCCCTCAATGATAGTTTGGAACCTGGAATTTAAAGGCAAATGGATTATTTCCTCACCTAAGTTATTTATAATCATAGGGTTTCATCATTTACCTAAGTTTTTATTATCATTATTGTTGGATATTTTCTGTATTTACATTTCAAATGTTATCCCCTTTCCTGCTTTCCCCTCCCCGTACTAATCCCTCCCCCTCCAACTCCCCCTCTCACCCACCTATTCCCACCTATCCATACCAGCATTCCTCTACACTGGGGAATCTAGCATCACAGGACCAAGGGCCTCTCCTCCCATTGATGCCAGACAATTCCATCCTCTACCTCATATGTGGCTGGAGCCATGGGTCCTTCCATGTGTACTCTTTGGTTGGTGGTTTAGTCTCTGGGAGCTCCAGGGTTCTAGTTTATTGATGTTGTTCTTCCAATGGGGTTGCAAACCCCTTCAGCTCCTTCAGTCTTTTCTCTAACTCCTCCATCAGGGACCTCATTCTCAGTCCAATGGTTGGATGTGAGCATCTGCCTCTGATTTTTGAGAGGCTCTAGCTGAGCCTCTCAAGAGACAGCTATATCAGGCTCCTGTCAACAAGCACTTCTTGGCCTCAGCATGAGTGTATGGGATGGATCCACAGGCAGGGCAGTCTCTGGGTAGCCTTTTCTTCAGTCTCTGCCCCACACTTTGTCCCCATATTTCCTTTAAACAGGAGCAATTCTGGATTAAAAATTTGGCAATCAGTGGCTGGCCCCAATTCGCAACTGGCGGCCTTGCCTAACCTCTAGATATGGTCTATCCAGGTTCTCCCTCCCCTTTGTTGGGCATTTCAGCTAATCTGATCCCTGATGGATTCTGGAAGGCTCTTACTTTCCTGGTATCTGTGACTTGCTCATGGTTTCCCCAGTTCCCCATCCCTCATTGCTACACACCTCTGTTAAAATTCCTGATACTTTGTATAGTTTCCTAGTTTCCTCCCTTACCTGATCCTGTCTCCCTTTTTCCCCTTCCGTCCTCTTTTCCTCCCAAGTCCCTCCCATCCTCTATCTCCTGTATTTAGTTCCTCCTTCTAAGAAGGAATTAAGCATCCATATTTTTACTTTCTTCTTCTTGAGCTTCATGTGGCCTATATTATCTTAGGTATTCTGAGTTTTTGCACTAATAGCCACTTATCAGTGAATACATATCATGTGTGTTCCTTTGGGACTGGTTTGCCTCACTTGGGGTTATATTTTCCAGTTCCATCCATTTGCCTAAGAATTTCATGAAATCATTGTTTTTAATAGATGAGTAGTTCTCCATTGTGTAAATGTACCACATTTCCTGTATCCATTCCTTTCTTTCAAGCTTCTACTATTATAAATAAGGATGCTATGGACATAGAGGAGCATGTGTCCTTGTTATATGTTTGAGCATCTTTTGGGTATATGCCCAGGAGTGGTATAGTTGGGTCCAATTTTTTGAGCAACTACCAGACTGATTTCCAGAGTGCTTGTACCAGCTTGCAATCCCAATAGTGGAGGATTCTTCTTTCTCCACACCCTTTCCAACATATGCTGTTACCTACATTTTTGATCTTAGCCATTCTGACTTGTATGAGGTATAATCCCAGGGTTATTTTAGAGTGTTTAATCGTAACAACAGAAATAATTCCACAGTCAATCATTAAAGGAGAGTACACACTTCCTGAATTATAGCAAAATATCAAAGTACTTCATGTTAACTCATGTTAATCACTTTAATTATTATTTGAATACAAATCCAAGGCCACTCGCTAAATATATGTGACCTGATTAATACATTTAACTAATTACTTCTTTTTTTAAATACGCATTTAGTAAGGTGGCTATCTCTCTTAGACAAGAGTGCTATATAGAACATTGTCCACTGAGAAATAAAATATAAGTTCAAACCATTTTATATTGTTTTTGCTACATAAAGTCATTCTCTGAGCAGCAAAGACCCTCCCCACACACACACACACACATCCACATACTCCGTAGATTCAGCTTGTAATAGGGAACAGAGTGTGCTCCCAACATCAGTTTGATGAAAGACCTGTTAACCTACTGAAGTGTACAGAATGTTGGCCTCCATGAAGAAAACATCCTTTGGCCTCAAACAACTGATATTCCTTGCTAACATATCTGACATAACTTGTTATCTGAATGTTCAAGAGACTGCACGACTGAGACATCTGAGACTCTGTCAGCCAGGTTGTACCTCTTGTTAATGTATTCACGGCCCTGGGCAGAGGTCTTATGCTTTTTAAATGACCTGTTTGTGAGAGCTAGCGTATGAGTGGTAAAAGCATAGACATATCCATAGAGAGTTTGAAAGATGTTAGGGCTCTCAGGAGGGACCCACCTCTTCAGATTGAGTGATGCTTATCAGAAAACAAAAACATTAGTTTCATATTCAAAATCCCATGAGGAAATTTATACAAACATTATTTTTCTTTTTACTTTTTAAATAAATATGAGCTTGATAAAGCTTTTCACTGTCTATTTTGATATTTCTGTCTGTTAGGATTTAAATATAAAATGATATTTTTAATTTATATTTTTAAATGTGATAATGGTACTGTTTGGGAGGAAGAAGAATTTTCGAGTGTGGTTTCACTCTTCTTCCTTTTGTAGTCACTGATCTCATCAAAATCTACACACTTCAGCTTCCATAAACAGGAAAAGGTCCTGTCAGAATGCCTTGTCTAGCTGTTGTTTAGTATCCTCTAAACTTTCAGCTAAAATGATTATCTTAGTTTATTTCTGCCAGTTATTTGTCACACATGAAAAAGGAGCAAAAGATCTTGCTTACTTGCATGATCTTAAGTCATGGTCAGATTCCTGTGTACAATGGTGAGATTTTTATTTTTGCAAGGAAATAATAAACACCTAGGTGTAAAGTCCTGTTTGAGTTGACTGACCTATAGTTTCTGTATTTGCAATGTTTTCAGTTCTTTCTCTGCTTTCAAGATATTTTTCCATTTTTTCTTTCTTCATTGGCCTCAGTGAGTAAGGCTTCCCCTATAATGTAGAATATTATCACACAAAATTATCCTCTGGTTCTATGTCTACTTAAGCCCTAAGAATCCAAGAAAGACTGAGCAGTAGGTTCTACTGTTTACATTTTAGTGGAGAATACATGAAGTTTTGAATTTGAGCCCAATGACTTCTTAAATACTGTTTTATGACCAAGGAGTGTTTGGAGTATCTTAATTTCCATTTATCTCTTAAATACATTTTCTCTACAGCATCTAGAGCTCATAGTGAATAATGGATTTTCCTATGATTCCCATCACTCAGATGAAAAAAATAGTTTCAAAAAAAATAACACCGATAATTTAAACTCTGGAACTACATGGATTTATGTATTTTAAAGATTGAACTGTTGCCTTAAATGATGAACTAATGCAGTTTATTAAATTCTATAGTTTATAATTTATTATGTTACATTGTTAATAAATAATTAGTATTAGATTATGGTGTTATGCTTAACAAGGCATTGTCTATTTAAATATGCAAACCAGTTTATAATAATTTTATTCAAACAAACATAAGTGTGGTAAATGGGATAAAGTCCTGAGGTATTTTTATCATTAGCTGAAAGGCTGCTATTCACCACAGAAAGCTATTCACCACAGAATACAAGTACTAGATTAGAGTCTAGACACCTTATGGCTTAACTCCTTCCTCTGACAAAATAAATGAGGACCGGGTAGGTTACCGACTTACCTGAAATCACCTAAAAAATATGTGCAACGAAGAACCAGTACTGATAGTATACTCAAGATATAGATAGACAGATAGATAGACAGACAGACAGATATTTCAGTGCCAGGAAATATATTTTAAATACATTTCCATTGTTCAAAGTAAATGACATATTTCAAATGGTTTTCATAGTTTGAGATATCTGTGTTAATTTATCTGGTTTAGAAAATTGCATCTGATATAACTGTAGTTATATTACAGAAGTAATAAGACTTTAAATGGAGACAGTAACCATTTAAGAAAACTTGAAACTACATGCTTTATTTGTAAGCCCTAGTGTTGTACAGGATACTTTAGACAGCATTGACACCAATGTCCAGTCTCCATCACATTAATCAGTCTAAAAATCAAAAAGAGAATGGGTGCATAATATTAAGTGACCCCAGTTCCTAGAGATAACTGAGTGATGTGAGATTTTTAGAATATGCAGAACAATGGAAGGTGAGGAAAGCATGTAGCCTCAACAACTCTCTATTTCCACTTCAACTAGAAACTGACCTCACACGCTAAAGGGAAGGATGGAAACATAGCTTCTACTGACAGTCTTTAAAACATGAAATATCAGGGGAGCAATGTACATTCTGGCATAATTTTATTCAAAGACTTAGCCTATGTGTTAGTTACAGTACAGAATCCACCAACCCTATTACTTCTCCAATTTAAACAGAGGTACAGGTCATGCACAGAGGCAGTATGCTATTCCAAGTAGTGCCTCAGATTAATTTAACAGCAAGATGATGGCTGCTTAAACCATTTAATGGCTATATTGACCTTAAACTGTCTTAGAAATTAACTTTTAATAAAAGGCCATAATGTCAGTGTGGTATCTTTAATGACAAAACTTAAACATTTTCTAAATGTACAAGAATGATTAGAAACCATTTTTCATTCACAATGACAAAGAAATAAAATGAAAAAAGACAAGAATACTAATGATTAGTTAAAAGGAGATGGAAGAGACTTACTTTACACTACAATTACATTCTTAATGTATACCTTGGCCAAACGATCATCTTGAGACATCTAGCTTGTCTTAGTGGATTCAATCAATAGTGCAAATGTCTTCTCCAGTCTTTCATGTACATGTGTAGTGGTCCAAGAGCCAACTCCAAAGGTCTGGGAAGTAAGACTCAATAACAGTAATTTTGCAAGTGTTCTGTTTGTGCTGTGTTACTTGGAGCTGACACTTGGAAAGCAATGGAATCATGGTATTTCGTAGCATGACATTTCCTAGTGCCTTGGTTGTGTGAATTAACATTCCCCTTTCATAACATCACACACCTTTCTATACATTCGATTCTTGATATCAAAGTTGTAATTTATTTCTGTATATTTCTAGTGCCTATGTGTCCCAGGAGGCTGGAGCAGTAATTGTTTATATTACCTTATTGCTTTCTGCTTTCTCTCTTCCTATCCCTGAGTTAGCATAGTAACTAAAAGAGTAAATATATAGTGACATTTTAAAAATCAATAAATGAATATTGGATTGTCTTATGAAGATCACTTTTGGATATCTACGATGTTTTCAACTCCCCCTTCTAGAAATGAGATAGATTCAGAAGTTGTGATATTGTGTTCGTATTCTACATGGAGGAGCTGGCCTAATTTCTCCTTCCCCTTGTCTCTTGCTAAATTGGCTTCCTCAATAAACAGTATTAAATGGATCTGATAAAGAGCCTTGCTATTTTCCAGAGATCATGAGGTCACACTTATGAATGATTTTCTTAATTATGTGTTTCCTTTATATTGGAGCCTACCTGGAATTAAATGGGAGCTCTGAGCTACTCTTTCACACATGGTTGTGATTGATGTGCATAACAGAGCAGGCAGGGCAGCTGCAGGGGCAAAGAGTTGCTTACACCCTATGGTGATTTCTACCATTTCTTTCTCTCCCTTTACCCCCAATATTTTATAAGGTGATGTTTCTTGAAATTTGTGATTGGTACCAAATATTCTCATTTTGGATGAGGTGTCCCTTAAAGAAAAAAAAAAGACAAGACTTTTCATTTCAACTGTTTAATTACCTCAGCCTTAACTTGCACACCATCAAATGTGCATCACTATAGTACGCTAT
This sequence comes from Rattus rattus, assembly GCF_011064425.1. Lineage (NCBI taxonomy): Eukaryota > Metazoa > Chordata > Mammalia > Rodentia > Muridae > Rattus > Rattus rattus. The sequence goes on from NC_046156.1 coordinate 82,029,165, forward strand.
ATCATATTATATGTGTATTTACACATTTAAATGCTTCTATTTTTCCTCATGCTATATATGATTGTTATTATGAGTAGCTTTGAAGTTAAGTTTAAAGTTTTGAAGATATCGATATATTCGATCGGATACTTTATTTCAAATGTCAAGTTCATTACTTTAGAAAATATTCTCTCTGCATCTCTTCTTCCCAGGAAACCAAGTGCCAGAAATATATGAAATAATAACTCTATGGCCTCCAAGAGCTTGGAGCGCAAAGGAGATAAGAATTCTGTTAAGGCTGGGGTGCAAATCATGCAGTAGAATGTCAGAATTTGAGTCAACACAACTTGGAGGGAAAATCCAGGAAACCCTTTCACTCCGCAAAGCACCATTTTGTCCTAGATTCCTTGAGACTCAAAGTAAAAGGGGGGAACTAAAGTTCACACCATGATGCATGCCAAAAGAACTGCTTTATTTCTTTGTTTACTCTGTATGGTGGCCTTTGGGAGGAAAAGTTGAAAAAGTTAATAATATTGCCAGGAAATTCAGACCATGAGAAGTCTCTAGTTTTCATCCTGCTTCCCAGCAAGGGATGCATTTAGACATCTTAGGGAAGCATTCAGTGTTTCAACCCCAGGCAGAGCTTCTGGAAAGCAAACAGAGAAGGAGCTGTAGCACAGCAGGGGTAGCTATTTCTTCCCCTTGTTCAGACATGACAGTGTTTATTTTTACAGCCATCGGACACTATGTGACAGTGCTTCTGGCACCTTAGGCAAATGCAAACTTCACAGTCCCAGGTAATAGCCACAAGCCTTGTCCTAACTAATGAATAGGAAACTTCCTGAGAAAGGTCAAAGAGTTTTTTTTTAAAGTCTAATTCTATTCCAAATAGAAAGGACACAAACACATATAAAAGTATAAAACATAATGTTTCATGTGACTTTTAGTAATTCTCAATATCCAATTCAATGTCATTTTTGAAATTCTGGCACATGCTATGTGTTTTCTACATATTAGGGAGACTATGTAACAAATCAGTACTGGAAAATATTTTAATAATAAACTGTATATTTAGTGGTCCAATATGATATACACCCACAATTAAATAGTATTCACAGAGGTAACATCTTTCAAGAGCCTTAGAGAAGAGACAGAAGTGGAAAGATGCATTTCTTATCAAACATAAGGCTGGAACATTGGAATGTTCAAGTGTAAGCCATAGCACTTCCATAAAACACTATAATCAAAAAATGTCCTAGCTATAAGCAAAAGTGCAGTATGTCTTCCTTTTGAATGTTATATATTTCCTGTACCAGCTCCTGCTTCAAACAGCATAAGACTCAAGCCTACTACTTTGTTTTATCTGCTTGATATTTGAGACTTTATTGATTCCAAAAAATATTATTTGTCTTACTTATTCAAAACTTGCTACTGTGTGAAGTGGGAGAGATTCCTCATAATTATGTACATCTAGGAGTTTTGCGGGGTATCCAATTTCTGTTTACAGAACTTGTCATGCAGATCACAGCTGCCTATAACTCCAGTTCCAGGGTAATTTATCACCTTTGGCCTCCAAGATCACCTACCTGTACTCAAGTACACACACTTATATGTCTTGCACATATATTCATAGTTGAAAATAACTTTTCCTTTCATTTATTTTAATCCTTCAAAGAGGTCACCTATTTGACAAGTATAGCTTATTTGTACCACATTTTGGCTTATGTTAATAAGCCTTTAAATTTGAGTCCACATATAAGCAAAATTTCACTCAATTATTAACACTAAATTTTTACTGATTATTATCATGAATGCTTGGTACAAACTGCATTTCTAAGGGAAAAGTAACGATGAATTATGTGATTTTTTTAACAGTCCCCCATAGTGATTTTCTGGCAGCTTTATTCTGTCTTGGACAAATATTTTTTTAGAAAATTCTTAATCTTTCAATTCTCCTTCTTCTGCCAGATGTCTGAATAATGAGATCAGGTCACAATTGCCATCAAGGTCAGACAAAGCCACAAAGTCATATGCTAAAGCTAGTAGATTTAATATGAACATACACTCTGACACTTTGCTTAGAGACATGATATTGGTCCCTTCAGCTTAAGATGAAGGTAGCTATTGAATACTTAGAATGCTTAAATAACAAACATAAATATAAAATTATTGGCTTAAGCCTTGAATGGCAGGTGATATGTAAGGAGTGCTGGTAGCTTTTGGGTAAGGATAAGGCTCCTTGACTTTCCTCATCCATATTAGCATGTTGGATTTCCTTGTCCAGCTCATGTTTAAGAAGTCATAGTGGTGGGATTGGGGGTTTAGCTCAGTGGTAGAGCATTTGCCTAGCAAGCACAAGGCCCTGGGTTTGTTCCCCAGCTCTGAAAAAAAAAAAAAAAGAAAGAAAGAAAGAAAGAAAGAAAAAATAAAAGAAGAAGAAGTCATAGTGGTGACACTTTATAACTGAAGCTTCTGATATTCATATGATACACAGCCCCCCATCAAAATATGCATATTGCTATGACTCTTACAAACAACTAGAGGATGCTAAGAACAAGTGAAATAGACTTACCTAGAGAAAAGCACATCAGCTAATGATCCAGTACTAAATAACCAGCACTGAAGACATGCACATGACTCACTTTATATAAATTGAATGGATTGTATTTATAAAATTATATATATATATATGCCAACGTTTCCAACATTTTAATAGAGAACATGGGAGTGTTTATGTGGAGTTTGGAGGGAAGAAATAGATGAAAAATTATTATATTTGAGATATAAATATATATCTTAAAAACGAAAGCATTTTTTAAAAAAGAACAAGTAAATATGTGATTAATACTCAAAAAGAAAATTCAAGGTAGTTTTAAAAACAATCTTTCCTCTGCTCTGAATATTTAATATATTCAATTAAATAAATGCCTACATATATGTATTATGGTTATATATGTGTATATACATATAGTCTTAAATATACATATATGTGTGTATATTTGTGTGTGTATAATTAAAATCAACAAATCCTTCTATCTGAGCCCAGTTATTAGCTAAAGAGAAACAATTCTCATGTGCCACATGCATGGAAAGAAACAAGAAACCCTGCTCATAAAATATTTAAAGTAATAATAGATGGTTTTTATTATTTTTATTATTTAAGCCACTAGTTTTTAGGTTTATTTTACATTAAAATGTGTAAGGAGGGGCAGGTAGGTGGTCACTCTCAGGTGCCCAGACAGCAAGTTCTTTCTGCATACTGAGAAGAGCTCCAATTGATTTCAAACCAACTGACAGATTTTGTGCAGAGCATGAGATTGCTCTGATACTACAAGTATAAGACATTTCTAAATATCAAATTTCTAATTACATCTCTGGAAAACCTTTTTACACTAATAAGAAACTAGTCTCTGCTTACTTTTTTTTTGCCTAATGAATAGAGGGGAAAAAGTGTATAGAAGTTCTCTATGTAGAATATAATTGGAGAATTAGATACAGCTGCCATGAAGGTTTCATGACCAATCTTTTCCATAAAATGTTTGTGACCAAAAAACTATATTTAGCATGGACATCAGGAAAATAAGGTTAATATTAATTATGTGACAGTACTACTAATACAAGCAAGTTTATAAGTAAGGAAGGAAAGGGAATATTTAAAAAAAAATGCATAAAAATAATTCAACCATTAAATTTGTACACTTTATCTTATTTACAAATTTGAGCATCGACCATCAAGAGTTGGGAAAATATTCCTCCACAGAAAATGAAATACTGTGGCCTCTGAAATGATTCTGAACCACAAAGGAAACATGACCAACCCGGAAGAACTATAAGAACCACCAGACAGAAGAAATGTGAGGCTATGCAATCTTTACGTTTCAACATTTAAAATCTGTGTTACAGAGAAAAACAACTGCTTCAATGTCTACTATTCAGTTTTTTGCAAAATGTGTATATCTTTTTTTTCCCACATGGATAGGTTTAATGAGAGAAGAAGTGTAGAAGTAGGGAGGAACAAAGGCCGGCCGTGAGCACATGGAGGGAAGGGGAGAGATGGGGAAAGAAGGGACAAGGACAAAGAAGGCATGAGAGAAGAGAAGAGAAGAGAAGAGAAGAGAAGAGAGAGAGAAGAGAGGAGAGGAGAGGAGAGGAGAGGAGAGGAGAGGAGAGGGAGGGGAGAGGAGAGGAGAGGAGAAGAGGAGAAGAGAAGAGAAGAGAAAAGAAAAGAAAAGCGAAGAAGAGCAGAGAAGAAAAGAGAGGAGAAGAAGAGAGAGAAGAGAAGAGAAGAGAAGAAGAGAAGAGAAGAGAAGAGAAGAGAAGAGAAGAGAAGAGAAGAGAAGAGAAGAGAAGAGCACAATGTGTATGTTAACTGATAGGATGGATGTGTACTGAAAGAAATTTCACAAGGAGGTCTTAGATGATAACTCTACATTAAGTAAATTATGTGCCTTGTAAATACCGTAACTGGAGATTGATTGCAGAAGCCACATATAAAAGAATGCCAGGCCTGGTGGTCTATAATAGTACCCAGGTTCAAGGGAGGAGGCAGGCATATCACTGTGGTTTGTTGGTGAGGCAGCACAGTCTACTTGGTAAGTTCTCAGCTAGAAAAAGATATTGCCTCAGAAAAAGAGGTGGACCTGGACAACCCTTTGCAGTACTCATCCTTTGGGATACTCCCAGATTCCTCCAGCTGCTTATGCTTCTTTTTGTAGGTATGTGGTTCACAGAATTTTTCCCATCCATTGTGGAATGTACATTGGTATGGGTTTTGTTCAGTTCCCACTTTGGTAATTATGCTAGTGAGACTTGCCAAATGGTCAGTCCTGGAAAAAAATATGTGTATACACACACACACACACACACACACACATACACACACACACATGCAATAACAATTAATGAGAAAATATGTCATTAAACTGAAGGACAATGAAGGATATATAAGGATATATGTGAGGGTTTGGAGCTTTGAGGAAAAAGTAAAGAAAAAGTGTGAAGAGAATAAAGAAAGGGAGGGAGGAGAAAAAAGGAAGGAGACAGAGATATAGAGAGAGAAGAAGAGGAAAAACAAGAAAGAATAAAAATGGAAGAAGGAAAGAAAAAAGAAAGACAAAAAGAAAGATCAAAAGTAAATGAGCAGGCTTGTAGAATGACACCTGTCTTGAAATACATGTACACACATTTGCATATTAATGACGCAAAGAAAGGTTCAAAGCAAAGCAGCCTTATTAAGTGAGTTCTCTGACATTTTCTATTCTAGCCCATTTAGATTTAGTGAGCATCCCAATATATTGAAATTATTTCCTTCATAAGGGTGTTAACTTATTTTGCATAAGCTGAGTATTACCCTTCATGTACATGGATGAAAAGTAGCACTACACTTAATGCATATGTACACATATTTTGTGTATATCCAAAAATACACATGGAGTTGAGCCACATGAAATTGCTGGTTTCCTATTTCAGGAATGCCCTAATAGTGTCAATTTCTTATAGCTGTATCAAATAAATGTCTAAGATTCTGACATATAACACCTGCTCCTATCTACTTGATAGTCTCAAAAGGTCAATAATAGCAAATATGTGAATGGAACACACAAGCTGTTATGCAATTCCAAGGCAGAGAACTTGAGTGTTCAGTGGACATTCCACCCAATAGTAGGCAGCTGAAGACTGCAAAGATCTTTATAATAGATGTGTTTGTCATTAATCTGGACTCTCTATTTTACAGTTACTTTATAAAGGGGACATTATTAGAGAATGAAAATATTTACTTATAAGATGACACCTAATAAATGTTTTTGAAGAATAATGTTTTTTCCGTTGCCTAGTTATTTCCAAACTGAATATCTCTCTAAATCTAATGAAATTCCTTCTCAAGCAGTTTCATACTACTGCAGGTAAGGGAAGGGGCATCATGCTTCAACCACTTTTTATACCATTGTATATTGCACTTTGAAATGCTTGATTATGATATGATTAAAATAATTCAGAAGCAAGAAGTAGCCTCATGTCATAACCAGTTCTAAAAACTTCCGTTTTTTGTTTATTTCTATATTACTATTAAAATCTTGTCCTGGAGCTGAGTATGGTGACATATCCCTTTAATCTGAGCACTTGGGAGGCATAAGTAAAGCACTTCAGAAGTTGAAGTCTAGTGTGAGATATATAATGTAACAACATCTGGATAGATATAGACAGACAGACAGATTCTCTTGAAGCATAAACAGAAGGACCTGAAGTAATCTAGTGTTTGTGGGAAAAGCAATGCTAAAATTTGTGTCCTTCAATTGACTTGACATTTATGATATTAGTTATTAAAAACAAAACAAACCAAACAAACAAACAACAGCAAGAACAGCAACAACAGCAACAACAAACTGTGGCTCCAAGTAGTAGAAACCTCTCTCCTCACCACTAACCACCACTTACATATACTGTGTAGTACATCACTATCAGTCATGTGGCTTCTCTCCGTTCTTTGGGAACTCTTCCCCAAACAAATATGAAAAACAATTTATCTACTTGCTCATCTGACAGGTTCTTGAACAATTGCTATTACATTTGTTATTCCAGGCTGGTAAACTGTGTGGTTCACTGAGGACAGAATCATGTTAACAAAATGGATGAAACATTACACTCTAGAAAATAACAGTGCCTTACACTGCAGTGTGTTGAGTTATTCTGTGCTTGGGTCTTTGGATTTGCTTTCTGAACAGTACCTCCTTCATTTGGAATCATGCCATTCAATTCTGTGGTTCTAAAATGGTTAACCAGTGATAGCAATATCTTCTCTATGGTACACTATGACCTTCTGACACAAGCCTATTCCTGATACAAGGAATTTCTGATGTCCTACCTTGCCGATGCTTGACAATAGCTTCTGGAAAATAAACCAAGATGTAAACACACTATTCTCATATATTGTTAATGTGTGCATCAAAATAAGCATGACCTTTTCTTCCACAGATGATTTTCTTGGCTGATAAGTCAAATATTATAACTATGTTATCTCTACCATATGGCTGGAGTCTGCATTCAAAAGTAATTTGAGCGGGGTTGGGGATTAAGCTCAGTGGTAGAGCGCTTGTGCCCTGGGTTCAGTCCTCAGCTCCAAAAAAAAAAAAAAAAAAGCACAAAAGTAATTTGAGCAAAGAAACAAAAATGAAATTTCTGATATCTCAGAGACCCTGGTTCTAATTTATGAAGTATTTCTCTCTTTTTTAGCTACTGCATTATTAATCCAACTTCATGAATCTAAATACTTACTTTCTGTACAAATGTTTATCTTTGAGTTCCTAACAAAATTTGCAACATTTAAGAGCTAGTCATATATATGGATCTACAAAGGACATTGGCATCCACTCCATGTTTTTTTTTGTTTTGTTTTGTTTTGTTTTTTAATACCTTTAAACAAAGGACAGTGGCTGGCCCTACACTTCCTATGCTGCTTCTTACAGTATCCATAGAAACAATCATTGGGAAACAGTAAAGGTTCAATGCAGGCAAGGCATAAGGTCTTAAATGTTACACTAGGAAACAGATGACTTCAAAAAGTGTGAAGAAATGGGATGACATCAGTGAGCTTGGCACAAGAGTAAGAAGAAAGTATGAGAAACTTCACTTTAAGACAAGTATGGAATCAATTAAAATCAGTAACAAAATAAGCAATATTTGTGAGACATAAGGCTATAGACCCCACCAAGGGAATTTCTGATGTCTTAGAAATACAAAATAACAAAATAATACTTTTATTAATAGGTACCATTATTTCTTAATAAAGGTGTTATTTCTTTAAAAATGAAGCATCCTTCTGAAATATCAGTGCTCAAATTTTGGCAAGAAACTTGGTTTTATTAGTATTACTACATCAAGCCAACTGATTTAGCCCCAGTGCCAAGAAATTCTCAAGCCTTAGGGATACATAATAAACATCTACTAAAATGAAACTGAGCTTCATATACTAAAATTAATATTTCTACTATATAGAAATAAGCATGCTTATTACTGAGATTTCCCATATGCTTTGAATAATGCAGATATTTTAAGTATTAAATTATCTTGAACATATTAACCATTGTACTGTTGTGTTAATGTTCATAGAAGTGACTATTAGGGCTGGAAAGATGGCTGAGCAGTTAAGAGCATTTGCTCTTGCAGAGGACAGCTTTCAAGTCTTTGTACTGGATCCTAAGCTACATTCAGTTATACAAAAGGTAAATTCAGCCTAATTACATAATCAAAATCAGGCCAAGCTAGGCTATATAGTATGACTAGATACTATCCATATCTAAGTTTTGTTTCTGAAACAGAACAAAGGCAAACTTTCTTGGTTGATATAATAGTTAGATTTTGTGAACTTTACATTAACTGGAGTCATAATTGAGGAATTGTTTCCATCAGATTGACCTATGGGATATCTGTCTATTAGGTACTCTTATTTTATTATTCACTTTATATTTCCTCACTGCCTCTACCCTGTCATCTCCTCTCACAATCCTTCCTCCCATCTCCTCTCCCCTTCTTCCCTGGGTATCTGCATGCCCCGGCACAACAAGTCTCTGTGGGGCTAGACAAATCTTCTCCCACAGAGGCCAGACAAAGAAACCAAGCTAGAAGAACATATTCCATGGACAATGAAAATCTCCATTCAGAATATGATGAGGACTTGATATAAGGGAGGCTTCAAGAATCAATTGTTTTGACTTAGCTGTGACTCACAGCATTAGGGATATGGATTGTCAAGATACAACCTCCTGTAACCAGGCAGGAACCCCAGTAAAGTGGTAGGGACACAAGCCACCCACAAATATTTTGACTCAAAATTTATCCTGCCTACAAGAAATGCTGAGATCAGGGATGGAACTGAGACTGAATGAGTGACCAACCAATAACTGGCCCAACTTGAGGACCATTCTTGATACTCTGTTATGTTTGCAGACAGAAGTCTAGCACGGCTAACTAGCTCTGAGAACCTCTACCCAGCAAATGACTCAGATGGATTCAGATACCACAGCCAAACAGTGAATGGAGCTTGGGGACTCTTATGGATGAATTGGGGAAAGGATTGTGGGTATCAAAAGGGATACTCCACAGGAAGACCAACAGAGTCAACTAACCTGGACTAAAGAGTTTCCCAGAGACTGAACTAGCAAACACAGTCTAGACCTAAGCCTTCCTGCACACATGTAGCAGATATTCAGGTTGGTCTTCCTGTGGGTCTGGAACAATTAGAGCAGCGTCTATCCCAAAAGCTGTTACTTGTCTTTATTAATGACTAATGTGGAAGGTACCAACCAGCTCAGTGTAGTGGTACCACACTGGCCAGGTACCCCTCAGTTACATAAGAAAGAAAGTAAGCGAGTAAGCAGCTTTTCTTCAGGCTTTCAGCTTCAGTTCCTGCCTCCATTCCTACCTTGAGTTTCTAATTTGATTTCCCTCAGTGATGGATTGTAATCTATGAGACAAAGAAAACTAGAGCAACTGCCTACAGTTCTTCAGCCATCTCTATACACTCATAGCATGTCGAACACCCAATTCTCCAAAGCTGTATTTTTCTAGATTCTCTGCTGGCATAGATGTGATACTGTAATTCTCTTTCCCAAGACGTCTTGGTTTCCTGAAATAAATATACCGAATAAAGTAATATGGAAAACTGACAGGGTTGAACAATTGTATTCTATTGTGGTCACAATAGCAATGATTCCTGGATATTCAAGTTAGTAGCATGTGCTCAGCCCTGAGTGGTCAGAGGCAGCTCAGACCAGGAGCTGGGGCAGTACATTCCTGGAATATGATGACTGCTAACGCCAACACCACTGCTGCTGCTGCTGCTTCTGGCTGAGCACAGTGAGTAACAATCCTTTCCAGCTTTACCAACCATCGCAAAATCCAGAAGATATCAAATATCACTATACAATTCTCCTTCCACTTGCATTAGCAAGAGTGGCTTTAATTATTGTAATTAAGGACTTTTAACAGGAGGTGTGATGACTAAAAGGAGAGAGAAAGGGGGGAGAGAGAGAGAGAGAGAGAGAGAGAGAGAGAAGAGAGAGAGAGAATAGGTAAAGCAGAAACCATTATAGCTGTTTTGTAAATGAGAAAAGCAGCGAAAACATTTCCATTAATTAAGTAACACGCTTAGCACTTTCTAAACAGGGAGAATATATAGAGAAATACATGATATAGGAATAGTGGGTTGTCTTTGTAGTGATTGTCACATTATTTTTTAACTACACTATTATGTGCTCCTTATAAACAATGAGATAAAATGAATACAACATGTCATACAAATTGAAATGACCACACAATTAAGTTTTTGTATAAAGGAAATTATCCCAAAGATATACAGTTCCAAGCCAGCAATCATTCAGTAAAATGAAGAACAAGAGTCACCGTGTGCTAACAATATTTTCAGTTAAATATGAAATTGAGAGGGACTCAGACAATCTACTGCATCTTAAATTAAAAACCACTCAAAGTTCCTTCACTTGACTACATTTGCGTAGCACCAGACACGGGGATATTCTGTAATAGGGCTCACTGATACAGAAACTACCCAGTGCATGTAAATAACAGAAGCCAACTCCTAGGGGAGTTGGCTAGAGACCAGGATAATAATTGTTTGAGGTACACACACACACACACACACACACACACACACACACACACACACACACCCCACAATAGAAACAATGTAGGCAGCAATGCTACCTAGTTGATCATGCAGTATATTACCTATGCTACAACAAGTTTTTAAATTCATAATGATCCATTTTTACACAATTCAATGCTATTTACAAGAACTACAGGAGTTTTAAAATGAAAGTCATTTTATCACGTGTGTGGAATGAAACAATGACTTTGCTTTTACTTTCCCAATTCATTAAACAAAAGGTTGCCTCCCACACCCACATTTGGCATCCCCCAACCCCTCCCACCACCACCACCAACAAAACTCAAGTTTCTTCTTTGGTGCAAAATGTCTCTCTGCTTCCCCTTCCTGTTTATAGGTCTGATTTCTGCTTCCACAGATTGAGGATCTGGCTGTTTTCCATTTCTAATGAGAAAGTTTGTTGTGATTAGACCAGGATTCTGAAGTTAAAGTATGCCATCTTGTGCCAAAAGAAAGCATCTCACATAGATTTAAAAAACAAAAACAAAAAAACAAAAACAAAAACGTTGGCAATTTTAGTGTTCCTATAGCAGAGCCATAGCAACTCCATGTAAAACTCTGAATATTAAATTACTTAAGTATGGACATGACACTAAAATCCACTTTCGGCTTTGTTCTGTTTTGCCCAAAAGCATGACAAGCTTCGCATAGGAAGCTTAAATCACACATCCCGCACACTGAGATCTACGTGTGGCAGCAGCACTACTAACGTAAACCAGATGCTCTGACCTCATGTTTTCACGCAACAATAGAGATCGTTTAAGACTTAAGTAATAGTTCTTTCAGGACCGAGGGCAAACCCCAGTCCCTCTAATATACTTGTTCTGCCTGTACCAATCACGCCACTTGGACCCATTCCATTCTATTTCAAGAATTTAAATGGCAGCAATACACAAAACATTGTACCCAGAGGGAAGGCCAATGCCAGCACACACTGTGCTGCTGGTGCATAGTCAGCAATTGCAGGAATTCCGAGCTGCAAACAAAATGGTTTCCTGCATTTAGCCTGACAGCTTTCCAGAACAATCTCCCGAGACTGGCACAAGGTTTATAATAGCTGCCATGCTGGCAAGTCGGTGATGCCAACAGTTAATACATAACTGTCATTGACTTAGTACAGCTTCTTTTTTAACAAGGCACAGGCAGAACTTACTATCACCCTAGAATCTCGACCATGAGGATAACAGTTGAAGTAATGCACAAAATCGTGTCAATGACACATGATGGCATCATATAATAACTTAAGGCATGGCTAAAATGAATAAAATAGAGACAGTACAAAAGAAGAAAAAAAGTGAAATCAAACAGGATTCCTAGGAAGTCTAAATTAGTGGTCATTGCCTTTGATAGAGTCATATCATTAAAAGCTGCTTGACTAGTAAGCATAAAACTAAATATACTCAGAACATCAGTGACAAACTCTTTCCTCATGTAAGAGATCACTTTAGAGTTTTGATATTTTCTCTTTTAAAATTTTATAATCTGTAAACTTTTCCAAAAGAATGTCTTTGGTTTCTGACACCGTCCTGTATGTAGAGACAAAAAAAAAAAAAAACAAAAAAACAAAACAAAAAAAAAACCAACTTACAAACAAACAAAAGTCTTTGCAAGAAACAAGCACTTTCTTGGCATTATTTTTGTTATTTTTGGTACCTCAGGAAATGGATACAGAGACTCTAACAGCCTGTCTTTCTGTCTGATTCTGTTGGCATTTATCGGATGGCATGGAAAGGCTCCTGATGGTTGTTGCCAGCATCCCCCCCTCCTGACACATAGCCTTTCCTTTAGCAGTTTATAAGGAAACCTCAGTTTTTACAATCAGTTCTTTTAGTGAGCATATATTGTATGCCTATCCTTGTATGTTATGCAATGTTTCCAAATCTTTCTCAGCCCCTGGGACTGAAACCATGAAAGCACATTTCTATCTCAAATATATAACATTTTGTGAGTATATATTTGTGTGACAGTATACATACATGTATATGTTTGTATTTGCATGTGTTTCAGCCCATTAAATGTCTTTCAACACATGTGTGCATGCTTGTGAAAAATGGAAGTTGCCATCAGATATCTCCCTCGATTTCTCTCCACTTAATTTGTGGAGCTTGGGTATCTCACTGGAGGCAGGGACCACCAATGCATCTAACCCTCCCAGTCAGGTTGTGCTGTAGATTACCTGTATTTACGTTCTGTCCTAAGATTACAAGTATCCACCACACTTTCCAGCTTTTACATAAGTTCTGGGGACCCAAACACTGGTCCTCACACTTAGTGTGGCAAATGCTTACCCAATGAGTAATCTCCCCAGCTGTCCAAATCCCTAAATGACTAGATAAATAAAATTTACTAAATACATACATTTTACATCAACTTTCAACAACAATAACTGAAACAAAACAAAATAACATTATGTTTTGATTAGATAATCAAAAAGATATTATTTCCTTTAAAAGCTTTACAGATTTTAATATAGTATGCTCCTGATATTCCTCCTAAGTGATTTAGTTTATAGAGTATAAGTATGAATAAAGACATTTGTTTAATTATTGTGTTCAATTTGGATGTTGCTTTCCACTTGGGTTGAATGTTTTCTCTCACACTGTACACTGTCAAAAGCACCAAGTTTGCTTGCCACAGTGATTTTAGTTATTAGCTCAAATTTGAAATATTCCCTTCAGGAGTGAGGGTCTCAAGACTCAGGATGTGAATAAAACCAACATGAATGAAGAAGTTCCAGAAAAATACAAGGTTTTCAAGAGTCTTCTCCAAGACTTCATAAGCAATAACAATGACTGGGCAGAGGAAACACTCCTGCTTAGTTAGCTAAGATGTAAGCATACACAGTGTCCAGGGATCTCAAAGGTTGCAGCTTTTGGTTGGTTATCACTCATCTGGTGCCGGCATTTGGAAATGAATTTACCCTTTGTGACCTATCTGGGTTCCTTCAAGCCACCCATCAACACATTCACCTATATATAACCACAGAACACTCATTGGTTCACCAAGTTAGATTTTGGTTGAGTCATCATCATGTTGGTCATGCTGGTGGCTCCCTATCTGGCCTGAACGAGTGTTTGCTCATGACTCCACAGACAAAGTCACACAACAAGCAGCAATGCTGTAGTGGGCAAAAGTAAAGAGGCAGGGTACGGATGTAGAACTTGGACTGGGATCTGCCATAAAAGACACAGGCATTGTCATACCCCTTGGTTTCATGAATCTTCTCACAGTATTTCTGTTCCATTCCTCATTTTGGGGGATGGGTTTTGTGGAACCAACAAATTGAAGACAAATATACCCAGATGATGCATAGTCCATCTAATTTATTTGTTTGTTTATTAATTTATTTACTTTACATTCCTTAAAGACTATAAGGTCTCTAATGTCTAATGTCAAGATTTCTCCCTCCCCTTTACTCCTTCCATATGTTTTCATATACACCTCCTTGTTCTCCTTCAAGTGTGTGGCCTTATTTTCACTAATTCTAATTGAACAATTCTTATTAAAATATATATATATATATATACAATATATATTTATTCATATAAGACCCTACGTATATATGTTTTTAGACTTCAATCTTACACAAAGAACTATAGGCAACTGAAGAAAGCTGGGAGTGGCTAAGGTGGTTTTTCCCCAGGAAACAGCATAACAATCATATCAATTAGTTCGTCAATCTATATTTTTCTTAAAGGTAAAACAATATCATGATATGATCTAAAGTACATTCACTGATGTGCAGTCTTATAATAGACAAGTGATATTTATATTTTATTTTACAGGATATAAAATTCTATGCACTATCTATGTGTGCGAAAGTTACATCAGAATCAGGTCCCTGTTGCACATGGGTCACTGAAATTCATGCAAACTCTAGTAACAGCTCTTTCACGTGCATGTGAACACAAACACACATACACACACACACACACACACACACACACACACACATACACACACACACACACCCCACACGAGCATATGTATTGTTGGGAAGGGGATATATTCAAATCAATTGAATTACTAAAGACTCCGAGCATATAATGAATAATGACTTTGGTTAATCAAATTTGTCTATAAAAAAAAGTAAGAAAACTACCCTTTTTTTCCCCCTCTCACCTTTTGACCTTGCTTTCTATATATACACACATATTATTGAAAAACTTTTCTGTTGCAATGTGTACAAGGCAGAAAAAGGTTATGTGATTCAATTTAATTCATTTCTATTCAGAAAGACTAACAGTACAATTCATTGACTGTCTCACTATGGCCAAGGTCATGGAGTAAAGAAACAATATGAAAGACATATCCAGCATGCCTATGCTTAAATGATAGAATTGATAGGTTTGAATTTCTCTTTACCCTGACCTTACCTACAGTTAAATACAAAGAGGTCTAACCTTCGGGAGCTTCTAGCACAAAGATGAAAACATGTAAGTACATATTGCCAAACTAGATATGCTGGTATAACATTGACTGGCTTGGCTCTGAGTCGACGCTATCAAAGTAAACAGGAGTTTCTACTAATAATGTCATTTGCTCATCTGTTGTTCACAACCAAAGTGTGAGAATTAGAACCCAATATTGTAAAGTGAACTTAAGCAAAAATAACTAAACCTGGAGTAATCACATGTTGTAAAAAAAAAGTGTAACATTTGGTTTGCCTATTGCTAAGCTGTTAGAAGGTTGTCTGGGACAAAGAAAGTTTAAGGTGGTATTGCACATTTAAGGGGCTTGCTAGAAAATTACTAGATGTTTGCTGTCTCATCTTACAGATATTTCCTATATGACTTTGCACCTGGGTACATTCAGAAGTATAAAAGCAAGGAAGCAGGACCTCTATACAATATAGAGGGGATCATAAAAATATAAAGTGAGTATTTGTTACCAGTCTGAGTAAGCTATGAGACAGGCACCTCGGGGAGGTGTGTGAGTTCATTCACACAAATCAGTAAGAGTTAAACAAACAGCAAGAGACAAGTGCAAAGTGAATGAAGACAAAAATTTGTCCTACTTGGAGATCCAGAGGCCATAAATGGAATAATATGTGTACAAAAGAAATTTTAGTTAGGTACAATGATTTTTAATGTTAATTCTCATAGTATGATATACTTTCAGTTTTCACATTTCAGTACTTATGTATTTTTATGTAGTCTTTAGAAATTTCCTACTGCTTTATAATGTGTGTTGGTAATATCTGTGTACATTTATCTGCATCTAACTCCTCCCTCACCGCTCATCCCCATCTCCTTTCCAACCTCATGTCCTCCTCTTTGGCTGTTAATGATCCTCTGCGTTGCATTAGTGCTCCCATACTGACAATAGTGTGGGGCCCTCCTTTGCTAATGGACAGCTCACCAACAGGAATATGCATATATCCTTTATGGATATAATTATCAATATCAATGCTCCTGCCTCAGTAGTCATGGCTTGTCAATTACGTCTGGAACATGCTTCACTCTTAAAGGAAATTCACGCATGTTCTTCTTATTGGCAATTCATAAAATATATTCTGATCATGCTTTCACCTCAACCATTTCCAGCCAGATCCCTACTACCACCCCACCCATTGAATTCCATGCTTTCTTCTACCTTTTTTAGAAAACAAAAGGACAAGTAAAAAAGCAAACAATGAATAAAAATAAATAATAAATAAATAAATGGCAAAAATACATCAGAAGCACATGGATGCAGAAAAACCATCAGTAGCACAAAATATAACGTAATCAAAAGATGAGTGATATAAAAAATACCCACAAAATAATATTAGAAAATAAATCTACGAAACACTGCTGATTTCCTTGAATGGTCCATTGGACCATCAAAGGAAGTAGCTTTTAATATTTCTAATGCTGTGACCCTTCAATACAGTTCCTTATGTTGTAGCGACCCCCAACCATAAAATTATTTTTGGTGCTACTTAGTAACAGTAATTTTGTGGCAGTGAGTATGGAAATGTTAATCTTTGTGTTTTCTGATGATATTATGTGATATCTTTGAAAGGGTCATTGAACCCCAAAAGGGTCACAACCCATAGGTCTATTTTTCTTTATTGGATATTTTACTTATTTACATTTCAAATGTTATCCTCTTTCCTGGTCCCCTCTTGTAAGCCCCCTATCCCATCTCCCCTCCCCATGCTTCTATGACAGTGCTAACTTACCCACCCACTTCCACTTCACCACCCAGGCCTAAGGCCTATTCTTCAGTGTTTCTTATATACTTAATGAGAATACATTATAGAAAACAGATTTTTTTCCTTTGCCAATTAGAGATAGATGCTTGGATATGGGAGTTTGTATTCACTTATCCCTCTAAGCTTTGGAAACATAAATAGCTTAAACGTGTGAAGGTATAGTGTAAGTTGTCACAATCTGGGTGAGTTCATGTGTGCATCATCAGTATTGTTGTGTTTAATGACCCTGCATTCATAGTGTTATGCATATCTCCTAGTCCTTATACCTTCTTTCTGCTTCAGCTTCTGCATAACTAATCTCTGAGCGGGAAGGGTTTGAAAAATATACCACATTCAGCAACAAATATTTCAGTCTCTCACTGTCTACACATTATTTATTTTTGGGTCTCTGTGTTAGTTCCAATATACTGTAGGGGAAAATTTCTCTGATGAATGGCAAGTAAGCCATTGTTCTTAGTCAAACTCTATGGCCTCATATAGAACAATCAATAAAGTCCATATTCATAACCTGCACAAAATTCAACTCCAAGGGCATCCAAGACCTCAACTTAAGGCCAAATAGCCTGAATGTCATAGAAGAGATATTGGGGAACAATCTTCAACTCAAGGCACAGTAAAACACTTTCAACAAGGGACTGAATACACAGGTACTACAATAAATAATTGAAAAATGGGACTTTATAAGCTGAAGGAATTCTGTATGTTAAAGAATATTATCATTCAAAAAATCAACAGGCTACATAATGTAAAAATATTTTTACCAAGTACACATCTGATAGAGCACTAGTATCTAACATATATACATAACTAAATAAACTTGAACCAAGGAACAAATAAGGCAATTAATAAATGGGCTTAAAAATTGAGGCTTCTCTGGGAAAGTGTGGAAGAGCCTCGAATATATGGACATTGGGGAAAGTTTCCTGAACAGAACACCAGTGGCTTTTGCTCTAAGATCAAGAATCGACAAATGAGACTTCAAAAAATTGCAGTTTCTGTCATTTGGACAAAACGGCAACCAAAAGGTTGGGAAAAGGTCTTTACCAATCCTACATTCAATAGAAGGCTAATATCCAATATAAACAACGATCTCAAGAAGTTAGAAACCAGAGAATCAAATAACCCTATTCAGATGGGATACAGAGCGAGATCTCAACTGAAAATTATCCAATGGTTGAGAAGCACTTGTAGAAATGTTCAACGTCCTTAGTCATGAGAGTAATGCAAATCAAAATAACCCTGAGATTCCACCTCACACCAGTCAGAATGGCTAAGAGAAAAAATTCAGGTGACAACAGATTCTGGTGAGGATGTAGAGAAAGAGAAACACACCTCCATTATTGGTGGGATTGCAAGCTCATGTAACAACTCTGGAAATCAGTCTGTCCGTTCCTCAGAAAATTGTACATAGTAGTATCTGAGGACCAAGGTATATCACTCCTAGGCATACTCACAAAATAAGCTCCAATATATAAGAACATATAACATATAACATGCTCCTTTATGTTCATAGAAGACTGTTTTATAATAGCCAGAAGCTGGAGAGAGCCCAGGTGTCATTCAACAGAAAGAATGGATACAGAAAATGTGATACATTTACACAATGGAGTACTACTTGGGTATTAAAAACAATGCCTTCATGAAATTCTTAGGCAAATGTATGGAACTAGGTAATACTATCCTGAGTGAGGTAAACCAATCACAAAAAATACACACATGGCATGCACTCACTGCTAAGTGGATATTAGCCCAAAAGTTCAGAATACCCAAGATACAATCCACAGATCACATGAAGCTCAAGAAGAATGACAACCAAAGTGTGGATGCTTCAGTTCTTCATGGAAGGGGGAACAAATGTATTCATAGGAGGAAATATGGAGACAAAGTTTGGATCAGAGACTGAAGGAATGGCCATTCAGAGCCTGTCCCACCTGGGGTTCTATCTAGCCCATATACATACAGCCACCAAACCCAGACCACATTGCTGGTGCCAAGAAGTGCATACTGACAGTAACCTGATATAGCTGTCTTCTGAGACACTCTGCCAGAGCATAACAAATACAGAGGTGGATGCTTACAGACAACCATTGAACTGAGAACAGGGTTCCCACTGGAGGAGTTAGAGAAAAGATTGAAGGAGCTGAAGAGGTTTGCAACCCCATAAGAACAACAATACCAACCAACCAGAGCTTCCAGGGACTAAACCACCATCCAAAGGACCACCATACAAATGGACAGACCCATGGCTCCAGCTGCATGTATAGCAGAGGATGGCCTTGTTGGCACCCATGGGAGGAGAAGCCCTTGATCCTGCCAAGGCCAGACAACTCCCCCCAGTGTAAGGGAATGTCAGGGTAGGGAGGCAGGAGTGGGAGGGTGTGTGGGGGAACATCCTCATAGAAGAAGGGGAAGGGGGATAGGATAGGGGTTTATAGATGGGAACCAGGAAAGGGGATAGCACTTGAAATGTAAATAAATAAAAAATACCCAATAAAATTTTAAAAAGAATAAACAAACTGAAAGGCAAAAAAAAAAAAAAAGAAGGTTCTCAAAAGATGAAGTACAAATGACTGGAAAACAGGTAAAGGAATGTTAAATATTATTAGTCATCAAGGAAAAGCAAACCAAAACTACGTTCAGATTCCATCCTACTCCGTAAATTGATGGAAATAGAAAAATATCACCCTGAGTAAGGCAATATAGATCCAGGAAAGGCAGCAATGGTATTCATTATCTTAATGTAGATGTTTTAGACGTTAATAGGCATGCTACAATCCATATAACCAGAGAGGTTAAGTTTAGAATAAATGATAAGGGGAAAATGGAAAATCTTTAAAGAAAGAAGGCTGGAAAAAATAACTATGGAGATACAGCACAGACTGAAACAGGAAGACTAAATGGCGAAGGGTATGGAATAAGGGGTTAAGGGAGGGAATAGAGGAGGGACAATTAAAACTAGAGTCCATTTGAAAATATATATGAAAACCTACTACTGTAGAAGCTTCTTAAAATCTATAAATATATGAACAAAATCTAAATGGAATGAACAAATAACAGGGAGACAAAACCACACCTAGACATTTTTGCCTCCAAATAAAATTCCTACACCAAGAATGTATTATATCTAATATTATTCTTGGCCAATGAGGATTTATAAAATCCACCAAACCCTCATACTATTTTTGTTTGTTTGTTTGTTTGTGTGCTTTTCTTTTAAACTCAGAAGTAACTGGACAAAACTTTGTCTGCTTCCTGTACATATCTACATGGAAAGAGGTCATGAAAATAAATACATCAGATAACATTTCTGGTGGGGTAGACTTGACAGGTGTAATTACTCTTAACACAGATGTCATAGCTTCTGAATAAAAAATGTATAAAAATAATGTATTGACATGTATTCTAAAACAATTAGAGTGAACATAGAATTCTTACTTTTATTAAAAATTTAAATATTTTTGAATTTATAATAAAATCAGTGCTGATAAAATTATTGGCAGAAATATGTGTTCTTCCTCACCTCAACATCCTTCAAAGGCCAAGAGGTGATTGTCTCTATGAAATTATCTGTCAGATGGCCTTGTCATAAATTTCAGCTCTGTTGAATATGCTTCTAAAAATGACATTTAAGATGATATATTTAATTATTGAAGTTCTTTTTAATGCCATTTTATGAACTGAGATATAATCAATGACTAATCCCTACCAAATATACACTTTTTTCTCCTGGAGTTTTATTAGAAAGTATTTTTGTTTACGTTTTTATTTCTCTGTCTGCCTCGGCACATTAACGTTTGAAAATCTGTTATCACTCATATATATGCTTATACAAAATTATAATGAAGTTTGCATTTCCTTCTGGGGCAAAATCATTTAGAAAAGAATTAGGCCTCAGGGGTGTAAAAGAAAATGATTCTAGAGGTATGAGAATCACCAGAATCAATAGAAATGTTTCCCTAAATATGACACCATAATTTTTATAGTTAATCAACACAAACACAACCTTTTCTCATTCCATGTTTTCTGCAGCCTTTTTCAAGTTTTATATGTGATTTAATTTTTACTTTGGAGTATTTTAAATTGAAGTCTGAGAATAAATCCACTGATATTTGATCTGATGTGAACTGAATCTTCATTCAGTAACCTGACATTTTGGCTGAATGCCACAGAAGTAAATTGTAAGAGAAAAATGAGCATTATTTTAGACCCTTGATCTGTGAAACTCATGAAGTAAAGTTGAACAGCAGTAGCATATTTGCTATGCTAATATCCTATCAAATGAAAGCAAGATTATCGACAAATGGGATTTCATAAAATTGCAAAGCTTCTGTAAGGCAAAGGACACTATCATTAGGACTAAATAGCAACCAACAGATTGGGAAAAGATCTTTACCAAACCTACAAATGACAGAGGTCTAATAAGCAAGATATATAAAGAACTCAAGAGGTTAGACTCCAGAGAACCAAATAACCCTACTAAAAATGGGGTACATAGCTAAACAAAGAATTCTCAACTGAGGAATATTGAATGGCTGCAAAGCACCTAAAAAATGTTCAACATCCTTAGTCATCAGGGAAATGCAAATCAAAACAACCCTGAGATTCCACCTCACACCAGTCGGAATGGCTAGGATCAAAAACTCAGGTGAACACAGATGCTGGAGAGGATATGGAGAAAGAGGAACACTCCTCCATTGTTGGTGGGATTGCAAGCTCGTACAACCACTCTGGAAGTCAATCTGGAGGTTCCTCAGAAATTTGGACATTGTATTACCTGAGTATTCAGCTATACAACTCCTAGTCATATACCCAAGAGATCCTCCAACATATAAAAGAACACATGCTCCACAATGTTCATAGCAGCCTTATTTATAATAGTCAGAAGCTGGAAAGAACCTAGATGTCCCTCAACAGAGGAATAGATACAGAAAATGTACGTCTACACAATGGAATACTAATCAGCTATCAAAAACAATGACTTTATGAAATTCATAGGCAAATGGATGAAACTGGAAAATATCATCCTGAGTGAGGTAAACCAATCACAAAAAAACACATGTGGTATGTACTCACTGATAATTGAATATTAGCCCAAAATCTCAAATTGCTCAAGATAAAATCTACAGACCACATGAAGCTCAAGAAGAATGATGACCAAAGTGCAGATGCTTCAGTTCTTCTTAGAAGAGGAACAAAAGAAATCATAGGAGGAGATATGGAGACAAATTTTGGAGCAGAGACTGAAGGAAAGGCCATCCAGAGACTGCCCTACATGGGGATCCAGTCCAATACACACAACCACCACCCCAGACAGTATTTCTGATGCCAAGAAGTACATGCTCACAGGAGCCTGATATAGTTGTCTCCTGAGAGGCTCTGCCCAAAGCATGACAAATAGAGAGGCAGACATTCAAAGCCAACCATTGAACTGAGAATGGAGTCCTCATTGGAAGAGTTTGAGAAAGGATTGTAGGAGCTGAAGGAGTCTGCCCCATAGCAAGAACAATACTAACCAACCAAAACTCCCAGGGACTAAACCACTACCCAAAGAGTACACATGGGCAGACCTATGGCTCCAGCTGCATATGTAGGAGGTTGGCCTTGTTGGGCACCAATGGGAGGAGAAACCCTTGGTCCTGCCAAGGCTGGACCGCCCCCACCAGGTGTAGGGGAATTTCGGGAGGGGAGGTGGGAAGGGATGGGTTGTTGGTGGGGGAACACCCTCATAGAAGAAAAGGGGAGGACGATGGGATAGGGTGCTTTTGGATGGGAAACTGGGGAATGGTATAACATTTGAAATGTAAATAAAAAATAAATATGCAAAAAGAAATGAAAATAAAAAATATCCAATAAAAAATGGGCAATGGTGTCTTATCATAATACCTATTCTGGAGACTCTTACAATGGAAAAGGGGTGTGACTGTTTTCATAATATTTCCTTTCAAAATCCATTACTTTATGATTTTATAAGAGATTAAGGTAATTCCCAGGCAATGTGTTCATTGCAAATGTACTGATTAGTCCTATTGTTCTTCAATGTATATTTTGCTAGTAGTAAATAGTTTCACAAAATAAACTCTGTCAAATATTTCCAAAAAAGAGTCCCACTTTGCAATTTGTTTAAAGATAATTTCATAAACTTTTACTTTTCCCTCAAGTCAGTCATAGTTAACTTTTTTATTTCAAAAAAAAAGTTGAGGATTTAAAATATTTTTCACAATTTTAAGGGAGAAATCCCAGTGTACCCTGTCACTTCTCCATGACTCAGACAAGGAGTAGTATTTTAAACAGGAATCATACCATGATTAAAATTCTCATACTTGTGTGTGTGTGTGTGTGTGTGTGTATTTGTGTGTGTATATATATATGTGTATATATATATACATATATATATATATGCATAGAAGCCATCTATCATGTGGAGAATTAACTGAAATGAGAGCAGCTCAAACTAATTACAAGAGACTGACTATAAAACTACCAAATTTTAAAAGCACTTTTATTTTTGTGATTATGCTCTCAGTTATGAATAATGAAAATGTGATCGAGAAAAAGTAAAATCTCCTCGTGCTAAATAAATAAAATATAATACAATGTAAGGAGAAACAATAAAGGAGATTTTTTTTAAAAAAAATCTATTTGAAAACCATCACTCATGCGTGCTTAATTCTTAGGATTCTTTAACTTTCTGTATAATTATTTTACCTCTAACATTTATTCTCACCCTCTAATACTTCTAAGCTTCTTACCAATATTTGAGAATTCATCACAATTTCTACCACCAGTATTCAGTATTTATGGCAAAACCATACTAATGTTAACTCCCAAAGTAGTGGCTTGAATTTATTTTCAGATGAAAACAGTTGGATCATTCCCTTTGTGAGAATAATTATCTTGGATATGTTTCTTCCCATTTGCTGTCTAATTATGTCAAGTGACGCCCTACAGTATCTCTCTATGAAGCAGAGTGACAGGCTGACAGGTGTTGTCAGCAAGAAGTCTGATGACTGAGAGATGTGTTTGTCTTCTAATAGATTCAATAAAGCACAAAGGAAAGGCAGAGCTTCTGCGCACAGCTTGGGAAGCCTTTGGCAAACCCCTCTGAAAGATGTGAACCCTCTGAATATTCTAATTGAGGCACTGATACTTGCAGTCTGCACTGTTGCGGTCTTAAAACATTCCACCAACATGCCTCCTGGCATATTCTTATCTCGAAACCGTGATACATATCATAATGAAGCACAAACCTGTCGGGTTTGCTTGCTTCTAAAAGAAGCTGTGGCCAAGTGTAGTAAGAAAATGACATAAAAATATATCTTAAAGGGCTGTTATCTCTTATTTCTTCTGTGACTTTAAGACTGGGCTATGAGCATCTTCCCAGCAGCATACATCTCAAACCCGCTGTGAGTCGTTCCACCCTCAGCAAGGCTTCCTCCCCTCTTCCTCCTACTTCCATTAGTTCCCCTAAGAAAACACCATGTGCTGTGTATTCATTTTCTGCAGTCCCTTGGATCCTGGATGGAGCCAAACGGAAAGTGACCAATTCTGTAATAAACAACCTCTTCAATTAGCCACACTGTCACCTATAATAATCCAAATTCTTTGTGATTCTAATCATCAGCTGTCAGTCAAATAATGCCAGGTGCTTGGCAGCAGGACTCTTGCGGAATTTTTCATCCATCTGCCCAATATTAGAAATGACCTCTCATCCTTTCTTTTGCATACATGTCTGTTATCTTAAATAGGCTATTTTCTCAAACAAATAACAAAGGCCTCTGACTATACTAGGTAGAAATATAGTTGAGAGGGGGTATATATAGTAAAACAAAGGGCATTTTTGTACTGTTTATTAGTGCATTGAGAATTATATTGTGTGTTTTGATCATTCTTCTTCTCCCAGACCTATCCCCACTTCCCAATCTATTCAGTTTTTTAAAACCTTTTATACTATCAGTTGAGCAGTCTTTGTTACACCTATACCTTGGATATCTGGCTTTCACTGGAGGATGCCACACCTTTAAAGAAATCTTTAGTCACAACATACTGCAATGATATGCTTTTCTGGTAAAGATTGAATGATGCACTAATCTATGCATCATCTATGCACTAATCTATGTAATGACTAATGTATAATGATTAATCATTACAAGTCAGTTTAATACAATGTCCATTTATTAGAATAATAGGTAGGCTTTCCCTTCAGGCCTATGAATTTTACAGTCAAAAGATCTTGGATCCTATAATAGTATCAGGTATAGGTTTATACTGGAGGGCCATGGTGCTTACTAAATGCATTCAGAAAATGGCTGTTTGCAAAGGTGCTACTATTGTATCTGTTAACAAATGTATCTAGCATGCCCTTGTAGCTCTTAGTTTTCACAAGATTGGTGATTATATTTTTTTCCTCTGGTAACAGTCATAACACTTTCCAGCATTCTGCAAGCTAACCAGTGGATGGAGCTTCCAAGTATGTTCAGTTCACTTTCTCCAGTTCAGTGACTCAAGTCTATGCTGCTTCCAGAATTATGGACTTACTCTCAAGTTCTGGGTGGGAGACAATGAAGAATATTTGTAGTAGCCTGTCCTATTAGGGAGATTGGGCGCTTTCACTGGCCAAGAACCTCATTCTTGATTCTGGAATTTTTATTCATCACCCTGTTGTTTAGTAGAAGCACTGCTACCTTTTGATAGGACAACTTTCTATTAATATTTTTCTCCTCATTAATTAATTTATTAACTTTATATCCTGATCATAGCCCCCTTCTACCAGCCTCCCCTCATATGGCCCCCTCCCCCTTTCTCCAGTTCACTTCTGAGAAGGAGGAGGTCTCCCCTGGCTACCAACACCTGGCATCCTCATATAACAGCAGGACTAGATAAATCCCTTGCCACTGAGGCCAGACAAGAAAGCTCAGTTAGGGGAGCTGGATCCACCAACAACAACAGAGTCAAGGAAAGCCCCTGCTTCAGTTTTTGGGGAACCTGCATAAAGGCCAAGCTGTACATTTGCTACATATGTGAAGGGGCCATAGGCCCAGCAGTAGTATGTTCTTTGGTTGGTGCTTCAGTTCCTGGGTACTCCTAAGAATCTAGGTTAACTAATTCTGTTGGTATTCTTGTGGAGTTTCTATCCATTCAGGGTTCCTCAGCTCTTCCAAAACACATCCAAAGCTCAGTCTGATGTTTGGCTCTGGGTCAGTGCATATGTTTCTATCACCTGCTGGATGGAGCCTCTCAGAAGAAAGTTAGGCTAACTTCTGTCTTCAAGAATAGCATTATGAATAGTGTCAGAGATTAGTCTTTGCTCATGGGATGGTTCTCAAGTTAGGCCAATCCTTGGTTAGCCATGCCCTCAGTCTCTGTAACACCTTTGTCTCTGTATTTCTTGTAGGTAGAACAAACTTGGGGTTGAAAGTTTTGTAGGTGGGTTGCTATTCTTATCCCACTACTGAGAGTCCTGCCTGACTAGAGAAGGTGGCCACCTCAGGTTCCATATCCCCTATAGCTAAAAGTCTCAGCTAGAGTCACCCTTGTAAAATCTGCAGAGCCCTCTATGTCCCGGAGATACAAACCCCCCATTTCTCTTCACTTTCCCAGGTTTTTCACCCAACTTTCTCTAAGTAAGATACCCCCACTACACCCCCTACCCATTCCCTCTCCTACTTAGTTTTCTCCCTCCATCCACCTTCAATGATATTTTTACCTTTCTCTCTGAGTTAGATTCAGGCTTACTTCCTTGAACCCTCCTTGTTATGTAGCTATTTTAGGCCTGTGATTTGTTGTGTGGTTATCCTGTGCTTTATGGCTCATATCTACTTCAAAGTGAGTGCATACAATGCATGTTCTTTTTGGTCTGGGTTGCCTCGCTCAGGATAATATTTTCTAGTTCCATCTATTTGCCTGCAAATTTAATGATATTCTTGTTTTTAATAGCTGAGTAGTATTCCATTGTATAAATGAACCATGTTTTCTGCATCCATTCTTCAATTGAGAAACATCTAGGTTGTTTCCAGTTTCTGGCAATTATGAATAAAGCTGCTATGAATATAGTTGAGCAAGTGTCCTTTTTGGTTTGGTGGAGCATCTTTTGGGTATATGCCCAAAAGTTGTATAGTTATGTATTGCATTGGAACTATTCCTAATTTTCTGAGAAAGCACCAAATGGATTTCCAGAGTGGTTGTACAAGTTTGTACCCCCACCACAGGAATCTTCCCTATGCTTTGCATCCTTGTCAGCAAGTGCTGTCACTTAAGATTTTATGTTAGCCATTCTGATAAGTGTTTAAATTATTTAACTGTATGTGTGCATATATTTTTTTCAGAATCTTCTACAGCAGTAGGTTCTTACAGAATTTTTTGAAAATCTTTAATGCTAATTAGCCCTTCCCAAAAACCCTCATCTACCTTGTCTTCTTTACCCTTCCCCATTGAACATGTACTATACAATTATTCCTCTTTTATACTTTAGACCACTTTATTCTATTTCTAAATATGTGCTTTGAAATTGTAGCATTTCCAGTAAATCCATCAAAGGACTTGGAACCAAACAGCAAAAGTTTGAGAAATCTGATACTCAAGCTGTTGCCAACCCTCATGGATTTATATGAAAACACATATTATATAACATATTATATAAAGGAAAGATTTACAGCCAAATGCAAAGTAGTAAAAGATAGCCCCAAGTAGATATATTTTGACTCAATTGTTCCTATAATTAATTCTTAGTGATAGAACATTTATAAAGGTAAAAGAGGCTGCTATTAACAATAAAATTAGAACACAGATAAAGCTAGAATGTCAACAAAGAGCTGCACACCCTATGCTTTTATGCCTATTGCTCACCAACCTTAAATGAAAAAACACATTATTCTCCATCACACAACAAATAAATTGCCTCAAATGGTTTACAATATGTCCCCAAATTAGCCTTATGGTTTAAAAATCATACCATTCACACCAAAAATCACATGTATTATCACAAGTATACTTTTAAAGTATATCAGGTGACATATATTGGGTTACCATGCCCTTCAGAAAGATTTGGTTGGACAGGAGTCCCAGTTTCTATTTATAATTGGATCTATTAAGCAAATGAATCTATTCAGAATACTTTTTCTTACATTTCAAGATCAAATTAGTTTAACTATTCTGATAGTAAATATCACAAAGACCTTGGGCTACTTGTCTCATGAGATACAACAAAGCTTCCATTAGCCAAGGAGGTCAAATGAATAGGTCTGGCTATCTTCATTTAAAATGTTGTTTCTAAATAGTGTTCATCACCAATATTTTTATTACTAATACTTCAACTGTCTCAATATTATTTGACCTATCACTTTCAAGATACCTTAATTGGATCTAGCTGATGACCTCATTGTTTGGAATTGGCACTCCCTTTTCACATGAGTTGACTCTAATAAACATCAGTTATGGCAGAAATTTAATAAAAAAGAAATTATCAATATTGCCACTATTATCAGCAGACCTACTTTCTTTGAGCATGGCTATGATGGGAATTTGGGCAAATAGGGAATTTCCAACTTGAGTTTTAATTTCATTTTTTATTAAAATTTTCTATTGCTGCTTATCGACCTATTGTATCTGGTGAATTATAATATTTAAGTTTGAATTTATGTCTACCACTAGATCACAGACCTTTAAACTGATACATATGTCGTACATATATTGCTACCACTACTAATCCAATGAATTGGCACCAAGGAAGTGTTCAACATCTTTATTATATTGAATTGGCAAGGAAGAAACTGTAATAGTACATCACTACAATGGTGAGAATGTTATGTAAATAAAAGAAGACAATGATATTTTCATTTCAAGAGTCTAAATATTAGGTCAATATTATTGCCTTCAATTTTCCTGAATTGTTTATTCTATATCTGAGCATACAGAAAATAACACTAACCATGGTGCATAGATGAAGACATTGGATAGGGACATAGAATGTGAATTATAGTTTTACTTAATTCTAATATCAACATAGAGTTTATCATATTGTTGTATGTTTCATCCCAATTGAAACTTTACCTTAAGCAAGCTCATGAGACTTACTAAGTGAAGAAAACGCCACATAACAGGAGAAGAGAAACATGGAATATTCTCAAGGCTCCTCCTCAACACTAAAAGAGATAATTTTAAAGACTCGCTTAAGGAGGAGACTGACCAGTGAGCTAAGGAGTAGAAATTTCTATGATTGTTGAGGTGTCTACAAGCTGCACCAACAGCTCGGGTTGTGCAGTCCTCATCCATGTTGGCCTGGGACTTTCAGGATGTAGCTTACTTTGAGTCATCCTTATTCATTGTATATAACATCTCATTCATACTCTTGTTTGTAACCCCAGTAGGAAATTCTAATTGACAAGATTGAACTTTGGTGCAGTCATTACACTGAACTGCTCCTGGGTTCCTTTCTGGTGTGAGTAAACAGTAAGCATATCTGTTTCATCTGGCGAAAAGTCTGTAATACAGCAAGAAAAATACTACTTTAATTTTATACATAAATATTTCGACATAATGAGATCAGGAGATTCAGCCACAAATATACATAATAGACTTTTAAGTCAGTAAAATACAGGACAGTAATGAATAGAACCAAATAGTGAGCCTTTATGGGTCATCATAATATTTTTGAGTATCATATAATAAAATATAGCTTATAAAATGTTATAATGAAATATTTAAAGAAGATATGTATATCTTTCTTAAGCATAACTTATAATTGAATGCTTACTATTACACTACTAAAGTGACATTCTAGCATATACAAGAGGAGGAAGCTGAGTTTGGATTTAATCTGACTCAGAACTATTGGGGAGATCAAAATGGAACTCAATTGGCAGAATATGAGGAACTGGATTTGGCCTTTAAATTATATAACTGGATTGGAAGTCCTGGTATTTATAGTACTAGTATTCGCCTCTGAAGAAAAGTAAAAAAAAAAAAAGAAGAAAAGCAAAAATGCCTTTTTGTTTGTATTAATGGATTAATGGCAATAAACTTCACATTATTTTTAGAAACTGCAGTATACTTTTGTTTAATTTAATCCTTCAGCATCTGCCTCTTTACCCCTAGTAAGTATGCTGAAGACTTAGCAAACTTGTGTAGATCCAGTTAAAATTCTGACTCTTTATTTCAAGAAATCATTTAATTTTACAAATTCCTAT
Source organism: Rattus rattus (assembly GCF_011064425.1). Classification (NCBI taxonomy): domain Eukaryota; kingdom Metazoa; phylum Chordata; class Mammalia; order Rodentia; family Muridae; genus Rattus; species Rattus rattus. The sequence goes on from NC_046156.1 coordinate 82,059,202, forward strand.
GAGGGAATGAAATCTTGAAACTATAATAAAAACAGGGGGTTTATAAGTGATTTATATGGGTTAGAAGTCAGGGGCAAAGGGACACACTTAGCAGAGGAAAATTCCATTATAGAACACTTCATTAAAGGTTTATTTTCATGTGCATGAGTGTTTTGCATATGTTTCTATGAGCACCATATGTATTTGGTGTGAGAGAAGACAGCATCCAATTCCCTGGAACTGGAGTGTAAGCTTAGTAACAGCCTGTATCAAGTGATTTAAGCCAGTGAGCTACATTTCTGGGCCAAAGAATGTTTAAATACTAACACATTAACAGTGTTTAGAGGCATTTTTGGTTTTAATAAAGCTAAATATAAATGGTATAAATAACACATAAATAATTTAAATGAATAAATCAGATGCATTAACATGGGACTTACAAAAATAAGTATTAGTACAGGAGGTACTCATAAGTTTGAATATGTAAAACAAAATGTCATTAAATGATGTTCTCAGAGTCAAAATGAATTACTTCCAGTTAAGGAATTTGGGTTGTATCTGACTTGTGATAAAAAAATATGTGATGAGTTTTCTCATTGAACCTCTGTCCTGCTCTAAGCTGAATAAAGAAAGACACTAGCGAGCCCTGGGTGGAAGGACCGGTTGTAGTGGTGTGATAAACACAGTAAAGTGTTTATTCCAATGCACTGCAGATAGCGTTCAGCCTTTTATCTGCAGAAAAGTAAAAATGTGACTGCATATAAAACAGCCAAGGTCAGTTGGAACAGGCCATGCAAGCTAAGGTTCCCTCGGGCCTATTCAACCTTTTATAAGATTTTTTTTCTTATTCTTCCTAGGAGCAATAAGAATTTTACAGAGGGTTGAAGAACTCTTTTGAATCATTCATTCAACTACGTAGCCTTTGTTGTGTGCATTGCTCTAGAAATTATTATTAAAAGCATTTCAATTATGCTAGCCTACTTGGGAGTATAAAAAATTCATTTGTTACAATTTTTGAACTTAAAGAACTGCTATCACAAATTCAGTGTGTGTGTGTGTGTGTGTGTGTGTGTGTGTGTGTGTGTGTGTGTGTGTGTGTGTGTTATGGTTAGTACTCCTGGTCTTTTAAAATTTTAAATGCCTTCACAGGGTCAAACATGACCTACATTGTTCACTATTACATATTTGGAAAACATTCCTGGCTTGCAATTTATAATAATTTTTATTTAATTCCGAATTTGCCTTTTCCCAGATCAGTAGTTATTTAGCTTAACAAGATAATACAGATATAAATGCAATATCAAAGACATTGCTAAACAACATATAAAATATTCTAAGAATAAAAACTTTAAAAGGCATAATTCTTTTGATGTTTGTTTATTCACTGAATGTCTAGGATACCCTGGCTTATTTTTAGGTCCCCAATTAATATCTTCCAATAAGTGAAAGAAAGAATGAGTGACTGGTGTCATTCATAATGAAATTTGGCATGATTAGATTTAAGCTGACTTTATAGGTGAATTAGAAAGTCCTGTTTTTTCTAGGTTATGATGGGATCTGAGCTCTAAATGAGCTTCAAACCCCGTTTACTTAATCTATAAGCATCAGTGATAGAGGTAATTTATGTATTTTTACACAAAAAAATATGAACAATGATAATGAGAATCACTGAGTCTAATACTTGAACTTATTTGGCTCCTGCTTCATTGCAGGTCCCTAGCAAATGGTCATCACCTGCTTTGGAGAACACTTTGCAACTGTTTATCTGTGCTCTGGAGGTTGGAATCTGGTCCTCGTGAGGTGAAGAAGGAAGCACATTGACCTGCAGAAGCATCTCCCAGCTCATGCCTGGTATTTCCATGTCAATAGTTGTTCTATGGTGCTGTGTTCGATTTACCTCTTTAAGAGTGTGAATTCATTGAAAGCTAGAGTGAGCCATAGATTCTCACAAGCATGACCATTCCATTTATAGAGCAATGGTTTAACATGTATGAGAAAGAGTCTGACAACACAAGCAAATAGTTCCCCATTGCATTTTCACTAGGCAGACACAAATCATTACCTCATTAATAAAGCATGTTTGAGTCTGTCTGAGTTTCAAAATCAAAGGAGAAACCCTTGCTCAGTTGTATTTCAAAGAACACTAAAAACCTTCATTCTTTTATTATTTTCCTAACTGCTTTTTCATAGTTTCATGTGTTTCATTGTGCATTTTGCCCCTCTGACCATGATCATTTGATGTTAACTATATGTAGTGGCCCTTATCACTCCTACTTATGAGTATGAGCATTTTGTGGCAGACAAGCTACATTGGATTTCTTCTTTTCTGAAGTATCACTGGCATCTTTAGAATCCAGAACCCTTTGGTCTTCATTAACAAGCATTTCTTTAATGAGACAGAAGGAGCTTATCCTCTGGTCAATGCTTAATCCTACAGCAACTATAAGAAGAGGTAGATCACCAGACTTTCGGTTAACTATAGAATTAGAGTTCTTAAAGCAGATTATATGAGTCACCTCTCTCTAGGAAGTCAGGACAGGAGTTAAACATTGGAATGTAAAATGCTACTAAGTTCTGTTACAGGCCATTAGTATTGATAATTCATTACTGAGGTTTCTTTAAACATGGATAGTATACACCACTTCTCTATGAAGTACTAAAACCATCTTGACTTGGCTTATGTCTGATAATATTGAAATAGAAGTTATCATCTAAGTGGGCCCTTACCAGTAATCAGCTGGACTTCAGTCATGGAAGCCGGGTGGTTTAGGGCTCTTTAGAAATACTGAGGACACTCTAAGTGCTTCAGAGGACCACTACAAGCACAGCTGAATATGTGCTCCAGCCATGAGCACACCATAGAGGCAATATTAGCCTTGGAAAACACCACCCCACGCAGAAAAGCCTTGGTGAGCACTATGGCTATTTTTATCATGGCTGAAATAGAGCACTGACCTTAGTTGACCAAAATAAGGCTAGTAATTAGTGAAGAAACAGTGCTTTCTTTACATGATATTTTGACATCATTGATCCAAATTACTTCCACATATACATTTCCTGGCATGATAAGCTGATTTTTCTCTATTTTTTTTCTTTTACTATTGATCTGTGTTGGTCCAAATTTAGCTTAATAGTAGACTTCTCCTAAATGAACTCTAACATTTTTGTTTTATTTTCTTTTGTCTTGTTTTGGGGGTTGGAGGTTTTAGTCTTTTGTTTTAACACAGGGTCACATGTAGCCCAGGATATTTGAACAAAATACAGCTAATGAATGATCTTGAGTTTCTTATCCTTTTGCATCTACATTACCAGTGTTGTTGTTGTTATTATTATTATTCCATTTGTTTACATCTCAAATGATGTTCCACTTCCCGGTTACCTCTCAACCGACCCCCTATCCCACATCTGCCCTTTTTCTCCCTTTTCCTGTATGAGGGAACTCACCCAACCACCTACCTTCTCCCACTCCACCACTCCATCATCCCCCTATACTGGGACTGGGGCATCAAACCGCACAGGACGAAGGGCCTCTCTTCACATTGCTGTCAGACAAGGCCATACTCTTCTACATATGTAACTGTAGCCATGGATCCCTCCAGTTACACTCCTTGGTTGGAGGTCTAGTGTGGGTGGTTAGACCAGTCTATATTTTCTTCCAATTGGGTTGCAATCCACCTCGGCTCCTCCAGTCCTTGGCCAACTCCCTTAGCATGTTCCCTGAATTCAGTCTGATCGGTGTCTCCAAGCATCCACATCTGCATTGGTCAGTTGCCGGCCAGACTTGCTCAGGAACCACCACGCTTATGTTCCTGTCAGCCAGCACCTCCTGACCACGGCAACAGTGCTGGGTTTGGCATCTGCAGACATGATGGATCCCCAGATAGGGCAGTCCATGGTTGGCCTTTCCTTCAGTCTCTGTTCCATTTTTTTGTCCCTGTTCTTCCTTTAGACAGGAAGATTTCTGGGGGAAAAACTTTGAGATGGGTCGTGGCCCGATCCCCTGACCATAGGCCATGCCTATCTACTGAAGGTGGTCTCTACAGGTTCTATCTCCCACTTCACTGTACATTTCGGCTAAAGACATCCATGTTGGGTCCTGGGAGCCTCACATTTCTCTCGTGTCTGGGATCCTCTAGTAGCTATCCCAGTTCCTCATCCTTCCTGTTATGTATTTTGTTCAATTCCTGACCCAGGGTACCTCTCACATCCCCTCCAGTTCCTGTTACTGAGCCCTTTATTTCTTCCCCCTGCTTGTCTCCCTTCCAGGTTCCTTTCTCTCTTCACCTCCTGTGATCATTTTGTTACCCCCTCAGTGCAGTACTGAAGCATCCACATCCTGGTCTTCTTCCTTCCAAGCTCCATACAGACTGTGGGTTATGTTATGGGCATTGTGAGATTTAGGACTAACATCCATTTATCAGTGAGTGCATGCCATGTGTGTTCTTTCGTGTTTGGGTTACCTCACTCAGAATGGTATCTTCTAGTTCCATCCATTACCCTGCAAATTTCACTAAGACAATGATTTAATGGCTGAAAAGTACTCCATTGTGTAAATGTACCAAATTTTCTATGCCCATTCTGTTGAGGGACATCTGAGTTCTTTCCAGCTTCTGGCTATTATAAATAAGACAGCTATGAGCATAGTGGAGCATGTGTTCCTGTTATATGTTGGAGCTTCTTTTGGGAGCGTGCCCAGGAGTGGCATAGCTCCTCAGGTAGCAATATGTCCAATTTTCTGAGGAACCATGAGACTGATTTCCAGAGTGGTTATAGCAGCTTGCAATCCTAACAACAGTGGAGATCCTCTTTCTCCACATCCTCTCCAGCAACTGCTGTGTCCTGAGATTTGTTCTTAGCCATTCTGACTGGTATGAGGTGGAATCTCAGGGTTGTTTTGATTTGCATTTCCCTTATGACTAAGGATGTTGAACATTTCTTTACGTGCTTCACAGCCATTCAATATTCCTCAGTTGAGAATTCTTTATTTAGTTCTGTACCCCATTTTTAGTAGGGTTATTTGGTTCTTTGGAGTCTAACTTCTTGAGTTCTTTGTATATATTAGATATTATTCCTCTATCAGATGTAGGATTGGTAAAGATCTTCCCTCAATCTTTTGGTTGAAAATTTGACCTATTGACAGTGTCCTTTGCCTTATAGAAGCTTTGTAATTTTATGAGGTTCCATTTGTTTATTGTTGATCCTAGAGTATAAGTCATTGGTGTTCTGTTCAGGAAAATATCCCCTCTGCCTATGTGTTCAAGGCTCATTCCCACTTTCTTTTGTATTAGTTTCAGTGTATCTGGTTTTGTGTGAAGGTTCCTGGTAGACTTGGACTTGATCTTTGTACGGGGAGATAAGAATGGATGGATTTGCATTCTTCTACATGCTAACCTCCAGTTGAATCAGCACCATTTGTTGAAAATGCTATCTTTTTTGCACTGGGTGGTTTTAGCTTTTTTTGTCAAAGATCAAGTGACCACAAGAATGTGGGTTTATTTCTGAGTCTTCAATTCTATTTCACTGATTTACGTGCCTGTCTCTGTACCAATACCATGTAGATTTTATCACTATTGCTCTGTAATACAGCTTGAGATCAGGGATTGTGATACTTCCAGAAGTTCTTTTATTGTAATGAATAGTTTTCACTACCTGGTTTTTTGTTATTCTAAATGAATTTGAAAAATGCTTTCTGTAACTTTATGAAGAGTTGAGTTGTAATTTTGATGGGGGTTGCATTAAATATGTAGATTGCTTTGAGCAAGATGACCGTTTGTCCTTTATTAATCCTGCCAATCCATGAGCATGGGAGATCTTTCCATTATCTGAGCTCTTTGATTTCTTTCTTCAGGGACTTGAAGTTCTTGTCATACAGATCTGATCATCTAAACTATGGCTGTTATATGCCTCTGCCTCTACTGTTTTTATTGCAACAATATTTGTCCTCTGACCTCACAATGATTCCATAGTTTGTCCAACTCTTTCTAATCCCCTAAAACCTGCCTGCTTCCTCTTCCTAAAAGCACATCAATTAGGATAATACAGATTAATCTATTTCCTCGTAACTGCATTAGTACAACCATAACAGTATCTCAGACCTGCAGCAATAGAGGAAAACTTCTGTGAACTATTTTGTAAAGTTCACATCATCAGAGACATTTTGTTTCAAATTATTTTGTATGGAACACATATTGCAATGAAAATAATCTCCACCCTATTTTACTTCTGAAAGTGAATTTTATCTTTCATTTTCTATGTAATTTACAGAATATAAATTAAGTATTTTAATAGGAATAAAATGCATGTTTTAAAATAATTCTTTGTAAATCAATTAAATTATTTATCTTTTTTATTCTGACATTCCAAGAAGTCTAATTTTGATGTGGACACACATACATAAATTTTTATTGAGGGAATACAGTACATTTCTGTTGATTTATAGTTTTATGACCATATTATATTATTATTAAATATGATAAAATATAAAATATTATGCAATAATATAGTTTTTCTGTTATTAATTTTCACAATGATTATTTTAAATATCAACTATAATTAAAACTTTTGATGTCCAACTTTTCTGTCATTGTCATAAATATGTTGCCACTAAAATTACTGCATATTCAAATAAATATGAATGGCATCTATATTATTTATATTTTTTCAGCATTAACCCTAAAAAGAAGAATCTCCATTTGTAATGCTATTGCTGTTACTCTTTAGTTTAGCAGTAAATATTGGTGATATCAGAAAATATTAATATTTATAAAGAAATGAAAAGAACTCTGTTTAAGAAGCATGATTACGTACATATAAGTTTTACTACTAATATGAGAATAGCACACTTACAAGCCATGAGAATACCACACTTATAAACCATCAGGGAAAAATAAATACAGGGGAAAAAAGACAGAATTTTTAATATTAAATTGAAAACAGAGTAGATTTACCAGATATTTAAAGACCAGAAACAATGGAATATCTTCAGAATCAAAATATTGATTTTCCACAAAAATGGAAATTAAAAAGTTAACATTTAATAATTGTATAAATTTTTTCAAAAAAGTCAATAAAAACTTACTAATCAATATCCACATGGAGCATATTGCTTTAGAAAGGCTATTATAACATGAGCCTATGATCTCAGTGCTTGGGAGACACCAAGAATCCAAGCTCCTTGTTTCTATATCAAGTTCCAGGTCTGTTATGATTTCAGGACAAGACTTTGCCTAAAGACAGAAAAGGAAGAAATGAAAGAGGAAAAAGGAAGTGTTTGATAAAGGGATTGAAAGAAACATTAATTCTGAGGAAACAAGTAGAATGGTATATGATGACAGTAAAAGAAGTTGAAAACAAATAAATATGAATGGGTATTCCTCAAGCAAACCACAGTGGTCCTCTCCATGATAGTAACAGGGAATAACCTTGTTGTGGAAAAAACTGTTTGGTTAATGCTATTCCCTTCTCATTCTCTAGCTATTAATAATTTGTCCAATGGTTTTGTACGTACAAGAGAAAAAAATTTCCCAAACACATTCTTTTCTTCTCTTGTATTTATTTATTTTTAATTAATCATTCCATTCATTTACATCTCTAAAGATATCCCACTTCGTGGTTACCCCCTCCACCAAGCTCCCATCCCACATCTGCCCTCCCCCCCCCATAGCCTCCATAAGCGTGCTTCCCAACCTCTTCTGCCCCACCACTCCAGCATCCCCCTATACTGGTGTATCAAACCTCCACATGACCAAGGGTCTCCCCTCCCTTTGCTGTCAGGTAAGGCCATCCTATGCTACATATGTGTCTGGAGCCATGGATCCCTCCAGGTACACTCCTTGGTTGGTGGTCTAGTCTCTGGGAGCCCTGATGAGTCTGGCCAGCTAATGTTGTTCTTCCTATGGTGTTGCAATCCTCCTTAGCTCCTCCAGTGGAGTCCCTGAGCTCAGTCTGATGGTTGGCTCCAAGCATCTACATCTGCATTGGTCAGTTGCTGGCCAAACCTCCCAAGGAGCCGCCACACTAGGTTTCTATAAGTACCTCTTGACCACAGCAACAGTGTAAGGTTTGGTTTCTGCAGCCCAAACACATTCTTACTTAGCTAAACTCTTTCCTAATCATATTATAGGCAGAAAAGTGTGAGTAAGACCTTTATAGCAGACAATAATTTAAAACATTTTGTTATAAACAGAAGATGTTGCATATTACATAAACAGTAGAAACTGAAATTTGCTTATTAAGGTTTGCTAAAGTCAGCATATAGTGAAAGCATTATTATCCAAAGTATCCAATGATGGTGATAAAAGTTCAGTACTCACTAGTACTGCCCTGATTTTGCATTTAGCTAGCCTAAGACTTGTCTTTTATATGTTAGCAACTTTAAAACAATCATCTAAAATGCCATTGCCTTATGGAAGTTTATGTACAAACAAAGCAAAGATTTCAGTTACTGGAAAACCACCCCAATGTGAAATGTTGCTAATATGGAACACAAGCTAGGACACAGACATCCGAGATACCACACGCTTGTTTGAACAATTACCTTTGCAGAAGTCTCAGTTCAGGGACTAAATCATCCAGAGTTGAATTGGACAGAGGCACTGGTGATGGTGCTATTAATCCCCCTGAGCACTGAGTATGTTTACCCTGCAGGCTCCGCCTCGACCTGAGACATGCTAGAAGATCAGTCCTTTCGTATCAAACAGTAGCCATTAGTTATCGGAGCTACTGAGAGACTTCTGAAAGGCAAAGTTCATTGTTTCCTATGCACACTGTGTCTGCATTGAGAGGCCTTTGCATTCCCCCGGGTGCAGAAAGGCTGGAGACTGTCCATAACCTAACACAGCACAATCCGGGAGGAAAAAAAAAAAAAAAATATATATATATATATATATATATATATATATATATATTACAAAGTGCAATATTTGTTAACCAATTCACTTTTCTCCTACTTACTGGTAATAATGCTTCATGCCTGTGCAAATTTAAACCTAACACTAATGAAGGAAAAAACATCAAAATGTTAACATGATGACATTATGGAGAAATTTGCTATTTATGGATACTAAACCACAATCTTGAATTTTTTTCTAATTATATTATTAATTCTACTTTGATGATACCCATAACTCAAATGAGTTCTGAACATAAACAAAAAAATAGTCTGAGGTCTTCAAATAACTTTAAGAAGGGAATTTAAATATATATAGGAGAAAATTAAAGTATTTCTTTTCCCCTTGTTCCTGCCAAGGCTGGACCCCCAGTGAATGGGATTCTTCTGGGGGAGGGTAGCAATGGGGGAGGATGGGAAGGGGAACACCCATATAGAAGGGGAGGGGGAGGGGTTAGGGGGATGTTGGCCTGGAAACCGGGAAGGGGAATAACAATCGAAATGTAAATAAGAAATACCCGATTTGAAAAGATGGATAAAAATGTATTGCTTTTCATGTAAGCCATAATGCTGAATATATTTAAACACACATTACATGCGATAATTTCTTTTATAATACTTTATGAAAACTTATGAGGCAATAGTAAAGAAAACAGGGTAATAGCAATAAATTCAAGAAAAAGCATTGAGTGTTATGGTCAGAAGATGTATGTTTCTTGCTCCAATATCCCTCACACTCTAAGTTTCTTTTCCCAATACATTCCATTAAATACTTCTTCCCTACATAATGATACTGCGTGAAGTACTCTTGTTCTCATAGGAGAAGAAGGAGAATAGTCCACATCAAAAATGGATTACTGATGTTTTCCCTAGTTATCTATTCTACTACTGCTTTATCCCATCAGATGAGTGTATTATTTCTTTCCTATCAATTATTATTCTCATGTTAGTTTCACATTTCTAAACTTAACATTCAAGTTCATCTTGCACCTACCCTAATGCCATATGATGCCATACATATAACTTCCACAAAGTGTACTTAGCCAGAGATTATATAATAATTTTGTCTCAAATATTTACACGTGTATTAAAACAACTACATGTGAACTACTTTGCATTTTTCCACACAAAGTATTTGAGACTTAGAATGTCTTGTAGAGTTTCCTCACATTTCACTCCAGACTAGCAACATTTCAGCACATTAGTACCGACAGGCTGTTACTATATTCTTTATTAAGTAGGATAGAAATGAACGATTAAATAGAAAAACAAGTAGTTCCAGTCCTTGTAGAGAATAAGAGAATATTTCCCTGGGAGGTATGATGAATATCCATGTAAGAATACTTCTACTGAAAACCTTTCAAAACCATCTAATTTTGTGTAAAATACAAATTCTTGTCACTAACCAATTCTTGTGAGGACCCAAAAGAATGGGACCCATTCATTCACTCAGTCAACTGGCTGCCTCTCCCCACCTCTCTTTCCCAAGCTGCTCTGAGCACACTGGCTTTGTTTCTCAAACACACACAACAGATAGTAATTACCATCTAAATGTTCTTTCCCAAATGTCTGCATTTATCTCTCTTGAATCTTCCATGACTTTCTTGACAATATACTCTATAATAACCTAACAAAGCCTTGTTATATAAAACTGTGATCATACTTCTCCCTGCTTCTTTATCATGTTTTCCTCCTTTGTATTTGGTCAGTTTTGAAACTTTTCCTTGTGTTTATCTGTTGGTTCTCCTCATCTAAGTGCCATGTCTTTGAGCAAACCTCCAGACTCATTCATCTTTGTGCTCTATCCTTAGTACCTAGAACAAGCTCTATGGCATATTACATGAAATAAATATGTGTTGAACTAATAGATGAATTTAAATTCTGACTTAACAAAATATGGTTAAAATTATGTGATAAAAATCTATTTCATGGTTATGACAGATATATCTTATTGTAAGATTATATTATCATGATACATTAATCTATTTTTATTTTGATATTTGGGTTTTGTATATGTATGTGTGTGTATGCTTGTATATTTCTATATAAAGACATATTTCTACATGTGTGGTTATAGACATCTGTGAGAACATGTGCACATGTCTCCACATGAATGCAAAGGTGTGTTTGTGTGTGTGCTTGTATGTTTCTGTATAAAGACATATTTCTATAGGTGTGGTTATACATATGTATGAGAACATGTGTACATGTCTCCACATGAACGCAGAGGCCTGAGGTTAATACCAGGAATTATCCACTTTCATCTTAGTAATTGAATCAAGATTGGTATTTTCCTGGGACTCTTAACAGTGGGAGCAAGTATATCTCTGACTCTTGCCTTTTCTAAGGTCTCTTTTCCTCTTTGTAGGTTGCCTTGGTCAGCTTCAATAAGAGAAAATTTGCCTAGTCGAACTGTATCTTGTTTTGTCCTATGTGATTCTAGTCTATTGAAGGCCTGCATTTTTCTGAACAAGGAATAGATAGCAGGTGATCTGGGGAAAGGGGGAAATGAGGGGGAGCTAGGGGAAGTTAAGGGAGAGAAAATAGTAGTCAGGATATATTGTATGAGAAAAGAATCTACTTTTATCATCATCATCATCATCATCATCAAAAATTCTTAATCAAACGAAGAGCTTCTTTTGTACAAAAATCTGAACTGCAGATCTTAGTCTCAGCCAGCAAGTGTTTTAACCACTGAACTTCCCCACCAACTCCTGAAATATATTTATTTTGATACTTGAACTTCAGAGGAGTGGTTTTTACATATTTATAGATACTATTTTTAGACTTGAGAGCAAATAACTAAGTCTATAACATAATATAAACATGATTGCATTTAATATTTGCAGCCTCTTAATCCTTACAGTGCTTCATTGGTGGATGACAGTGATCACTTGAAAAAATATCATTAGCATATTGTGTCCATTCACCCTTGTAGTGTACAGTAAGTAAAACATCAAATGCATTAAACATAGCTCTACACTGATATTAAAGTGGTCTGGACTTAAGTTTTAAGTTTTTCATCACCTTGTTATAAAGGAAGTGTTAAATTGAAAAATTCATCAGCCTATTTTACAGTGAGGGGAATTTCTCAAAGGATGATTTCATTCTTTTTTTAGACAAGAAGTTGTTCTGATTTTTGACAATTAAACATGAATACACTCATCCTTCAAAGAACCTTTGAAGTCTTAGTGAAATCTGAAACTCTACCACCTAAATTCCAAAAATAATTATTCTGGACATTTCTCAAAGGATGATAAAATAAAAACTATAAGATTGTGAAAGGTCTTTTATTAGAATACTTGTAAGATGAAAGTAATATTCACAAAATAATGGATTTAAATATAGTATTACAGAAAATCTGAGAAAGAGAATATGTTTAAATGGTGTCTGTAGTAGTTTTGTTTTTCAGATTACCTACTATATATAAAATACAATTAATTGATAAGGAGTTATAATTTTAGAAAAACTTATTTGTGCTACACTAAATATATACTTTTATTTTTATTTTTATTGGATATTTTCTTTACATTACAAATGTTATCCTCTTTCCTGTTTTCCCTCCAGAAACCCCCTATCCCATACCCCCTCCCCCTGCTTCTATGAGTGTGCCCTCCCATCCACCCACCCAGTCCCTCCTGCCTCCCCATCCTGGCATTCCCCTAAACTGGAGAATACAGCCTTGGCAGGAGAAAGGGCCTCTCCTCCCATTGATGCCCAAAAAGTCCATCCTCTGCTACATATGAGACTGGAGCCATGGGTCGCTCCATGTATACTCTTTGGTTGGTGGTTGCCAATCCCTTCAGCTCCTTTAGTCCTTCCTCTAACTCCTCCATTGAGGACCCCATTTTAGTTCAATGGTTGGCTTCAAGCATTCACCTCTATATTTGTCAGGCTCTGGCAGAGCCTTTCAGGTGACTGCTATATCAGGCTCCTGTCAGCATGCACTTCTTGACATCAGAAGTGTTGTCTGGGTTTGGTGGCTGTATGTTTATAGGCTGGATCCCCAGGTGGGGCAGTTTCTGGATGGCCTTATCTTCAGTCTCTGGTCCACACCTTTCCTCCATATTTCCTCCTATGGGTATTTTAACCCCCCTTCTAAGAAGGACTGAAGCATCCATACTTTGGTCTCCCTTCTTCTTGAGTTCCAGGTGATCTGTGAATTATATAGTGTGTATTCTGAGCTTTTGGGCTAATATCCACTTAGTGAATGCATACCATGGGTGATCTTTTGTGTCTGGGTTACCTCACTCAAGATGATATTTTCCAGTTCTATTCATTTGCCTAAGAATAATTGAGTAGTACTCCATTGTGTAAATGTACCACATTTTCTGTATCCATTTCTCTGTTGAAGGACATCTGGGTTCTTTCCAACTTCTGGCTATTAAAAATAAGGCTGCTATGAACATAGTGGAGCATGTTTCCTTATTATATGTTGCACCATCTTTTGGGTATTTGCCCAGGAGTGATATAATTAGGTTCTCAGATAGTACTATATCCAATTTTCTGAGAAACTCTAGACTGATTTCCAGAGTGGTTGTACCAGTTTCCAATCTTACCGACAACGGAGGCATGTTCCTCAGCTTTTATATAAACCAAAAATAGGTTTTCATTGCAACGTCTTTCATTTTATTAAGTGGAAAATCTGCATTTCCAGTTGATTGATCCAAATCAATAGAGTTTCTTAAGAGTAAAAACTAGTCACAATGAAGTATTTGATTTTAAATAATCTATGTTATGTTATTAAGAAGGAGCCTTTGCAGAATAGTATGAGTTGAAAAATTGTCATGAAAGCATTGAACAGGATTGTACAAGGTGGCCCATTCACAAGTATTTTTGCCACTCCAGAAGGGGTATAGTTTACTCTTAGGAAGGTGAAACCAGTAAGATGACGTTCCAGGAAAGAAAGATGGGCACAGCAAAAGGGAAACCAGAAATAGAATTATAGGTTTACTCCTAACTGTCTACAATATGCCTTCTGCTGGTATTAGGTCAAGGATATCTTAATTTTGAGAGAAGTTGATGCCCACACAAACCTTAAACTCAAAATGAAGGAAAGGGAAATTTGGAAAAAAAAAACCAAATAGCAAAATTCTACAATTTCAAAGATAGGAAATAAGCTATAAGAACCCTAATGAAAATGTAGACAACTCTTCAAGAAAAAAAGAGTATTTGAAGATGTAGCTATGAATTCAAAAGACAATGTATCTCTTTAGAGTAAGATACCTTATTCAAAATGTTTTAAATGTATTTGTTTATTTTTAATATGTGTATTACAGGAAACAAAACACAAGAAGGTAAGAACAAAGTCACCCAGGCACAAGCAGCTCAGCTTGATTGCGTGATTCTAGATCACGCAAGTGTACATACACTTAGGTAACTGAGATTATATAGTATGTACAATGGTATCCTCACATTGTGAATATTCACCAACTAAAAACCCCAAGGTATACGAAGATTTCACAACCAAGAATACATCTTGCCATCAAAATTTGTCAGACACAATTGTAATCCTGTCTTCCTTGGCCACAGAAATTTCATAGAAGGCAAGCGTGGCAGCAGGCCTCTAGACAGACATACTGGCAAAGTTACAACTAAATTCTGCATTCCCTCAGTGCTCAGCTCACGGGGAAACACAAAGCAAGATGCTGCGCTAAGCTTAGCATTCTGAAGCTTGTCATCAGATCTATATCCTAGCATATGTAGAAGGAAGGGTATTCCCACTCAGAGATGTATTTCTGTGAGCAGCTGGAAGACGTACCCTAGGCAAGGGCTGTCAGTCTCCACACAGCTACAGATCTCACCCTATGAACCTCTCTGCCCCTCCAGTAAGTCTGGCAACACGAATTTCCTCACACTGTCCAGACATGACTTAACAGTTCCATGTTCAAGAGGAACCCTTTTGTCAACTCTACCATATCCACTAGCACAGAGAGCAGAGTCATAGACTCAAGAGGCAACCACCTAAAACCACAGAAGTTTATTTCAAATTTGATAAAACTGTTGTTCTGTCTGCTCTATGTAAAATTACTTGGGGCCAGGAATATTAGCTTTCCTCATATTTTGATCTATTTTGTGGAAGGTTGTACATCTATAATCCCATTTATACTTTGTGAGTAAATACTTTTCTATTTGTACATTTTCAAAAGATGGAATGGAAATTTCCCCGAGGAAATATTCCACGTATAAAATATTACTAGCCTATGTGTAATTCAGATAGACTCATGAGTTAAAATATTACTTTCATATTGCTCTAGTGAAGACAAGGAATTTGATAGGTAGTTTCAGGAACAGTTTAGTTGTCTGAAAGCTATGTCATATTGGTAGGATAAGTTAATACAATAACGACAGTTTGAGAGACATTTGGCTGTAGTATAGGTACTAATAGTTATGTGTGTTTACTGTTATGTTAAACTATCCATTTAAAATAGCTGTATTTCATTTTATTTTATGAAAATTGTATATTTTAGGAAAAATGTGTGAAACCACATACATGTGCATGTTCCTACAGTGACATAAATGCACATGAGTAAGGGAAAGAGAAAATAAAGCTGCCTTAGGAACATGTTAAAAATGCACCATACATTGCGGGATGCTGAAATATTGTATGGAAAATTCCAAGTATCTTTTATTGAAAGTGTTCGGCATAGTAGCTCCTTATATTAAAAGCATTCATTCCAGTTTGTTACTTAAAAGTTTCAGTTTTTAACTTATAAAATAGTAATAAGATCTACCTTAAAGATTTATTGTGAAGCTCATAGAATTTGAAAATGATATGTAAAATGAAACAAAAAAATTCAAAAGTCCAAACCAGTCTACCACTAGGAACAACAACAAATCTACAGGAAAACAACAGGACAGGGCAAAATGCTTCTTTTTTTTTTTTTTTTTTTTTTTTCTTTTAATGATGGAGTGATTTTATTCTGAGGCAAGAACTTCTCCCAAAGACAATGATCTTCATCTTTTTTAAGTGTAGTTAGAAAGCTGAGATGAGTTTAAGTTTTTCTTTATAGCCTTAAATGTATGTGGATTAGAAATATGGGAGAAAGCCATACAAACTGTCGTTTCTCTTTTTTTTCGATCTTTATTAAATTGGGTATTTTTTATTTACATTTCAAATGCTATTCCCTTTCCTGGATTCTAGGCCAACATCCCCCTAACCCCTACCCCTCCCCTTCAATATGGGTGTTACCCACCCCATCCTCCCCCATTATTGCCCTTCCCCCAAGAATCCCATTCACTGAGGGTTCAGCCTTGGCAGAACCAAGAGCTTTCCCTTCCATTGTTACCCTTACTAGGCTATTCATTGGTAAGTATGCAGTTGGAGCCCAGGATCAGTTCATGAGCCTGTTCTCAGTTCAGTGGTTTGCTGCCAGCATTTGCCTATTTGCCTTATTCTGGCTGTGTCAGGAGAGATCTATATCCAGTTCCTGTCAGCCTGCACTTCTTTGCTTCATCCATCTTACCTAGTTTGGTGGCTGTATGTTTATGGGCCACATGTGGGGAAGGCTCTGAATGGGCGTTCCTTCAGTCTCTGTTCTAAACTTTCTCTCCCTATACCCTCCTACTTGTATCCTGTTCCCTTTTTAAAGAAGGAGTGAAGCATTCACATTTTGGTCATCCTTCTTGAGATTCATGTCTTCTGTGCATCTAGAGTAATCAAGCATTTGGGCTAATATCCACTTATCAATGAGTGCATATCATGTGTGATTTCCTGTGGTTTGGTTTCCTCACTCAGAATGATATTTTCAAGTTCTGTCCATTTGCCTATGAATTTCATAATGTCATTGTTTTTGATAGCTGAGCAGTATTCCATTGTGTAGATTTCTGTATCCATTCTGTATCATTTTCTGTAACCATTCCTCTGTGGAAGGGCATCTGGGTTCTTTCCAGTTTCTGGCTATTATAAATAAGGCTGCTATGAACATAGTGGAGCATGTGTCTTTGTTTTATGTTAGAGCATCTATTGGGTATATTCCCAAGAGAGGTATAGCTGAGTTCTCAGGTAGTACAATATACAATCTTCTGAGGAAGATCCAGACTGATTTTCAGAATGGTTGTACCAGTCTGCATCCCACCAAAAATGGAGGAGTATTCCTCTTTCTCCTCATCCTCACCAGTATCTGTTGTCATGGGAGTTTTCGATGTTAGCCATACTGAATGGTGTGAGGTGGAATCTCAGGGTTGTTTTGATTTGCATTTCCTTTATGACTAAAGATGTTGAACATTTCTTTAGGTGCTTCTCAGCCATTCAATATTTCTCAGCTGTGAATTCTTCATTTAGCTCTGAACGCCATTTTTATAGGGTTATATGTCTCCCTGCAGTCTAACTCATGAGTTCTTTGTATATTTTTGATATAAGCCCTTTATCAGCTGTAGGACTGGTAAAGATCTTTTCTTGATCTGTTGGTTGCTGTTTTGTGCTAACAAGAGTGTCCTTTGCCTTACAGAAGCTTTGTAGTTTTATGAGATCCCATTTGTCGATTCTTGATCTTAGAGCATAAGCCATTGGTGTTTTGTTCAGGAAATTTTCTCCAGTGCCCATGTGTTCAAGATTCTTCCCCACATTTTCTTCTATTAGTTTGAGTGTATCTAGTTTGATGTGGACATCCTTGATCCACATGGACTTAAGCTTTGTAAGGTTTATCATTAATTGTGAGGTTTATTATTAATAAATATATTAATAAAACCATTTGGTTAAACCTTGAATTTTATTTTATAACATTTATTTAAATGTTTACTTTTTGAAGATAATGGTTAGCCATAATACAAACATTTCCATTATTAGGACTGCTGAGAAACTGTAAACATAGGAAACAAAAGATGTAGCAAACACTGAAATGACTGGGTAGAACTATAAACTAGTACTTGGTTTTGTAAGTTTGCTTAATAAATACTGGGTTTCATTATTCTCATGCATATATATCACTATAGCCTGTCTTTATTTATCTTTTCCCAATTCATTTCTCAAGCTTCATGCATGTACCTTCCTGGTATGTCAGTCAGGATTTTCTAGTGTATCAGACTTTATCTATATATAAATGAATGTCATCAAACTAATCCACCAATGGGTTTCTATGTATAGAGAATCCAAGAGTATAATAATTTTTCAGTCCATGAGGCTGGATATCTCAGCTGATCATCAGTATACACTGTAATCCCAAAAACTAAACTCTAATTTCAGTGAAGAAATGCACTTGCTATGGAGAGCAAGAGAAAGCATGCAAAGAGAGAGATTTTCCTACTTGTATTTTCTTGATATAAACTTTTAGCAGAAAGTATGGTCAAGATTAGAGATATTATGTCTTCCCACTTCAAAAGATCTGGATTAAAGGAATATCTTCCCATCTCAAAGATCCAGATTAGGAATGGATCATCCCACTTCATATGATCAAATTAATCAAAAACAAAAAAATAAAAAAACAAAAACAAAAAGAAAAAAACCCTTCATTTTTGGATTTAGTCATTTTTTTCGTTAATTTCAAATTTAGTCAATTTGACAACCAATCACATTTATCAGAGCGTCCTTCTTCTTTATTGTCACATTCATTTCCTAACTTCCCTTTACCTCCTCCTCTTTGAAAAGATGTGTTCTTTTTTCATGCTTCCTGTTTAATATTCCATCTTTTAAACACACACACACACACACACACACACACACACACACAATATAAATTTAAACTTAGGCTTTCTTCATGAGTAAAAATGTGTTATAGTCTTTCTGAGCTTAGCTTATTACATTTCATATGATTTCCTGCTTCATCTTTTCTATAAACATCATAGTTTCATTTTTCTTTATAGGTGAATAAAATTCCATGGAATATATTACCTTCAGAAAATATAATTTATCATATGAAACAAAGCCCTCCTAAGGTGGACAGTAACTCATGTTGAAAATGTTCATGAAATAGAAATACTGAATATAAATTCACAAATTAAAAGCAAACTTTACAATGGCTTTTTCAACTCTGAAATATCTCTGTATTCTCTCAACAGTAAAATTATTATTATTTGAAGATATATCAAATTATAGAATGTTTGGCAATTGAATAATTTCACTTTCAAGAGCTAAATATTTATACATTTCACATAAGAAAATACATTTATGGATAGGCCATTTATTAATAATGCAATGTTTACTTTTCAATATATACTATCAGAAATAAATATTTCTTCTATGTCAGCAGATATAACTTGTGAATTTTTGCCTTTAAAATATCAAAATAATGCCATTTTCCTATACTTTCCAGCTAAGAAAAAGTAATGTCATCTTGTTGGATTGGGGAAAGTTTATAAGATGAAAGACAAAGGTCTTAGATTTGAGCTTTGGGTATGACTTTCACTGATCCCCACACCCTCCACCCCAGGGATTGTCATCTCCCTCCTCTGGGATAAGGAAATGCACAGAAGATTTACTTGGAAGCTGTAATCACCAAGTGCACAGTGCTCATTATTTAAACAGAACTGTCTAATTGACCAGTTAGTCTGGCCAATTGGTTGGACCAGTTTACTCTGAGTTCAATCACTAGCTGTGTTTTAGTTGAGACTAAGACAATTTAATGAAAGGATTTATTTTCAGTAAATGCTTCTAAGACATTAGAGTAGAAGAAATCTCATCCTTGTTGTATCTCCTATCAAGAGATACAATTAAGGAGAAGAGCTGTCTGGGAAAGATGGAATAAAGGAGAACTGTACCTACTAGGGAATAACTGGTCCAAATGAGAAAGAAGGAAATGAGATCTGCCCAGAGACATTACCAGATAAGGGGCAGCTTCAAGAAAATGAGCATTGTTAGTGTGTGATAAGATATTTCTGTCTGCAGCCTTCTCTATATGGGCTCATTATCTAAATCCCAGTTGCATGAAGTGATTGGGGTAGGGAATTGTTTCTTGTAAGCTCTAATAAAGGAGGAAGAATTAAGGAAGGGAAGGGTGTATTGTGCAGACTGCTGTAGGGTATCTTACTGCAACTAGAAGGCCAATGATCAACAAAAATCCTTAACACAATCTAGAGGAAATTTTTCTTCAAAATCAGTAACAGTCACTAAATATATGGTCATCAAAAGAAGCATGCCTCAATATGTAGAGAAATTGAAGGAATAAAATTATCTTTCTTTTCTGGGCTGCGTCTTCCATGTCTACTCTGTTGTTTCCTTTTTTCTTTATCACAAGGACACAACGTTATCCAGAACTATATGTTTGTTCGAGAATTTAAAAAAAGATTTAGATTGGATGTGAGATGCAGTAAAAAATCTGTATTAAAGGATGAAAATGTGACACAGGAATAGGGGACTTGCCTTCTACGCGTGAGGTTTTAGATTGGACCATTATCACTACACAAATGGCAGTCCATCATAACTGCAACAGATTAGCCCAAGAGATCTGTTTCAAACATGTACCATACCCATGCAATAAGTCACACAGATATGTTTAAAATAGTGTGACCCTGCTGCCTTAATATCTAGAAAAAGTAATAGGATAAAAAGATCAAAGTTTAGGGATCATGGCAGATGATGGGTTGGAAATTTTACAAGAGCCAGAGTAATAGATAACTAGACGTTAACCATTTGCTGGATGCAGTGTGACAGTTGCAAATATCCACTTACATTGGTTTTGACAGCATGCATTATCAAACCTTTCCAAGCTATATCTAGACAAAATCCTATCATGGTGAGTGAGTGATGGAAAAAAGTCACAGACCTACCTAAAGAGCTGTTGGTGATTGATCAATTCTGAAAGGGGAGAGAAAGTTTGCTTTAAGAACATGGCCATGTATTGTTGACCATTACACAGTTAAAGGCACACATTCAAGAGTAAAAGTACAACATAAACTGTGATTGATGGATATAAAAGAAGATATATACTCAGTTAGGGAAGGGGAATGGATCTGAGAGGATATGGATGCAAGAATTGATATGGTCAAAAGATAATACATGAAATTTCCCAAGAACTGATACAATGTCAGGAGAACACAAAACATGATAGCCAATTTTCCATCTAAATAAATTCATCTGGGCTTACATATATTTTATAGGTAACCAAACAAAAAGCAATTAAGATCTTTGTATTAGCAATGTAGAAAAAAATATCTTGAAGGCAACTCAGAAAATAGCTAGACTTTATCCATCATAGTCTCGATTGAATGAAAGTATGAATTCCTTATATTCTTTTTGAAAGAGAGAGTCTATAGCATCCTAATTGAATGTGATCATCTTCTGAGGTTCTCAGAGCCTACTTCAGGCTAACCAAGTATATTCAGTTATAGTTTGAATTGGTGTCAGATCTTTTCATGTGATATTGGGCTTTTGTAGACATACATGATCTTAGAGATAGAGGATCATGGAACCTTTCTACAGATTTCTTCAACTAATGACTTTTAAAAGGCTAAACAAATTATAACAAAGCCAGAGTCCTTTAAGACAAGGCAAAAGAGGAATAGGAATAAGCCTACTCTTCAAATGAGACTCCAAGTTATCAGAGATGTTGCAAATGTGTAATATATATGTGATAAGAAAAAGTGCAGGCAGTAAGAGAAGCCAACCCTAGGGTGAGACCATGTGGTCTATAAAATGTACATAAACACATATATTTAAGAAGGAAGTTAAAGCTACCAGTACTATAGGCAATAAACTGAATCAATTTTTATTATGTAATGAACACAAAGAGATGTTACATTCAAGATAGCAATGAATGCAATGCATTCACATATCTGTGTGCAATATTTTAATAATCACACATCTATATTGGAAGTATGTTTAATGTAATCATTCTTAATTTTAATGTTTGACACCAACTAGATTATATTTATAGGTGTCAAGAGGCCAATAAACATTTTGTATAAACCATGTGTGTCTGTTAAGGAATATCAAGAGAGGATTAACTGATGAAGAAAGACCTGCCTCAAACTGGCTCTGGGTCTCACACAGAATAAATGAAGAGTAGAAAGCCAGGTAGCTCAGGTAGTCTCTCATATTCATTGTGAACTGTATGGTTCCTGCCACACATTCCTTGCACCAAGATATTCTACCATACCATAGGTCAGAAACAGAGGAACCAAGGAATGAAACCTCTAAAGACATAAGTCAAAATCACTGACTCTTAAGAGTTAGTGGACTTGAGCAAGTCCACTAATACCTAGATTAAGATTTGAGGGCTACATATACAGCTGTAGGATTTTGCTGGGTTTTGGTCTCATCCTTCCTTTGTATTTTCCCCTTTATACCTCTTAGAGTGCTTATTCTGTTGATGGGGTTATATACTGTAAATATGTTACATTTTTTTCTTTTTCTTTCCCCCCCAGGGCCTTGCAAGCTAAGAACATATCTTATATCTCAGATTAAACTTTAAAATGGCCCTTAAGGAACAAGTTAAAGCTGTAGAAGCTAATGCCATTAGACTAAATACATTTTTCATTATGAAATGACACAAGCCTGAGAAGATTAGGGTTGTATGCTTTGATTTAAGAAGAGGTGTTTGAGTGGTAATGAGTAAACTTATAGTTAATCTTGGTTTTCAAAATGATTGAGTACATAAATGCCCAGGAAATCAACAAAGCACATATGTGAATACAGTCATCTCTGACATCATCTCCTAACATGCTTAGCTGAGGACAGAGCTCCATCATCTGAATGTAGGTAACATAGTTCCATAGAATGGGGTTCGAATGGGAATGCAATGAGCAAAAACCCAAAGCAAACTAATAAAACACTAATACATCCTTTCTATTTCTCTCTCACCCTCTTACTTCTCTCTTTCTGTCCACCCCCTTGTTCTTACTTTGTTACAGTGAGATCAGTAGCTAACACCACATACTCTCACTACTTCATAACTAGTCCAGAAACAACTGAGTAAAGATACAAATACTGCCTTAGTCCATGTAATCTGATAGAATGCATGGGATTATTTCAATTATTTTGGATCTGTTGAGGCCTGTTTTGTGACAGATTATATGGTCAGTTTTGGAGAAAGTACCATGAGCTGCTGAGGAAAAGGTATATTCTTTTGTTTTAGGATGAAATGTTCTTAAATCCATTTGGTTCTGGGGATTCATCCCATACACAGTCACCAAACCCAGTCACTATTGTGGATGCCAAGAAGTACTTGCTGACAGGAGTCTGATATGGAGGCCTCCTGAGAGGCTCTGCCAGAACCTTAGTGATACAGATGAGAGTGCTTGCAGCTAACCATCAGAATGAGCACAGAGTCCCCAAAGGAGGAGTTAGAAAAAGGACTGAAGGAGCTGAAGGGATTTGCAACCCCATAGGAAGAACAACAATATCAACCACCCAAACCCCCCAGAACTCCCAGAGTCTAAACCATCAATCAAAGAATACACATGGGGGGACCCATGGCTCCAGCCTCATCTGTAGCAGAGGATGTCATTGTCTGGCATCAATAGGAGGAGATGTCTGTGCTCCTGTGTAAGCTCTTCTTCCCAATGTAGGGGAAAAATGCCAGGGTTGAGGTGGGAGTGGTGGGTGGAAGGTAGAGCATCCTTAAAGAAGCAGGGGAGGGGGAAGGGAGAGAAGAGAGCTGGGAAAGAGGATAACATTAGAAATGTAAATACATAAAATATCCAATAAAAAGATATGAGGACGGAAAATTCTGCAATTAAATCCCTCTCTTTAAATTGGTTTATGAAAGCATTTATCACTGAGAAAGAAAATCTGACTGATATAATATCCTTTCTACAAGTACATAAAATGTATGCAATGATATGTAAATTAGAAAACTCTGGAAAGTTGGTGTAATGGAGGCTTAAACCTAATTTTTACTTACAGATCAATGACCAGAAAGGACACATCAAACTATCATGTAAACCACAATCCAGCAATACATTTCCATTTAGAAAAAGAGAATAAAACTTGGGTGGAGAGATGTCTCAGTAGTTAAGAGTTGGTATTGTTCTTGGAAATGAACTTAGTTCTGTTCACAACACCCATGTTAAGCAGCTCGAAACAACCTGCAATTCCAGGGCTATGGAATTTTACACAATTGACTTCTGAGGATACCTACACTTAGGCTCACATGCTGGCATACAGACACACAAACACATGCACAGCGGACATATAGACACACAAACACATACACCAAATTACAAATAAAATGTAAATCTAAAACAAAAAGGAAAGGAAAACGATTAAAAACGTAACTCAAGAAATGCTAAGTAATGACTCTAACCCAGGTTCAATAGTGATGCTCTACCCTCAATAACTCTTCGGTTTCCTTTGCAGTCTAGCTTCCATAGAGTTATGAATAACTCATAAGAGCCCGGAAGGCCGCCCATTTTACTGTTAATTCAACGTTCTTATGAAGCATTTGAGTTCCTGAGATTCTGGTCTAGATGCAAAGCTGAAACAGTGTTAAAAATCACTTATTGATTAGAAAGTGTAACAGGATCAAAATGAACTTGTAAAGGTAATACTGTGACCAAAAAAAAAAACCTAAAATATAGGGTGATTAGATGCTTGTACATCCCCCAAACAACACATAACTTTTTGAAGCTCATATCCTGTAATTCCTGTATTGTGAAAATGTAGCAGTCATTCACATCACCCCTATGAGAAAGGCAGAGAAGATTTTTATTTTAAATACCTTGATCGATATCAGGCACGGAAAGAGTCCTTAAGCCTGGATAGAAACAGTTCCCGCAATGACATTTTCAAGTATCTGAATTAGCCAGAGGAAGTGATGTGGGATAAGAGGGGCTTTGAAAACACTGGCAGCCTAATCCTGCAACCTCAGCAGGAAGTGGCTGGGCAGCTGATTCACAACCAAGGTTTTCTCACTGTCTTCATATTTCTTGCATTGGATCATGGTAGAAAATAAAAATTGAGGCCGACTTATAACGACAATCAAATCATCGCAGACAGAAGAATTTCATTTTCATTGTTCTTGACATTAAAACTTATTATCATTTTGGATTTAGAAAAGCAAGTGTATTTAGGTAAACATTTTATAGCCACGATTACTACAGACTGATTCAAATGACTTCTAGTTATTTGAATATTTTTAATTCGTCATAAGATTGTTTATTTATAGACTATATTTACCATAAAAAACAAACTTAAAAATAATTATTATTGAAATTTCCCCAAATTACTTAATCAAAAAGTTTAAGTTTTATAAGTTTATTATGGAATTGTAAAGATGCATATTTTAAATTATTTTTGCCAATGTCTTTAGTTAACATACTCAATGAATTTCACTCTGACATCTTCCGACTTTTTAAAGCATCTCGTTCTTACTCGCTTCCCTTCCTTCCTTCAATTGCTGTTGAGTCCTCTATGTGGGATTTCAGAAGCTTTCTGTGGCACTTCAGCTATTTGATTATTTTTGGCTTTGGTTATTGAAGAGGTCTCATAAGAGCTTATTTTCTAATATCTTCTATTTGTTTCTCTGGTATTTTTATGTATCTATTGTGTTAGTTGAGCTTTCCAGTTTTCATTTCCCACATTTCTTACTGCTTGCCTTCTCTTATGTGGTTCTTCTTTGTTTGGAACTGTTACCTGGGCTTATGATCGCCACTAATATTTAGAGGGAGGAAACAGGCAAGAGTAGGAGAAAAATGATGTGACAATCTTGCTATCAAAAAGCAGGAAAATGCATGTTGTTATTTCATTTAAACCCCAGGTTGGTTTGGAAATAGAGAAGCTAGGTTAGTTAGGTTAAATGTCCGTAAAGATCTTCTTTAAGTTAATGAGGCTGGGGAGAGGCTGAGCAGCTAGGAACACTTCCTGCTCTAGCAGAGGGCCAATGTCAGTTCCCAGCACCAATATGGTGTCTCACAACAATCTGTAAGTCCAGCTCTAGGAAGTCTGACACTGTCTTCTGATCCCAGCCTGTTCCTGCATGTGATACATATAAATGTTTGCAGTCACACAGGCACAGACAATTAATTACTTAATTGATTGATTAATCGAGCCTGAGAGAATAAGTAACAGTGATGTAAAAAGAGAAGAGAATGGAAAGTATAGTAGAAATGACCACAGAAACACAGGGTACGCCTTTCAGTAGGTACAGAAAAATGAATACTGGCAAAAGCCTGTTAGCAAGGTAAAGCCACAACAAAACACAGCATTGAAATACAAACCTAGAAACAAAGAAAAATTAAAGTATAAGGTAAAATAGAACAAAAATTTTATGCCATCAATGGAAGAGTACTTCTGGTTTTGCCAGGATGATAATGTTTCTCTCTAGAGGTGTTATCTTTTACAGATAACTCTTCAAGAAGACATGCAATTCAAAAGACATGTTTTTCCTGCAAAATCAGTAATTCTCTGTAGCAGTTTTATAGTGTATATTTGGGGTGTCACTTCTAATACTCTGCCACTTCCCCTATCACACAACATTGTTCTCCTTGGGATGATAGGTGGCCATGTTTCCATATGATATTTCCATGTCTGAAGTTCTGAGTGGGAATACTGGGATTGCTCTAGCTTGTATTTGCTTTGGGAATGGTTACCCTCTTCTAACCTAGCTGTATTTCCTGAGGCTACACACAGTCCTTGTGAGAATATATTTGTGTCTGTGAGTCTGTCAAGTGCAGCACACTCCTATTCATGTCTGTGCTGCAGTCCTCTCCTATTCAGTCGCTGGAGATGGAGGTCCCTGGTTCTGGAGATGTAGCAGTGTTGGATTCTCTGATTTGACTAGCAGAGCACGTTATCCAGGGCTTTCCTCTTTCACAGCGTACTGGGAGTAAATGACTCACAGACAAAGCATCTTCAACACAAGCAGAAGCCCGTCATCAGCTAGAACAGTCTGTGTGTGCACAGCCCAGGCAGAAAAGATTTCTGGAATGTTTAAGTAGTTAAAAAACAAATAACTTATGATAAGCGAACGTCTCCTAATATTAAAATTTCTATGTTTATTATGTGTCTGAATACCAGCATTCCTGTTTATTCTGCTTCCTGTGACTGAATTTTTGCCTCAATATTGAGTGAAGACACTATGATGAAGATGTTTGTCAGCAAGACCTAAAGCATTTACTATCTAGCACTTTACACAAAAATTTTGGCAAACACTGTTATAGATGTTTGACTGAAATACAGGAGAAATACAACTGTACAGCATAATTTTATGCAATCTTCCCCCCTTTCTTCCTCCCCATTCTCCCGCTTCCTTTGTCTCTTTCGATTTCTTTAATAATCTTGATGACTCACTAGTTGCATCAGAAAAGCATTTAAATTTGTAGAACGGAGCTTTATAGCCTCGAATCTAGTGCTAATCCACCTTCCCATTTGGAATTCCTATGGGATAAATTACCTCCTTCCCTGATGTTCTCTGCTTCTCTTCATTCCCCAAAACCCATGGGCATTTCTAGTTTCTCCGGTCACAAGCATCCCACTCTTTCTTCTCCATTCCTTATGCAAATGCATACATTTCTCAGGAGGTTTACTCTAGGCCAAAATAACAAAGCGACATGTCTGTAATAAACTCACAAACAAAAACATATATGTGGTTCAATGTAAACATTCAAACAAACACTGTCCATTCCATTCAGAAACCCTGAAACTCAGAGGCATATATTCTCTCTCTCTCTCTCTCTCTCTCTCTCTCTCTCTCTCTCTCTCTCTCTCTCTCTCTCTCTCTGTATGTGTGTCTATGTCCCTGTCTCTTTGTGTGTCTCTCTGTGTGTCTCTCTCTCTCTCTCTCTCTCTCTCTCTCTCTCTCTCTCTCTCTCTCTCTCTCTCTCTCTCTCTCTCTCTCTCTCTCTCTGCACCAACCTCAGTAGAATCTGTGTGAAAAGTGCCATAGACTGAGCTAAAAACTTCAAAAGAAGGAGGCCTCCTGGAACAGGTTGTGGAATTCCTGCCCGGAACAAAATATTGAGCCATAGTTCTCATGGCAATGTATCTGTTTTATCTTCTTCTATTCTGTATCCATATTTACGAGATGTTTCTGATAGCCCAGACTGAGATTCTAACCGAGAAAAATGGATAAGAAATCATCCCTTGAGATGGGGTCACTAGCCATGACCTTATCTCCCAGAAAACTAGCACTTCACTTCATAATTCATTTACAAAATTACAGAATAATATTATGATAAAAACATTCCAAAAAATAAAATTTCATATGGCTATACATGTGTCATCGAAGGTGGGTTTTAGTGTATGGTAAAGAAAACCTTAAATAAAAAAGAATTAAAATAGTTTAAACTTACACCTTGAAGATTGACAAAAATTAGGTACTAGATGTTAAAAAATAACTGACCATAAAAATTTATTAACCTGTTCTTGGAAATGTGCCATAGCCTTGGATGATTTTCTGCTTTACTGTGCCAAATGACACTGATGTTATCTGTCCTATCTGTGATTAGGTCACTAAACACATCTTCTAAGAATTTTAATACCTGTTCCATTATGTATAAGAATCCTTGCTTGAAAGCTGTAAAATACACTCAGATCCAAACTCTTAGTGTTCGTTTCTGTTTGTCACCACCGAATCCTTAACCACCTACCCTTCAAGGACCCTCGTCCTAGGGACCCCCATATCCGACTTGGGTAGTCCATGGCTTCTCTCTCTCTCTCTCTCTCTCTCTCTCTCTCTCTCTCTCTCTCTCTTTCCTTTCGCTCTCTCTACCGCGGGTTTGCTCTCTCTCTCTTGCCCCTTGCTCTCTCTGTCTCTCTCTTTCGTGCTCTCTCATGCTTTCTCGCTCTCTCATCCTAGCTCTTGCTCTTACTCTTGCTTTCTTTCTCCTTGCCCCACTCTCTCCATCTCCTTTCTCCTCTCTCTCTTCCTCTTACTTTGTCTTCCTTTCAGTTTTATTCCTCCAAACCCTTACATGCTATGTATCTTTTTTGGGTGATTTCAATATTCTAAATGTATATGTCTAATCTACAAATTATTGCATGTTATCCAAATAACTCGTAGTCATTTTTTAAATACATGTCTTTGGCTAACACTAATAATGTTTTTAATTTGTAATTGCTTTATTTACTGTGTCTTAATTCCAGTATTTTAAATGGAAGCCTGGCAATACAGAGACCACTGCATAGTTGAAAGAATGCTCAATATACAGTGTTCTAAGCCTATATTTTAATTTAGAAGGATTTATTAGACTATGACAGGGGAGAGAGAGGCGGGGGAGGAGAGAATATGATATTTGAAAGCGCTACCAGCAAACACCAACAAAGTTCTGTTCTGGCATCTGTGTTCCAGCCCTAGTCTCCAGATCTCTGCTGAATGAAATAAGGAAATCAGTGCTGTGGCCATCTGTACCAATTAACTGAATGCAAATGTTCTTGCTGCAGCTGATGGCTGGGCTCTCTGCAGCACACTAAAGTGCTTGAAAATTCTATTTGCCCTTTTGTAAAATGGGGTAGGAAATATTGATCAAGGCTATAACATATGAACCCATTCGATTCAAAGCACCTGAGAGAAATTAAAACAGCAAATATTTTCAACTGAAAGATAAAGTAGTTGCTGGCATATCAGTTATGCATAACTGTGGACTCTTGTTTGGTTTTTAACTAGATAACTATAGAAATCTCTTTATCTTCAGGCATCCAATGGGCAGGGCCAAAACATTCATTGGTTACTTTGATGTATG
Source organism: Rattus rattus (assembly GCF_011064425.1). Taxonomy (NCBI): domain Eukaryota; kingdom Metazoa; phylum Chordata; class Mammalia; order Rodentia; family Muridae; genus Rattus; species Rattus rattus. The sequence continues at coordinate 82,088,621 of NC_046156.1, forward strand.
ATGATAAGTTTTATACTCACAATTCTATATTATGTCTTAAAGGGTTCACCTTACACTTTGCACCAACAAAGTTATAGTATAGTGAAAATGGGGAAGGACATGCTCATAGTTATGTCACATGTGTGACAGACCATGCTGGTTAATTATGGCACTACAATTTTACCTTATGATATTTCCTTCGACCCTCTATTTCTGGGTTTATATTGATAAGAACAACATTTTTCTTATAGATTGAGGATTATTTATATTGAGATATTATTTATATCTCATTTGGATATTCTGGGTTACCAGAAGGTTATAGAAGCTGATAAACAAACTTCGTCATACATGATGCTGCCAAAGCCAATCAATCCAGTGCCTTTATAGATTAGGCTGATCATAAAGCCAGGGAGAGTACTGGTCATTTAGATATGAAACCCCTGGGCCATTTCCCTTAGTCCACTGTCAAGCTGATACTTGCCAGTGTCTGCAGTTCTACAAGATTATTTTTTCAGTGAAAACTTTCTATACCAAACGAAGTAGACTTTATCCATCAACAATCTGTCATATTCTAGGAAGGAGAAATGCAGCTTTCCCAGGATGGAGAGCGCATTCCTTACAATGCGTTGCTACACTGAATCTAGGATAAGTTTAGCTCGCCTCTCAGATCAAACATTGCAGCAAAAACAGCAGGGAATTTGTGTCTGCAAGAACGCAGTTAAAGTGACAGATATAGATACTGCAATCTGGTTTCTTTCTAATTGTTCTGTCATTCAAAATAATTGTGAGAAGATTAATAAAAAAACACATGATACTTAATAATGGAAAGGCAGAAATACAAAGCAAAAAGCAACCTATCCCCCAGTCAGTCGTTTCCCACAGAATTGCCTTTGTGTCAGTGAATTTCAATATTGTGTTAAGTACAACTCTGTTACACTACAGTAATAGAGTCTTTCAAAATACCACAGACGAGAACATGAGTTGGGCTTCCATGTTTTATGATGCCGTTTCCCCAGGCAGCCTGGCTTACTGCACCTCATCTCACTCGGCTTTAGCTATGGAAGGAAATATTAAGAGTTCCATCACTGCCTGAGAGGTGAAATACGTCTCCGAAGGCTCCATAAAGGCAGGAATGAAAATGTTATAAAGTTTTCACGTGGGAATTATAATCACATTCAAAGCTTATTCTTCGGGTTGAAGAGCAAATGCTAGGGAGCCTGTTGAGAGACTGAGTTTTAACAAAAGATTATCAGAGCGTGTCTTTAAGCACAATTAAGAGAGTCATACCAGTTTCCCTAATTTCAGTTATGCAGCCAGGAGCATGTGATGTTCAAATATGAAACTAAAGAGAGAGGAACAAACATAAAATACAATTTAGAGAATTAGTTCTTTGTTACTTGACATTCCGCCAATAATTTTCTCCTTAGCAGCATGTATAAATAAAGCTGTTGGAGAGAGTTGTAGGTAGTGGGGGTCTTTGATCTCCCACATCAAACCCTAAAGTCGTTAAAATGGCTGTATATATTTAAATTTCAATTAAAACTTCAAAGTTTCAGGATTAGAAAATTGTCTTGTGTACTCTATTGATGGCAATGTGAAAACATCTATGCAGCTGCCTCTTACAAGGTGGGGTGACACAGACAGTGATATCTACGCACAGAACATATTTCAAACAAATCAATTAATCGCCATTCTCAGAAAAGAAAATGATAACATTTTCAGAAGTCTGTGCTTTCTAAATGACCTTTTCTCTTATTAAAATATATGCAGGCGATTCCTTTACAAATGTTTGGAGATTGGTTAGTTTTGGAATGCTGATCTAATATTACAGGTTGAACTATGCTCTGAGAATTCACATTTTCTAATTTCAATGCATAGGATCAAAGAATGATTTTACTAGAAGATAAATAGTAATTTTACTAGAAGATAAATTATGTATTTTGAGTCTTTGTCTAAAAGTGGAAATTCAGAGGAAGATGTACACAGAGGGAGAAAGTAGGTAAAGTTGACATATAGATAGGAATGGTTCTGCTAGCAAAACAATGTCAATGATCTGCTCTAGCCTGCTAGAAGTTAGGGATAAAATCAAAACAGACACTCTTTTCCCATTAACCTTCACAAAGAAATAACACTACAGGTAACTCTATATTGAGTATTTAGCCTAGGATCGATGAGATTATATTTATACACAAACACACACACACACACACACACACACACACACACACACGTGTATATACACACACATAGTTTGTTTCTTGTTTGTTTTAGGCAGTCAGTACATGGTGTTCTGTTATATCAGTTCTAAAATAGTACATTTGCTTGGGTTTTTGGACATTTCCCAGTACACAAAATCGTCATTTATAATGTGCTATTATTGTTGTCATTTTGTCTGAGAAAATAACATTTTAGTTTAGAATATTTTTTTCTTACCAAAGTTAAAATGCCAAATTTTTCTCTTCTTCATTGGAGACTTGTCAGCAGATGAATGTTTCCTCACTAAATTTTGGAGAGTTTTAATGAAAAAATAATAGCAATATTTGTCAGCTCACAAAAACTTATGTATCAAACTTATGTATAAGAAAGGGTGATTGAAAGATACTTGAAACAGTCTGCTTCATGTGTTTGGGCAGGCCTACGTCCAGCCTGTGTGTGTTTTTTGGTTGGTGGTTCAGACCCCAAGGGTCCAGATTAGGTGACTCTGTTGATCTTCTGTGGAGTTCCTGTCCCCTTTAGGGCTGCAATCCTTTCTCCATAGTCCCCAGGCTGCCTCCACTGTTGGGCTGTGGATGTTTGTACCTGAGTACCTGCTGCTGACTGCTCAGAGAAGGGGAGGGAAAATAGGGGAAGGACTGTGGGAGGGAGTAGCCAGAAGGAGGACAGTGAAGGAGGTGAAGAGTGAATATTTAAAAAAAAAAATCAAAGAAATTATTTTTTTTTCCTTCGGAGCTGGGGACCGAACCCAGGGCCTTGCACTTGCTAGGCAAGTGCTCTACTGCTGAGCTAAATCCCCAACCCCAAAGAAATTATTTTTAAAAAACTGTTTAATAGTATTTTACAGACATACAGAAGTTAATTTTCATCTCTGAGAATTTCATAAAATACTTTTATAACACATTCTTTTTCCTTCCTGAATTTCCGGATTCTCTCCTACTTCCCCTATAGCTCAAACTTTTATGTCCTTTCTTTTTCTTAAATAGAAAATACAGAGCCCAGTTTGTGTTGGTTGACTAGTTCTGAGCATGGATGGCACCTGCCCTGGATTGTGGTTTAAATACACAGTGTCACTTCATAGAAGAAAATGGATTTTTCCTCTGCCAGAAGTTATCAATTTCAAGTAGCTCCTTGGTTAGCAGTGAGAGTTTGTAACCACTTTTCCTCCTCCACAGTGAAATTTTTAAACCTGACTTATTCTGTAATTTTCTTTTTAAGTGCAGTAAACTAACTTAGCCAAATATAAATTGAAAATTCTTACAAAGTGGCAAATGAACCCCATACTACATTATTTAATTAGATATCAGATTTTAATATCTTGTATTTATAAATTATCTTGTAGCTTAAATACGTTATTATATATTTGTGTGTGTGTGAGTGTGTTGTGTGTGTGTGTGTGTATGTGTGTGTGTATGTGTGTGTGTATGTGTGTGTGGGTATGTGTGTGGGGCGTAGGGGGTGTTATCATTTCTCATCTTCTACCACTTAAGCCCCTGCAGATCAACTCAGGTCTTGGCAACAGGCTCATTAAACTGCTAAGCCAGCTTGTTGTTCCATTAAAACAAGTTATCATTAATACACCTATGTGGTACAGAATTTTAGGCAACATTTATAACAACTAGACAATGTGACAAAATGTAGGTTAAATAAAAGGATTAACTGATGATTACACAATGAAAAATTTCAAGCAGGTGTAATAAAATAAAATATTGCATTTTGTCTTATGATTATGTTGATTATAGTCTCTGAACTGCTATTATATCAAATGAAAATACACTACCTCATATTTTCAATAAAATTTCCTAAAATCTTTGAATAAGACTCAGATCTGATCCTTAATTTCAACTTAAACTCAGACAGAATATATATATGTACGTATGTATATGTGTATATATACATATATAATGTTTGTATACATATATATGTATACATATTTATCTCAATTTACATATGTAGAGAAACAGAGACAGAGAAAAACAGAAAGACAGAGAGAGAGACAGAGAGAGACAGAGAGAGAGACTTTTCTTGGCTCTTCTGAAATTCTGTTTGTAAACCAGACTGACCTTGAACTCACAAAGATCTGCCTCCCTCTACATTGTGACGGCCCAGATTAACTGAAAACATTTTCTTGTAAATTCTAAGATTTTGTAAGCTTGGCACAATATTCTTAACATATAAACCTTTAATTTATGCCCTGCTAATTGTATCTACTGCAAAGGGCTTAAATAATCTTATTTAATCTTGTAAATGCCTTTTCAAGAACCACACATCTTTCTTGGTAAATGAACTATCTATTGCTGAGGTTACCTTATATATAACTTAAAGTCAAAGATAATACACAAAGCAAAAACTGAATTAAATGTTTAAAATAAACAATTCTCCATTCAAACAATTGAAGAAAATTTTAATGTCATATTAAGGTTATGCTATAATTAGCATTTTGGCATTACTAATTTTGAGGAATGTATATATCAGATGGACTATCCAGTGAAGAGTCAATTTCTGTCACTATAATCCTTACATCTAAATTTCCCTTTTCATGTATTATTCAAAATATCTAAAGTCACTGCTTGGGCATTTGTGTTTTTATGCAGTAGTATGTAATATTCTAGTATAAAACTGTGTGAAATCAATTAGAGTACAACATTTTGGGGATGCTTATTAAAATAGAAAAAATTAATATTGAAATTTTATGTCTTCTCTCCAGATAAAATTTAACTGATACTGTGTATGATTTTTACTACATTCAATAATGAATTTACTAATAAAAGTGTTAAACAGCAGAGCACAGGTAATATTCTATGATAATTTAGGAACTATTTTATTTCATTTCAAGAGAATGTACCCGTAACCTTGGGTAGTTGTTGCTGTGGATGGTAAGGTTTGCTTAGTCACACAGTCTTCTAGCCGTACATTCACTTTGAGGGACCCTGGAACCCAAATCTTTTTCCTATTGAAATGTTTGTCAGACATTAAAATTGGCTATCTGGTAAAGACTTTGAAAAGCATGAATTTCCTTATAGGAATGATGTTTCCTTGCTTTCCCTTTCAGTTGTGGATTCTGACCATTTCAGTTGGCATCCTCACTGACAGGCTCTGTATAACTCAAAAGAAGCTGTCTTCCTCCCCATTCCAACAAAGATAATGGAAGAGAAACCTTTAAACTACAACTTTCATTTTTACTTCCTCCTTTCCTTCTTGATATTGTTTATGGCTCTTATGCACAAAAATCTTATTTTAGTGTACTAATCGTGAATATGCATGTATAAGCATAGTATAGATCAGGATGTAATAGGATCTAAAGAGGAAGTCAAAGTGAGAGAATGGTGCTACGGGTTCAAAGATCAGTCCTGTACCACGCTGTACATCTTTCCCGTTCAGTGTTTAAATGTGAGTTCACATTTCTCAGCTCTTGGATGGCAAAGCAAAGGCTCTGAACACTGTGTAGCTAATTTCTTACAGTTTTAGCAATTACCAAAGCTTATCTCACTGGATGAAAAGATAGCATTTAGTACACAATAATGTTTAATTGGGAACCCATTGCTGTGGGAACACTCCCAATTCACTCTGAAAGAAATTTCCTGCCTTCAGAAAGTAATAATGCCTTGATTTTCAACAAGACACTTTGTCTCATATTAATGTTAATGAACTTGAGATCACTCATGCACCTGGAAAATCAATAAGCAGGAGAAATTCTTTTCACTAAGAGGCCAACAAAAACACTTTGAATCCTATAACATTATCTAAAGATGCTGTCAAAAGATAAAAGCGTCAACTGTTAATTTTTGTATTGCATAAATGAGGCATTTAGCATCTTTTGTTGTCCTTGGTAATAATTTTCTTTATTATAATATTAGGCTCTTTTTTATTAAGACCAGGCAATCTGAATACAAAATACACAAAGGTGAGAAATTGTAAGTGGCCTTTCAAAGATCAGATAAAAACCTTACTCAAAAGAAAAGATAAAGCAATATTGGAGGTAAAAATCAATTCAATATTGCTACTTCTGATTATTTTCTTATCTGTCCTTCTTGGCATACACACATACATACAAATTAGTGAACTTACGTGTTTGCGGAACAGTAGCTAAGTCTTAGTAACTGGGTAATTTAGGTCATGTTGACAGTACATTTATCATTTTAATTAGATCATATGAAACTAGTCAGAACATAAGAAAACGTTTTATTATAGTTTCAGATCTTCAAAATCAGTTGTGATATTGTCTTTGTTAGGGTTTTACTGTTGAGAACCAACACTGTGACCAAGATAACTCTTATAACAGACATTTAATTGGCCCTTGCTTATAAGTTCAGAGGTTGAGTCCATTGTCATCAAGGCAGAAAAGCATTGTAGCGTCCAGAGAGGCAAGGAGCTGAAGGAGCTGAAGGAGCTGAAGGAGCTGAGGTTCTACCCTGTTCAGAGGACAAACAGGAAAGGACTGACTACAAGAGAGCTAGGAGGAGGATATCAAAGGACAAACTTGCAGTGGCAGACTTCCTTCAAAAACACAACTACACTACCAAAGACACACTTCCAAATAGTGCTAATCCCTGGGGCAATAATATTCAAATCACCAAAGATATGGAAGAGCAGTTTATAGAAAATGTAAACTAGAATGTGTTTTGTGTATATTTGGCCAAGATTAACTGCAATTTTTCTCACATGTCTATAACTTCAGGAATATGTTCTGTAATCTGAAAACAGTCATGAAGTGTCCAATTGTCAAAAATAAGTCCATAATTTTATTTAAATTATGCTATAATTGTCCCATTTCAATTGCTTCATAAATTTCCTTCTTGGGTGATATTATACAACAAATAGCAGCTAAACAAGTTACTGATTTAATAAAATAATAATAATGATGCATCATAAAATCTATCACATAATAACATAGAAGACAATAATAATGGATATTGAGGTAAGATTATTAGTTTGTTTTTTTAGATATATTTCTTTATTCACATTTCAAATGTTATTCCCTTTCCTGGTTTCCTGTCCATAAGCCCCCATACCTTCCTCTTCCCTGTACAGGTGTTCCCCTCCCAATCCACCCCCTTACTCCCCCCTCTGGGACATTCCCCTGCACTGGGGGTCCAACCATGGTGGGACCAAGGACATCCCCTTCCTCTGGTGGCCAAACAAGGCTATTCTCGGCTACATATGCAGTTGGAGACCTGGGTCAATTCAAGTATAGTCTTTCGGTAGTGGTTTAATCTGTGGAAGCTCTAGTTGGTTGGCATTGTTGTTTATATGGGGTTGCAAGCTCCTTCAACTCTTTCAATACATCCTCTACTTCCCCCTGAGGGGGTCCTATTCTCAGTTCAATGGTTTGCTGCTAACATTGACCTCTGTATTGGACATGCTCGGGATGTGTCTATCAAGAGAAATCAATATCCAGTCCTTTTCTGCATGCACGATTTAGCTTCATCAATCTTATCTAGTTTTGGTGGTTGTATATATATGGGCCACATGTGGAACAGGTTCTGAATGGCAATTCCTTCAGTCTCTGTTCTAAACTTTGCCTCTATATCCTCTCCTATGGATATTTTTGCTCCCACTTTTAAGAAGGAGTGGAAGTATCTGCATTATGGTCATCCTTCTTTAGCTTCCTGTGGTCTGCGGATTGTATCTTGGGAAATTCCAAGTTTTGGGCTAATATCCACTTATTAATGAGTGCATACCAAGTGTGTTTTACTGTGATTAGGTTACTTCACTCAGGATGATATTTTCCAGTTCATTCCATTTGCCTATGAATTTCATGAAGTCATTGTTTTGATAGCTGATTAGTGCTCCATTCTGCAGATGTACCACATTTTTTTAATCCATTCCTCTGTTGAAGGGCCTCTGGGTTCTTTCCAGCTTCTGGCTATTATAAATAAGGCTGCTATGAACATAGTGGAGCATGTGTCTTTGTTGTATGTTGGAGCATCTTTTAAGTATATGCCCAGGAGACATAGTTGGGTCTTCAGGTAGTGAAACGTCCAAATTTGTGAGGCATTTTGAGACTGATTTCCAGAGTGGTTGTAGTAGTTTGCAGTCCCACCAACAGCGTAGGAGTGTTCCACTTTCTCCACACCCTTGCCAGCATCTGTTGTCACCTGAGCTTTTATCTTAGCCATTCTGACCAGTGTGAAGTGGAATCTCATGGTTGTTTTGATTTGCATTTCCCTGATGACTAAGGATGTTGAACATTCTTTAGGTGCTTTTGGCCATTCGATAATCCTCAGCTGAGAAGGTTTTGTTTAGATCTGTACCCCATTTTTAATAGGGTTATTTGGCTCTCTGGAGTCTAACTTCTTGAGTTCTTTGTATATTGTGGATATATAGCCCTCTATCAGATGTAGGATTGGTAAAGATGTTGGTTGCTCTTTTGTCTTAATGACAGTGTCCTTTACAGAAGCTTTGCAGTTTTATGAGGTCCCATTTGTCGATTATTTATCTTAGAGCATAAGCCATTGGTGTTTTATTCAAGAAATTTTCCCCAGTGCCTGTGTGTTCAAGATTCTTCCCCACATTTTTTTCTATTAGTTTGAGTGTACCTGGTTTGATGTGGAGGTCCTTGACCTACTTGGACTTAAGCTTTGTACAGGGTGATAAGAATGGATCGATTTTCATTCTTCTACATGCTGACCTCCAGTTGAATCAGCACCATTTGTTGAAAATGCTATCTTTCTTCTATTGGATGGTTTTAGCTCCCTTGTCAAAGATCAAGTGACCGTAGATGTGTGGGTACCTTTCTGGGTCTTCAATTCTGTTGCACTGATATATCTGTCTGTATCTGTACCAATACCATACAGTTTTTATGATTATTGCTCTGTCATACTATCTGAGATCAGGGATGGTGATTTCCCCAGAAGTTCTTTTATTGTTAAGTATAGTTTTTTCTATCGTGGGTTATTGTTATTCCAGATGAATTTGCAAATTGCTCTTACCATATCTATAAAGAATTGGATTGGAATTTTAATGGAGATTGCATTGAATGTAGATCGCTTTTGGTAAAATGGCCACTTTTACTATATTAATCCTACCAATCCATGAGCATGGGAGCTCGTTCCATCTTCTAAGATTTTCTTCAATTTCTTTCTTCAGAGGCTTGAAGTTCTTGTCATACAGATATTTCACTTGCCTGGTTAAAGTCACACCAAGATATTTTATATTATTTGGGACTATTGTGAAGGGTGTCATTTCCCTAATTTCATTTTCAGCCTGTTTATCCCTTGAGTAAAGGAAGGCTAATGATTCGTTTGAGTTAATATTGTTCTGCGACACTTTGTTGAAGTTGTTTATCAGGTTAAGTAGTTCTCTGGTGGACCTTTTGGGGGTCACGTAAGTATACTATCATATCACCTGCAAATAGTGATATTTTGACTTCTTCCCTTCCAATTTGTATCCCTTTGACCTCCTTTCATTGTCTGATTGCTCTGGCTAGGACTTTGAGTACTATAATTGATAAACAGAGAGAGTGTGAGCAGCCTTGCCTAGTCCCTGATTTTAGTGTGATTGCTTTAAGTTTCTCTCCATTTAGTTTGATGTTAGCTATTGGTTTGCTGTATATTGCTTTTACTATGATTAGATATGGACCCTGAGTTCCTGATCTTTCCAGGACTTTTATGAAGGGGTGCTGAATGTTGTCAAATGATTTCTCAGCATCTAATGAAATGGTCTTGTGGTTCCTATCTTTGTGTTTGATTATATAGTGGGTTATGTTATGGATTTCGTATATTATACCATCCCTGCATCCCTGGGATGAAGCCTACTTGACATGATGGATGATCATTTTGATCTATTCTTGGATTCGGTTTGCAAGAATTTTATTGAGTATTTTTGCATCAATATTCATAAGGGAAATTCTTCTGATCTCTTTCTTTGTTGGGTCTTTGTGTGGTTTCGAGATAAGAGTAATTGTGGCTTCATAGAAGGAATTTGGTAGTGCTCCATCTATTTTTATTCTGTGGAATAGTTTGGACAGTATGGGTATGAAGTCTTCTATGAAGATCTGATAGAATTCTGCACTAAAGCCATCTTGCCCTGGGCTCCTTTTAGTTGGGAGACTTTTAATAATTGCTTCTATTTCTTTAAGAGTTATGGGGTTGTTTAGATGGTTATTTGTTCCTGATTTATCTTTTGTATATGGTATCTGTCTAGAAAATTGTCCATTTCCTCCAGATTTTCCAGTTTTGTTGAACAAAAGCTTTTATAGTAGGATTTGATGATTTTTTTTTTAATTTCCTCAGATTCTATTGTTATGTCTCCCTTTTCATTTCTGATTTTCTTAATTTGGTTACACTCTCTGTGACCTCTTGTTAGTCTAGGTAAGGGTTTATTGTCCTGATTTTCTCAAAGAACTAGTTCGTGGTTTTGTTGATTCTTTGTGTAGTCCTTTTTGTTTCTACTTGGTTGATTTCAGCCCTGAGTTTGATTGTTTCCTGCCTTTTACTCTTCTTTGATTTTTTTTATTTCTTTTTGTTCTAGAGCTTTTAGGTGTGCTGTCAAGTTGCTGACATATGCTCTCTTCTGTTCTTTTTGCAGGCACTTAGAGCTATGGGTTTACTCTTAGCCCCACTTTCATTGTTTCAAGTTTGGGTATGTTGTATATTCATTTCCATTAAATTCTAAGAAGTATATAATTTCTTTCTTTATTTCTTCCTTGACCAAGTTGTCATTGAATAGAAAGTTGTTCAACTTCCATGTATATGTGGGCTTTCTGTCGTTATCCCTGTTATTGAAGACCACCAGCCTTAGCCTGTGGTGATCTGATAGGATTCATGGGATTATTTCTATCTTCCTGTATCTGTTGAGATCTGTTACATATCTGATTATATGGTCAATTTTGGAGAAGGAACCATGAGGAACTGAGAAGAAGATATATCCTTTTGTTTTAGGATGGAATGTTCTATAAATATCTGTTAAATCCATTTTGTTCAAAACTTCTGTTAGTTTCTCTATGTCTCTGTTTAATTTCTGATTCCATAATCTTTCCATTGATGAGAGTGGGTTGTTGAAATCTCCTACTATTATTGTGTGAAGTACAATGTGTGATTTGAGCTTTTGTAAAGTTTCTTTTATGAATGCAGGTGCCCTTGCATCTGGAGCATAGATATTTAGGATTGAGAGTTCATCTTAGTGGATTTTTCCTTTGATGAATATGACATGTTACACCTTTTTGATGACTTTGGTTGAAAGTTGATTTTATTCAATATTAGAATGGCAACTCCAGCTTGTTTCTTCAAGCCACTTGCTTGGAAAATTGTTTTCCAGCTATTTACCCTATGGTAGTGTCTGTCTTTGTCTCTGAGGTGTGTTTCCTGTATGCGGCAAAATGTTGGTTCCTCTTTACATATCCAGTCTGTTAGTCTATATCTTTCTTTGGGTTATTGAGCCCATTGATACTGAGCAACATTAAGGAATAGTGATTGTTGCTTCCTTTTTTTTTTCATTTTTAGAGATGGAATTATGTTTGTGTGTCTCTCTTTTGGTTTCATTGCAAGGAGATTACATTCTTGCTTTCTGTACTGTGTAGTTTCTCTCCTTGTGTTTGGAGTTTTCCATCTATTAACCTTTGTAGGCCTGGATTTGTAGAAAGGTATTTTGTAAACTTGGTTTTGTCATGGAATATCTTGGTTTCTCCATATATGTTAATTGATAGTTTTGCTGGACATAGTAGCCTGGGCTGGCATTTGTTTTCTCTTAGGGTATGTATGACCCTCTGACTTTCATCGTCTCTGGTGAGAAGTCTGGTGAAATTGTTATAGGTCTGCCTTTATATACTACTTGACATTTTTCCCTTATTGCTTTTAATATTCTTTCTTTTTTTGTACTTTTGGTATTTTAACTATTATGTGATGGAAGGAATTTCTCTTCTGGTCCAATCTATTTTGGAGTTCTGTAGGCTTCTTGTATGTTTATGGTTATCTCTTTCTTTAGATTAGAGAAGTTTTCTTCTATAATTTTGTTGAATATATTTACTGGTCTTTTTAGTTGGGAGTATCACTCTCTATTATACCTATTATCCATAGGTTTGATCTTCTCATTGCACCCTGGATTTCCTGGATGTTTTGAGTTAGGATTTTTTTTTTTTTGCATTTTACATAATCTTTGATGTTTGTGTTGATGTTTTTTCTATGGTATCTTCTGTCCCTGAGATTCTCTCTTCTATCTCTTCTACTCTGTTGGTGATGCTTGCATCTATGACTCCTTGTCTCTTCCTTAGGATTTTTTTTTTATCTCCAGGGTTGTCTCCCTTTGTGCTTTCTTTATTGTTTCTATTTCCATTTTTAAATTCTGGACAATTTTGTTCAATTCATTCACATGTTTGGTTGTGTTTTCCTGCAATTCTTTCAGGGATATTTCTGTTTCCTCTTTAAGCTCTTCTACTTGTTTACTTGTGTTGTCCTGCTTTTCTTTAAGGCAGTTCTTTATGTTTTTCTTAAAGTCCTTCATCATTATCAAAAACAATGTGATTTTAAATCTAAATCTTGCTTTTCTGGTGTGTTTAGATATCCAGTATTTTCTTTGGAGGGAGAACTGGGCTCTGATGATGCCAAGTAGTCTTGGTTTCTGCTGCTTAGGTCCCTGTGCTTGCCTCTAGCCATTGGGTTGTCTCTGGTATTCGTTGTCTTGCTGTTTCTGAGAGTGACTTGACCCTGCTATAGACCTCTGTGTCAGCACTCCTGTAGAACTGTTTTCCTGTTTTCTTTCTGCCTTTTCTGAGAACAGGTGCTCTGATCTCAGGTGTGTAGGCACTCCTGGTGACAGCCTTTCAGCTCTAGGCACAGCCAGGAATCAGAAGGGTCCTACCCCTGATTGTTCCTAAGTAATTGCACCCAGGTGGCACAGTTGGAGCTAGGCAATTCCCTCTTGGGATTGCAAGGTGAGCAGTAGGTAGTCAATTCTGATTTCTTAGGAGTGTCTGCACTTCTGAGGGTTCAGCTCTCTCCCCCATGAGTTTTGGGTGCAGGGAGCTGTTTGGTCGGTTCAGTCCAGTTGTGGGTGCAGAAAACAGAACCGCAGGTACCCATGGCTGGGTTCCTATGTTCCTGGGTTCAGAGGCACTGTGCAGTTTCCCCTTGGACCAGGGATGTGGGCAGAGGTGTGAAGAAGTGGCAACATGTCCTGTGGTCTCAGGATGTCTACACTTCTGGGTGTTCAGCTCTCTTTGCCATGGGTGGATGGGGGTGGATAACATTATTGTAGAATCCTGAGGAAATAGTCAGAAATCTGTTTCCCCAAATATAAAATAAACCCTTGGGAGGGAATAGGGAGGCAAAGTTTAGAACAGAGGCAGAAGGAACACCCATTCAGAGCCTGCCCCACATGTGGCCCATACATATACAGCCACCCAATTTCACAAGATGGATGAAGCAAAGAAGTGCAGGTCGACAGGAAACGGATGTAGATCGCTCCTGAGAGACACAGCCAGAATACAGCAAATACATAGGCGAATGCTAGCAGCAAACCACTGAACTGAGAACGGGACCCCCTTTGAAAGAATCAGAGAAAGGACTGAAAGAGCTTGAAGGAGCTTGAGACCTCATATGAACAGCAATACCAACCAACCAGAGCTTCCAGGGACTAAGCCACTACCTAAAGACTATACATGAACTGACCCTGGGCTCCAACCTCATAGGTAGCAATGAATAGCCTAGTAAGAGCACCAGTGGAAGGGGAAGCCCTTGGTTCTGCCAAGACTGAACCCCCAGTGAACTGGATGGTTGGGGGTAGGGCGGTAATGGGGGGAGGATGGGAAGGGGAACAACAAAAAAGAAGGGGAGGGGATAAAGTGGTTTACTGGGATGTTGGCCTGGAACTGGGAAGGGGAATAACAATCGAAATGTAAATAAGAAATACTCAAGTTAATAAAGATGAAAAAAAAAAAGAAATACCCAAGTTAATAAAGATGAAAAAAAGAAAGTCAAACATATTTTATTGTAAGAAAGGAAAAGGCTGTGTATGAAGAAAGTAAGTTTTAACTATGAGGTACTACATTAATGAACAGAAAATAAAAGTCCAATTATTTCTTACAATATCCTGTAAAAATAGTAAAAATTTGTTGCTAAGCTTTAGTTTTTAACAATATTAGCTTTAATGTCAGTCAATCGAAATAGCATTCAAGGTCATACCTGTCATTCCCATACTATGATCCTGGACTCAGACACTGGTGAGAGTTTTCTAATCTATAAATAAAATAGCATTTAATTCTGCAGAAAAAAATAAAAATAAAAAATAAAATAAATCCTAATTTATTTAACGTATTTAAATTTTTAAAGATTTAAATATCTCTCATAATGAAGAATTATAATTATACATTATATATGCATACATATAGATATATGTATATTAAAGTAAAATTATGTGAACAAAAGAGATTGCTATCTTCCACAGCAGTGCCACACTTCTAATTATTAATAATTTAGTTATGTTTCTTATACATCTGTAACTCATTAAACCACATATTTTATAAATATTTAAAATATATTATTATCAACAAATGAAAATACACAGACTGTATATTCTAAGGAATTATACTTTTCTTATGATTGTCCTGAAAACTTCTATAGATTATCGGATTCAGATACAAGTAATGGATTGATGATTCATTTACCTTACTTTTAAAAGATAACATTATTAATTTGGGTATAGGCTTATAATAAGTAGTTATATTAATTATTCATAATTTTATCTCTCTCAATTCAATGATCTATTAATTACAATTGTGCTATGTACTCATAGGTGAGGATCCACTCACCAGGAGCCACACACTTAAATCAAATTGATTCTCTCTTCCCAGAGGATTCAACTTTCAATACCTCCTCAGTTAGGTGTGGGGGCTTGTGAACTCCTTCCACGTACATTGTGAATGTAGACTGGTTGATTCTGTGCAAATCTCATGCAGGTGTCCATAGCTGCTGTGAGTTTATAGTGCAGTGGTCCTGTCCTGTCTAAAAGACACTCTATTGGGCATTTGGTTCTTATAATTATTCTTCCCCATCTTCCATGATGCTCCTTGTGGCTTGATGACTGTTGTGATATAAATGTCTCATTTTCATTTAGCATACCACAGTTGCTTATTTTCTGCCATTTAAATCATTGTGAGTGCTTGTAGTGCAGAAGTTTGTTTTTATTTAATTTTTTCATTAATGATTTTTTAATGAGAAACCTCTTCACAAGAGCAAAATAAGAAACATGCCCTCATTATGCCATGTTTGAGGAAGGCATATACATGGTTTGGATTAAAGTCAGGTTTGGTGAGCCAGTTAGAAAAGCACTAGAATCGTAATCCTGTAGATCTGAGATCAAGGCAGCAAGAGGAATGTCACCATCAACCACTTCAACTGTTAAAAGATGATAACTAGGGACTTGCTGAATTTGAAGTCATCAAAACCAGACTTGAGAATCAAGATTTTTAAATAGAAATATCAAGAACATCACAGGCATAAATTTCTTTAAAAGAAACTCCTAAAGAAAGAAGGCTTTAGGTTCTGTATCTGTGCTTTAAAATAGACTGATAAAAAAAGAAAGTACAAAATACCTTCTCTCTGGTAGCTGCTTGCTAAAATAAAATGCAGGTTTCTTGCTTTACTTATTTTTTATTTTCCATATTCCACCTTTCCTAGTTTAATTCAGCCCCTTCTTTATTCCAGATAAGCAATGGAGTTTCTTTCCCTGTCATCAGTGAGGTTCTGAAATCTCAAGTTCGTATTTGATTGCTTATTAAGTATTTGTCAAAGGAGAGGCTGACTCAGCTCTGTTAATTGGTGAAGCATCCCATATCGTCTCAAACTGACTTATCCAGAAACAGAAAAATAAAGATCTGTTAATTGGCCATTTGGGTTTCTTACCAGTTATCTCATAGTGCAAATGTGTACAGAAAATACTTGAAATATTCATTTTGTTCTCTTTTCCTCTTTAAATGTGCTTTCTAAGACTATACTTTATAAGTACTAGTAGCAAAAGGAATGTACAGTGATTAATGAAGTTTTAATCCAAAGAGATTAAATACATTTAGGAGAAATATTAAGTGGTTCATATAACCTAGAAACAATAGTAGCTTCAAATAGAATTATAAAGAAATAATACAGCCATATAAACAAATGACACCTATACCAGGTGAAATTCAGAGTACTTTATTGTATTAAAAGAAGAAAAATAGATTAGTCCTCCATGTACAACTTCTAAGAAACTCCAGCATAAAATGTCAGGTATGTAACCAATTTCTAATAACTTACTGCAGTTCTGATGGAATAGATGCTAGCGTGTTTAGATGTAGTGTAACCCCAAGTTCGCTAACTCTATTAGCTCTGGCAAAGGTTTCCAGTTTCGTCTAAATAGAGAATCTGAAAATTCTGGCAAAACCCTAGTCTCTGTCATCTGGAGACACAATCATTATGGGCATCAATAAAGGGAAGAATGTCATATTTTTCCACATGTCATTTTCATTGATTATCTGAGAGTTTCACATCATGTACCCTGATCATAATCCCCTCAATGTCTGCTTCCTTGTGATCTACCCTTCCCAGAAAAGCCACATCCACTTGTGTTGTTTATATACTTCCCGGAGCATGGTCAAATTCTCAGTGGCCTACCCCTTAAATAGAAGTGAGTTCTTCCCCTTCCACAGCTCCCCCTAGAAGCCATGGATTATGGAAAGGTACTCTTCAGTGTCTCTGCCACACTTTTTAAGAGTTCTTTTCAGTGGCTTCCTCTTTTGTTTGTTACTTGGGGGTAGGGTGGGGTGTACTAGGAGTTGTCACAGAAGCCTTCTGTGTCTTTCCCCCTCAACAATGGATATGTAGTCAACAATTTCAGCAAAAGTAGCCTCCTTGCTTTTGCAAAGTCAAGAGGAACATGGATCATAGTTCTCTAAACAGTCTCTGGTAACAGCACAGACCAGACATGGTGCCCAGCCACAGTAAGACTTTTAACCCAGATAGGCCCTCAGAGGCTGCCCAGACCCTGGATGTCAACACGGTTTCAGGTGGCTGCAAAGGCCCATGGGCATCAACATGGATTCAAGTGGGAACACAGACAACAATCTCAGAATAGCCTTTGCTGGTAACATGGGCACAGACATCAACATAGACTCCATATTCAATAAGACCATAGACCAAGACATGGCAAATGCATAGCCCTGACATCACCACTGCTTCAGATGTCATCAAAGGTGATTTAGGTCAGTATGGTCTCTAGTGGCAGCTCTAGGCTATGGACATTTACATAGCTTCAGACTGTAGCACAGACCTCTAACAAAGATAATTTTTTTAAAAAATCTTATTAAAAATAGGAATCTTTTGTGATTTTTTTAAAAATAAAGGTAATTTATGATGCCTTTCTAGAGTTAAAACTTAAAAATAAAAAATAAGCTCCAATCAAGTTTGCTCCCCATTCTCCACTCATGGAGGCACCCCAGTCCCGACACTTGCTCCAGCCTTGACTGCCTCCCAGGAGGTCTGTGCCAACCACAGACACACAGCTCTACATGCCTTCTGGATGCCTACGCCAACCCAGAACACCCAGGGCAGCCAATAGCAGAGAAAACTAGATAGTAAAAGGCAAACACAACAACATGATCAACAGAAGCCAATGCAACATGTCACCTTCAGAACCCAGCTCTACTGCTACACACCTGGATGTCCTAACGTACCTGAAGAGCAAGACTGTTAACCTAAATCCCATTTCATGCAGATGGTAAAGTGAAGTGGGATTTTCTAGATATATCAAGGGATACAGACTAACATGGTGTTTTGCTGATACACCCTCCATTGGTGAGGCTGACTCACATGGTGTTTTGATGAGGTAAGACTCATGGGAGGACACTTGATATGTGAAGAAAGTATAAATAGGACAATAATGACATGCTTGCACAGCTAGCTTTTCAACACTTCATTGGTCTGATCTCTCATCTTTATCTTCTTTGATCTTAACCTCCTTGAGAGGGGCATGGCAGAAAACTTCTCACAGCATCCTGGCTGGTTACCCTGCTGGCTCCCTTTGGTGGTTTCTGCTAGGTCATGCCACTGATTCTGATTCGTACTTGAAATTCTGATACTATCGAACTGGACTGTGCTATCCTGACGAACTGAGATTTGAATCACACCAAGGAACTACTTCCGAACCGGTCCCCATCTCCTTGTCCTCTTTTCCATCTTTTCTCCCCTGCCTTTGAAAGGTGGGCTAGAAAGGAGGTCAAAGCATTTGAAAACCCTTACTAAAAGTAGGCTTTAAAAAACCTGACCCTACAATACAGGCCTTTCAGAAGGGCATAAATAATTTCCTTAAGAAATACAGGGGATGAGCTGGGGAGATGGCTTAACTGTTAAAGGATAAGCTCACAACCAAAATATAAGAAATACAGGGAAACACAGTCAGATATATAAAAGCCACTAGAAAAGAAACAAGTAAATTCCTTAAAGAAATACAAGAAAGTACAAAGAGTTGAAGGAAGTGAACAAAGCAATCCAAAACTTAAAAACGGAAGTAGAAGCAACAAAGAAAACACAAATGGAAGCAACCCTGGAGAAGGTCTCTCTGTACTCCCAGCTACAACTGCCACCAAGCCTGCCTCCACCAAGCAAAGGACAATCACCTTGGTAGAACAAGCTGGAGCTCCCCTTCCCCAAAACCCCAGGCCCTACACTAGATGCCTTTCCCAGCCCACAGGCCTATAACTCTGTTCTCTGTTCTTCAGTGACTGCCAAGGGTACCTGGAAGTATAAGAGTCAGAGAAATCCACAGCCTGGCATTTCACACCCCAGGACTTTCCCACATCTCAAGCTATTCTTTCCCACCCCAGGAATGGTGCCATGGCACTTCTGAACAGTCCAGCACCCGCCCCAGTGGCAGCATGGCGTAAGCACAGTCAAACTCTCCATGTTCTGCTTCCCCAAATGGCCATTCCCTGTGCTGGAGCACACAAGCATAAAAAGAACCTATCAAAGAGAACAAGAACTGCAGATGCTAGCATTACTAACAGAATGCAAGAGATGAAAGAGAGAATCACAGGTATAGAAGATACCAGAAACGAAATTGATATATTAATCAAAAAGTCAAATGTAAAATGTGATTAAGTAAAAACATCCAGTAAATTTAAGAAATAATAAAAAAGACCAAACCTAAGAATGATTTGAATAGAAGCTGGTAAAGATTCCTAGTTCCCTAGTTCAAAGGGCCAGAAAATATCTTCAACAAAATCATAGAACTAAACTTCCCTAATGTAAAGAAAGAGATGGCTATAAATATGCAAGAAGCCTACAGAACAGTAAATAGAAACAGAACAGAAAAGAAAATCCTACTGCCACATAATAATAAAGACTCTAAATGTACAAAGGAAAGAAAGCATATTAAAAACTAAGAAAAAAGAACATATAAAGGGAGACCTATCAGAATTACACCTGACTTCTTAACAGAGAATCTAAGAGCCAGAAGACCCTGGGCAGATGTCCTGGAGACCTTAGGAGACACATCTTAAGATTAATGGATGGAGGAAACCAACTTATTCAATGACAAACCCAAATTTAAACATCTTTCTACTAATCCAGCCCTATAGAGGATACTAGAAGGGAAAGTCCAACACAAGGAGGGTAACTATAGCCAAGAAAAGACAAGAAAGTAATCATCTCACAGCAAACCCCAAAGAAGAGAATCATACAAACAGTATCACCTCTAGCAATAAAATAACAGGAACTAACAACCATTAGTCATTAATATTTCTCAACATTAAGTGGACTCATTTTACCAATAAAGTAACACAGGATAATGGACTGGACATATAAGCAAGATCCTTAATTCCGCTGCATACATGAAAAATATCTCAGCAATGAATATACATATTACCTCAGAGTAAAGGGCTAGAAAAGAAGTTTTCCAAGCAAACAGACAGAAGTATCAAGCTGGAGAACCCTATCTAATATCTATTTAAAATAGACTTTCAACCAAAAGTAATCAAAAGAGATGGGCTTGGACACTTTAAACTTATCAAGGAAAAATCATCCAAGATAAAGTCTTATTTCTGAACATTTACACCACAAATACAAGGGCACCTATATTCATAGAAGAAACTTAACAAAAGCTCAAAACACACATTGAAATTCACACAATATTAGGAGACTTAAACACCTCATTCTCAGCAATGTACAGGTCACCAAAACAGAAAAGAGAGACACAATAAAACTAACAGGTATTATGACAAATGGATTTAATAGATGTCTACAGAACCTTCAAGCCCAATAAAAGAGAATACTTATTCTTCTCAGCACCATAAGGAACCTTATCCAAAATTGACCATATAATCAGACACAAAGCAAGCTTCAATAGATACAAGAAGATTGAAATAACCCCTTGTATTCTATCACACAGCCACAGATTAAGACTGACTTCAATAATAACATAAGCAACAAAAATCTCACATACTCATGGAAACTGAATAACTCTTTATTCAATATTCACTTAGTCAAGGAAGAAATAAAATGCTTTCTGGAATTTAATGAAAATGAAAATATGACATACCAAAACTAATGGGATACAATTAAAGCAGTGCTAAGAGGGAAATTTATAGAACTAAGTTCCTTCATAAATTAGAGAGGTCTCATATTAGCAGCTTAACAGCACTCCTGAAAATTCCAGAACAAAAAGAATCGACATACCCAAGAGCAGTTGACAACAGGAGATAGTCAAACTGAGGGCCAAAATCAATTAGAAACAAATACAATAATTCAAAGAATTAATAAAACCAAAAGCTGATTCTTTGAAAAAAATCAGCAAGATAAATAAACACAAAACAAATGATTAATGGACCAAGAAAGAAATAGAGAAAGAACACCCTTTACAATATCCCTGAAAAAATATAAAATGTCGTGGTATAATTCTAACCAATCAAGTGAAAGAAGTGTATGACAAGAATTTTAAATCCCTGAAGAAAAAAACTGAAGAAGAACTCAGAGGATGAAAAGAAATCCCATGTATAAGTAGGATTAACATGTAGAAAATCATCATCTTATCAAATGTAATACAGATTTATTGCAATTCCTATCAAAACTTCAAAACATTTTTTACAGATCTTGAAAGAGCAATTCTCAACTTCATATGAAAAATCAAAAATCTCAGGATAGCCAAAACAATCTTAAACTATAGAAGAACCTCTATAGGAATCATTATCCCTGACCTCAAGCTGAGCACTAGTGATAAATACCATATGGTGTTGGTATACAAACACACAAGTTGATTAATGGAATATAATGAAAGACCCAGAAATAAACCACATATCTATGGATTCTTGACTTTTTACAAAACAGCCAAAACCATTTAATGGAATAAGGAAAGCATTTTAAACAATAGTACTGGTCTAACTGACTGTATGCTTAAAGAAGAACACAAATAAATCCACATTTATTACCCTTTACGAAGCTAAAATGCAAGTGGATCAAGGACATCAACATAAACTGAATCTAATAGAAGAATAATTGGGAAATAGCCTTGAATGTATTGGTGCAGGAGACAAATTCCTGATTAGAACACCAATGGCTCAGGCTCTAAGATCAACAGTTAATAAATAGGACATTATGAAACTGTAAAGTTTCTGCAATGCAAAGGATACTGTCTATAGGATAGAATGCCAGACTACAGGCTGGGAAAATATCTTCATCAATCCCCTATCCAACAAAGAACTAATATCCAAAATACATAAAGAGCTTTTTGCCATTTGTGATTGTTCAAGATAGTCTAAGAAGAGAACATCATGTGATTGATTTACAATAACTTGCCTCAGGCTGGTTTAGCAAGTCTTACAAGCATGAATAAATGCAGCAGGACATTGACTAGTACCATAGGCAGAATTGCTCCATTTAAGAATCTTAAATGGAGATTAAGAAGCAGATGATATTTGTTTTATTCTAAAATCAATATATGTAATTATTGTTGTTTCATGTATAAAGTATGTATGAGCACATACATGCCAGAACATGCCTGTGGATATCAGGAAACACATTTCTGGCACTGTTCCTCTCCCTCCTTCATTTGTCTTCTGGTGATTGGTGGTTTTTTTTATTTTTTAATTTACATTTCAAATGTTATCTCCTTTCCCAGATTGATGTCCATAAAACCCCTATCCCTTTCCCCCTCCTCCTGCTTCTATGAGGGTGTTTCCCCACTCATCCACACATCCCTTCACAGCTCCCCATCCTGAGATTACCATACACTGGGTCATCAAACTTTTGTAGGACCAATGGCTTGTCCTCTCATTGATGCTCAACAAGGCCATCCTCTGCTACATATGCAGCTGGAGCCATGGGTCTATCCATGTGTACTCTTTGGGTGGTGGTTTAGTCCCTGGAAGTTCTTATTTTTTGATATTGTTGTTTGTAGGGGGTTGCAAATTCCTTCAGCTGCTTCAATCCTTTCTCTAACTCCTCCATTGGGGACCCTGTTCTCAGTTCAATGGTTGGTTGTGAGCATCCCCCTATGTATCTGTTATGCTCTGGCAGAGTCTCTCAGGAGACAGCTATAACAGGCTCCGGGCCGCTAGCACTTCTTGGCATCAGCAATATTGTCTGTGTTTGGCTATATATGTGCTGAATCCTCAGGTGAAGCAGTCTATGGATGGCCTTTCCTTCAGTCTCTGCTCCAAACTTTTTCCCCATATTTCCTACTGAGAATATGTTTGTTCCCCCTTCTAAGAATGACTAACGCCTGTGCACTTTGGTTGTCCTTCTTCTTCAGCATCGTGTGGTCATGCTGAGGCATCTGCTCAGTCTCATGACCATATTTTAAACTCATAGATTTTAACCAAGCATTTTTAAGCTCATAAACTTTTCTTATAGTCTATAAACACTATACCACCCATGGCATTTAATTTTGAGAATAACAACTTTATCTTCTAATACCTTGATAAAGCAACTTCAATGAGTTTTAAATGTTGTCCTTACACCTTATTCTATCTAAAAAGTATAAGTTTTTCAAAGTGCCTTGACAAATATTACCATTTCATGGTGACAATAGGCCTCTGAGCTAGACAGCAGCCATAAAACACCAACTCTGATTTTATGTGAGAAAAAAGAAAAAGTTCATTACAAACAGAACTCATCAGATATTTGCCAAACCCCACACTTTTTCTTAACTTTCCAAGCTTCCCAAGAAAATAACAAACTCCACTTTAACTTCTCCAGTCATTTCACAGTGCAACCTCTACACATGCACTAGGACACAGACAGGGAGAGAGACAGAGGCACAAAGAAAGAAGAAAAGAGGGAACACTCAGAAGGACCAGGAGTTGACATAACGGTTAAAAGCAGTTCTCACTCTTGCAAGGGACCAGGGAACATGGTTTGGTTCCTAGCACCCAGGGGCCTGATAGTCTCTTCTAGCCTCTAAGGGCATTTCTTTTATGCGGTACATAGACATGCATACAGGCAAATTATAAATACACATAAAATAAAAATTAAAGAAACATTTAAAATTTTCAAGAATGTTTGATTTTTTGTTGTTTTGTTTCTTTTGAGACAGGGTTTCTCTATGCATAACCCTGGCAGGAACTCAATCTGTAGACCAGGCTGGCCTTGAACGCAGAGAGACCCATTTGCCTCTGCTTCCTGCGTGCTTCTATTAAAGACATACACCAGAACCTCCAGGCTTTCTTACATCCTCTTTAAGAGAGAGATCACATAATCCTGTAGTAAATATATGTTTTAAAATTATTGTTTAGTAGGGCTTTAAATTTTATGGTAATATTCGGTTTTTCTTTGAAACGTTCCTTCCCAGGAATCTTACTAGGGACACACTAGTTGCTCTCAATCTCATGCAAAGGAGGGCACTGTACATAAAGATTTATTATATTTTTCATGTGATAAAGATACATTCTTCTAGGATTCTTCTGGCAAGAAATCTTTAATTGTTTCAGATCAGTACCAACTAAATATCAATATAAATAACAATGAAGTTGAAGATCTGCCTATCCCTTGATCTCTACCTTTTCATGCAAAATGCATCATAGTATCTAGAAATTCTTCAGGAATTTGATAGTAAGTGGTGATCCATAGCAATTAGTTTGACTGAAACCACACATTTTCAGATCATTCTTCTATGTGATTTATGAGTGACATGACACATCTCTGGATGTGGTGGCCTCATGAAATGACATTATCACATATTTCAATTTGGTACATTCAGTTAAAATTAAGAATACTTGGATGAGAGAACAAACTAAAATGAAATATTTAGGCAAAAGACTGAAAGAAAGCTTAGATAATAAAAAATATCCATTGTGTTTAGGGATTAAGAGAAAGAATCTGTTAGCATCAAAGGAAAGGGATTTAATGAGAAATCACTCCTAATAGTTAAGGCAGAAATAATAGATCATAAAGAGGTTTAAGATGTTATGAAGTTATGCCTCAGCAAGGGGCTGACAAAATTAGAATATCCTTTATGAAGATTACTTAAGTAGGACTGTGCATGGTAGACTAGAGGGATGATGCAGATAGGAGAGCCAGTTATGAAGTTACTGCGATAATGAAGCTGAGAGTTAACGAGGCCAGAATCTAGGGCAATTGCCATAAGACTGGAAAGACAAAGATAAGTATGAGAAGCGTGTGGAAGATGGACCCCGGTGGTTTCACAGCAATTCCAAACACTCACAGTGAAAACTTTTGAATTACAAAGGAAAGAGCTCTACTTTCTCATCTAAAGAGCTGATAATAAATCTACCAATATTGAAGAGTGGCCAGTATCAGTGCTTCCCACCTTCTAAAGTCAGCAAGACCTGTTTTTGAATTCCACTAGGTTTTCATTCCAAAATTTGCCCAGGAACTTCAAGAATATGTATTAAATTTTATTAAGTTCTAATCACACTTATAGGCTCTGGGGATATAACATCAGTGAACAATATAGGCGTTAATTTATTTTCTGTGTATTTGCCACATAGGAAAGGGGGCATGTAATGCACTAATAAATAAATGCAGTATTATACATCACATGATAACAGATATAACCTGTAGAAAAATATAACAATGAGGAATAGTGAAGACAAGATTATAAGGAATTGTGATTTTGTATGAAACCTGCAGGATGGGCTCTTAGTCTCTTACTTATATAGGCTAAGTCACGGAATGTTAAAACATAGATAAGAGGTACACTAAATACAGAGAGGCCAGTATGTTAGAAGCAGAGAAGGTGTAAAACTTCCAGGAGCACCACTTGGATATGTCTGAGTCCAATTGTGTAGGGCACTGTGGATCCCTGTAATAGCTTGTACTTCAAATCCTATTCTATAAAAGAACACTTTTAATAATGGGTTTTTTACAGAGAAATGACAAAGACTGACCTATGTCCTACAAGAAAGGATGAATCTGCTGTGAAACATGAATAGCATGATATAGAGAGCATCTAGAGGGTCAGTAAGATATAATTACTATAAAAAATGACATTGGAAAAAGACAGAACTTATCATAGACTGTGTGTTAAATAATAAGAGGGAAAACCAGCCAGAGTTCTAGTTGTCATTGTTCATGGTCAAAGTTATATAAGAATAAATACTTGAGCAATAGCTTGACTTTTTAATTATAAGATAATATTGAACTACTCTTTCCTGGCTGCTAGTCAGTATCCAACCATGACCAAACTATGCCAGCCAGTGTGGACTATGGCAACCCTGAACCATCACTCTTCTCATGGGACACCACAGCATTTATGATGTGCATTAGTTTCCCTGGCTAATTCATCCTATACCTTGAAAAGCCTCCTGGTAATTTTTTATGTTTACAACTATAGGCTTATATTTTTCAAAACCTACTTTAATAAGCGTACATAAATGCTTTAACCTCCCTTCTAGCGCACCATCCATGAGATGCAGTGTAAAGAACAATTTAATAGGGCAAGGAGGGCAAGAACCTGTTTAGAAATAGTTCTTTAGAGTGCGTCCAATCTGTGTTGTCAGGATACCAGCAGTTCAGTAGCACCATCCACTTGCAATGAATCAGCAATGGCAGTTCAATCCAGAAGAAACTGTGAGACTCTGCCAATCTTCCCGACTCTGTGGAAATGGCAGGAAGACACAGGAACACCACCAAAAGTTCTTTGGTGCATTTCTCTCTATGAAATCATGATAAAAGATGGTCATCAAAGAGTGGCAGAGTGAACCTATGCCAGACAGTATCGTCAGCAAAGACCAAACATCTTTGAACCTTCATCTTTCACCAGTCAGAATCACCATCAATAAAACAAATGATAATTTAGACTGGCAAGGACAGAGGTGAGGGAAATATTCATCTATAGCGAGTGGGCATGTAAATGTATATAACCACTATGGGAATCAGTGTGGCAGTTCCTCTGGAAGATGGCAGTAGATCTATATCAAGATCCAGATATAAACACTTTTTTGGCATCTACATAAATTTTGCTACATGAACAGTTGTTCGCTCATGATTACTGATGCCATATTCATACTAGCCAGAAATTGGAAACAGCTTAGATGCCTGTTACTGAAAGAACAATAAAGAAACTGGTACATTCTCATGACATGATATTTCTCATATATTTTAAAAATGTAAAAAACATCCAGATAAATGGATGGAGCTAGAAAATAATCATGAATGAGCCAACCCAGTCCCCCAAAAAGCAAATATGAAGTGTATTTTTTATGTGTGGATGTTTGCTGTTAAGTCTCTGATAATCAAAACTGCAATTCATATATTCACAGATTTAAGTGAATTGGAAATTATTAGGGGGAAAGAAAGATCTTTCCAGAGAAACATAAAAGAGAAAATACAGGAATGAACAGCTAAAACTAATTGCCATTTAGTGATTTGATGGAAACCTATTACAGTAGAAGTTTCTTAAAATATAGAAATACATATATAAAATAAATCTTAATGAAATCACCAAATAACAAGGGAGTGAAACACCCGCAACTAGGTATATTTTGCCACCAAATAAAACCTTCAATGCCTGGAATGGGTTACATCTAATTGAGTTGTTGGCCGAAGGGGCCCCATAGATTCGCCCTGGCAAATCAGGCTGTCACAGAGGCTATACAAATTCATGGTAAGGCCTTATTGCTCAAGACAACAGCTAAAAGACATATTGAACACAGAGAAATGGCGCTGGTATCTATCCAGGGTCTTCACCCCCTATAGACTAGTCCTCATGGTACTGGCAATAATTCTGCAGGCTACCAGAGAGAAAGATAAACACCAAATCAGCTACAAATCTTTCAGTCTCCAATGGTGACGTCTGCAAAAGTGGCACTAATTATGGGAGTAGCCAAGCGTGCTCTAATTGGATCTAAGGTTTACTTCATGAACTTGAACCCATGTGTGGTACTGCTCAAGAAGCAAGGATCCAAGACTATACAGGCCATGGACATACAGGAAAACTAAATACTACTGTTCTGTTACAGGAATACAGCAAATGAAGAATACCTCCTATCAGTATTCTGATGCACTCAAGGATCAGTGTCTTTCTCAGACATCATCAAAAAAGCTTCATCCTGAAAGAGATGATAACAAATACAGAGACTTGCAGCCACACAATGTGCAGAGACTAAGGTAACCTGCAACCCTCGGCCCTACATTGGATGTTTCTACAAAATACCCTCTTCAGGACTCAGGGAAGTGTGAAGAAGATGAAGCAGAAAGATTGTAAGAGCCAGTGGGGTTGAAATCCATCAAGGAAACTAAGCCTTCTAGACATAGCAGGACCATTGCTCATAAACACAGAGACTGTGGTACCATGAACAGGGCCTACACAGGCCCAAGCCAGATGTCGCCCCAGCACTGAGAGTGGAAGTAAACACAAGACCCCATTCTCATCACAAAGGTAAAGTCAGGTTTCAACAAGGGAGTTCCATTGGGTATACAAATCACACTTAAGGAGACCCAAGCCCAGAAGTTGATGCCCAAAATAAAACAAACACACACTTGGCACGCGTGCACGTGCACACACACACACACACACACACACACACACACACATATTTTTAGTTTTTTGTTGTTATTTGTTTTGTTTGTTTGTTTGTCTCACAATACTTGGTCTGGACATGTTTCACCTGACAATTCTTTTGTGAAAATATAATGGTTTCCAATCTCGTTTTCTTTTTCAATGGGATTTTTGTGTGAGTGAATATGTCTATGCATGTGTGTGCTTCTTATACTTTTTCTTGGGGTCTCTTTTTTCTCTTTGTTTTGTCCTAGCATCGATTTGTTTACTTTTACTTTATAGATGCCTATTTGTTTTCTAATAAGAGAGAAAAAGAAATGGCATGGATTTTGGTATGTTTTTAGGTGTGGAAGATTTAGGAGGAGCTTGTGAAGGAAAAGCTGTAATCACAAAATAATGTATGGAAGAAAGGTTGTCAATTAATAAAAAGAAATTAGGGGGTTGGGGATTTAGCTCAGTGGTAGAGCGCTTGCCTAGCAAGCACAAGGCCCTGGGTTCGGTCCCCAGCTCCGAAAAAAAGAAAAGAAAAAAAAAAGAAATTAGGGATCTACCAAAGTGTGCCAACTAACTATATACTATCCAAAAATACATAGTCATTTACTACAGCTTTCAGTAAAATGTTGTCCTGTTATGTCACAGCATAATGTAAAGCTTAGCTACTCCACTCTAATAACTGTTAATACTATGATTATTGATTCCTCAGAGGGACTATCCCACATTTATAAATCAAAATGATTGAATAAGTTTTTAATAAAGTGATATTTTCTAAACTTTGTCCTTACAATTTGGTTCAAATCTAGTCTTTCTGTGTGGTGTGTGTGTGTGTGTGTGTGTGTGAGTGTGTGTGTGTGTGTGTGTGTGTGTGTGTGTGTGTGTGGTGTGTGTGTGTGTGTGTGTGTGTGTCTGTGTGGGGTGTGTGAGAGAGGCAGGGGGAAGGGAAGGAGGGGAAGGAGAGATAACATGTAGTGCAAGTCAAAGGTAGGTATTTTGCTTATCGATGTTTTTAGAGATGGGTATAAAGAAGATTGTTCACAGCTTGCTGTTATTTCAAATGGTATTTCATAGGATTTTCTTGACAATTTTTTTCACATTCAGGCAGTTATATTTTTTATCAAACAGTTATTTATAATTGACAAAGAATGAAATGCTCATGATTTCATAAACACTTATAACATCATTTTCTATGATGCCACACTCTACACATATCATTACAATAAGCAGACTGGACAAACACCTCAGATCACAGTGTTGTTTTTTGGTAATACGATCTCCCTGCCTTCCCTGCACTTTTAGGTTATCTATGATCTTGAACTAGAATTCGTTAGTGTTTGAAGAGTAGAAGGGAATCATACTATAGATATTTAAATTTCAAACACAAAGACAAACATCACTGAATTGCCAACTGGAGTTCAGATGTTGTCAATCATTTAACAAGTGTATAGGGCACCTGAGTCCTTCAGGGAACACAAGAAGGGAAGTGTTTTGTACACCCTTCTTTAACTAGATTTTATTAAATTTTTGATTCCCATCAGAACAAGCTTGCTGTGGTATTCATACACTTTCATTAAGCAAAAGGGGAAAACAAATTTTCAGCTTCATTGGGAATGTGTTCATCGTTTTGTAAAATTATATTTAAACAATTTGCTGAATTTTGGATTGTGCTGCATTTGTTAGTAAGAAGAGCACTTTTAATTTCCAGAATGAATTTCCTTCCTGCTGAAGTTATAAGTGATTGAAATGCTCTTTAAAAACAATTGTGTTTTTTTTTATTCTGACACAATGAAGTGTTTGAAATTAGACAAAAGACTACAGGAATTCAGTAATCACTGAGGGCATCATATCAAGTCCTCAGAAATGGGAAAGTTTGTTTTCTCTTTTAAAATACATTGAAATAAATACATAAACATGGAAGACTCATTTCAGAACTGCATTATGTCCATAGTTCTAAAGCTCAGATAATTCAAAAAATGAAAGTAAAATCATGGGATATAGCATCAGAATAAGTGCTTATATTACATTTATTTGCTAAGATAATGCAAATATACTAAACATGGTAAAATATGGGCTTAAATAAATATTGAACATTTCTATTATCAAAATGCTCATAATAAATATGTGATAAACCATTACATGCAAATTTTTCAAGATCTCAATATACACAAATTTACATTTATATTATTATTTATCTGTGATTTTAGGGTCTATTTATGCTTCTAAGTATTTTATAATACTTTTGTAAGTAATATAGTGCAGTAATTTATTTTGTGAGTAAATTAATAGGTACAAAATAGTGATATCTCTTTTACAAAGAGCAAATTATATGCTGTATAAAGATTATAATTTTAAACAGAGTAAAGATGATCCATAATTTATTTTAAAACATCCAGATGGAGCTTTCCTTTTCTATTCCGTAAAGGCAAATTTCCAAAAAACAAATAATTTACCAAATTAAGATACGAGATTCTTTGACTAGTGTTTAAAGAAACATGCAAGACCATGCATAGCACATTTAAAAAATCCTATAATTTGTATTAATTTTCTAGCATAATATTTGTATTACTTGGTAATTTCACACAGTGCACCCTGATACTTGACTCTCATTCCTCCCAGATTCACATTCCCACCCTTGTACCCCACTCTCAAAAATATACCAAGTCCGGCTATTGGTGCCCATATAGTCACTAGAGGATGGTTAAACTCCCAGTGGCCAGCCCCTTAAATATAATTAAATCTTTCCCCATTCCGCATTCCTCACCACTGCCAGAAGTCATCAACTATGAAGAGCTACACTTCAGCAACTCTAACACAATTTTTAAGTATGCTCTTCAATGTCTTTCTTTCTAGACTATTGTTTTTCTCTGGGGGAGGGGGTGTTGGTATAGGGGGCAGTTGTCACAGAGCATTCTATATCTCTCATTTTCAATACTGAGTCTACAGTCATAGATCCTATTGCAAAAGAAGCTTCCTTGCCCATAACAGACAGCTACATTATGGATCATTAACTTCCACAGGGTACCAAGTCACAGCCCTGTAATACATAAACCAGCATGGCTCTCAGCCGCAGCATGAACACTTTTTTTTTCGGAGCTTGGGGGACCAAACCCAGGGCCTTGTGCTTGCTAGGCAAGTGCTCTACCACTGAGCTTAATCCCCAATCCTGCATGAACACCTTTTTAAAAAGCTATTTCATACATGTTTCTGCACATGTATGTATTCCATCTGCTTATTCTAACTCCTTATCATATTTTACCTCGTGGAACCACCTTTTAGCCCCCATCCCCATGTTCTACAAGCCTGTGTGTGTGTGTGTGTGTGTGTGTGTGTGTGTGTGTGTGTGTGTGTGTGTGTGTGTATATATATACAGAATTTCACAAGAGCTGTCTGTGTGATCATGGGTTTAGATGGGATTACTTTTGGGCATACAACCGAAGATAGTGACCATCTCCTCCAGCTCAGATTCCACTAGTAACCAAATGTTCGATAAGAATGGCAAGAACCCATATGCCCCTCAGCAATCCTTGCTTGAAGGGAGGGTTCAAAGGAGGCAATTGCCTCTACTGTGCTGTGAGATCACAACTGCTCTGACTGTGATGTGCCCACAGCATAATATGTCACGTCCTTTCTTCTAATCTTTTAGATCTTACATTCTGTGTGCCTCCTCTTAACACAATGTTCTCAGGGCCATATAAGTTGGTAAAATGTCCTATTCAATGTTCAGTGTTCCATGCTCTCTTACTCAAATCCCCTTGAGCTACAATGAGGTTTTGCATCATCACCACTGAGTGAAAAGTTACATGTCTCTGAGAAATCTGAGTGACATTTGGATATAAAAATCAACATAAATATTTAGAAAGCATCTGGGGTAGTGTCAGTGTAGCTCCATCACAGCAGTAAGTCCTCCTTTAGATATATAGGTTGTTTTATACTCTTTTTCTTTTTGTTTGTTGGATTGTTTCTTCTTGTTTTACAGTACCATACTTGATCTCCCTCCTGTGTGCTGGCCTGGGATCCAGTCATGAACTTTTGGTTTGCTGATAGCCACCATAGCAGTGTATCACTACTGAGCATGTCTTAAATGACAGTTAAAGTTCCATCTGGAAAGCCTGTCAAATGCTTTCTCCTTCAGCAGCCCTCTTTGACACCTTCCTGAAATATGAGAGCTATTCAGTATGGAATAATAGCTCAATACCTGCTTGATTTCATTTTATCTTCAAGGATGTTGTGTGGTATCTTCAGCAATAGGATATTCTAAAATACTTCTGATGGCCAACCAAGAGCAAAGTCATGCTGTGTCTAGCCTATATGGTTTCCTTGATTTTAAGAGAGAGAAAGAAGATAAAACAGGAGGAGAATGAAGGTAGGAAAGAACTTTGAGGAGCAGAATAAGGGGAAATCTATGATAAAATCTATTATTGTGTGAAATAATCAAAGGAAGAGAAATGAGCATATGAATGCAATTCCTACTTGTAGATGAGGGAAGAATCTTTGAAAGGGAACGCTTGAGAGCAGTCACACTATCCTTCTTGAGGATCACAGTATTTTGGTCTTTTTGTTTTATTTTTTTTCTTATGTTGTGTTTTGTTTTATAATATTTTGTAGTCAAATTTTCCTTTATAAGTCATAATTTTCACATATATCTCATGAGAAAAGTAAACTGCAGGAACACTGTAAACAAACTGTAGATTGTAGTTAATAAGAATTGTATTCATATTTTCAAATCTCTTATTAAGTTTTGATCATATCATACAATATATTTGTGATATTCACACAAGGTCATAGACTTCCCCTTCCTCGGCTCCTCCCAGATCTTTCCCACCTCCTTACTCAGCCAAATTTTTGTTCTCTCTCTCTCTCTCTCTCTCTCTCTCTCTCTCTCTCTCTCTCTCTCTCTCTCTCTCTCTCTTTCTCCTTCCCTCTTCCCCATACCCTCTCACACTCTCCCTTCCCATCCTCTCCTCTCCTCCACTCCTCCTCTCTTAAAATCATAAGTCTAGAAACAACACTGCAAACAGTGGTGGCTTCCACAGATTCTCCTTTAAACAGAGGTAATGAAATATGGTTTTACTTCCTTACTCTGTAGAAACTCATGCAGTTTGTAGAAGAGTGGACTGGTTCCCTTTTCCTTGTGTCTGAGGTCTGTCACTACCACAAGGGGAGCACCTCAAAGAAGGATGCCCTGTCCTGTATCATCTTACTTTCTGAGAAGTGTCTATACAGACTATCTGCAACATATCTGTATGGGAAGATATTCCTGAATGTTTGGAAATACAGCACCTCTCAAATCAGAGCATTATATGGAAAAGAAATTTTAGGGTCAGTGACCCTAAACTCGAAAGCCTAACAAAGCTTTTTTGTGCTTGATTTTTTTTTCTCTTTATTTTTCTCTTCACATTGCACCCAGTTTAAGTGTCCAACAAAGAGGCTGTTTTCTGCTCCCTTTATGGGAATGCCAGGAGAACTGAGCTGTCCTTGAATGTGCCGTAACAGTTTTATGTGCTATAATTTGATAGTTCACTTTAAAAGCTACTCAAAATAGCTTCAAATGCTACCGGTTACTCCTTTCTGCAATGCAATATGAAAATGTTTATAGTTCAGTTTCTAAATTTTCTCATGTAGATATGATTTATATGTCTGTTTCAGGTGCTTTAAGCTCTATTAATAATTATAATTTTAAGGAAATGATTTCTGTACACGTGTATTGATGTGTTATCATAAATTTATAATATGACATATTAGATTGTGAATTAAATTTAGTACATTTTATAAATTCATTTGTACTCTACAGTTTTACTTTAATTTTAATATATAATTTCATTGTGTAAAACTTTATTCCATATTTCATAAAATGTCAGCTTGTGTTTTATTTTATCTGACTAGATCAATATAAAAGAATAGTTACACAGTTATTCCTACATATGACTTAAAACTTTTCAGAGATTAGAACAAAAAGGTAAATGCAGAAAATTCATGGTTATCACAGCAGCCAGGAAATGCTTTGATGCTTCAGAGTAGTAGTGATCAAAAAGGGGTTACAAATTAGTTCCAAAATTTAGAGAATTTTTCTCACAGTATATGTATAAACCAAATAAAACATAGTGCATAATTCAGGATACCAAATACTAGAGCTAATTTGCTCAATTACATCCATTGCTTTATCCAGTTCTCTCTCATCAACACAGTGTATGGACAGTAAGACTAATTGTAATCTTCCAAGATTACACTATTTCACTATCACCCTCATTCTTAGAGCCAAGGAATGAGGATTTGAGAAACCTGGATCGCTCTATGACTTTTTTTCTGAATGCTTATTTCTTTATATATACACCAATCTTCAGAACTATTGAACAAAAAGACTTCAAATGGAAAGTTACACACTGTGTAGATTTTATTTTCATCCCTTGTTTGAAGCAAATTAGTCAGTGGGATTTATTTTAATACAATTGAATACAATTTTGGAAAATAAAAACTTTGCAACATCCAGCTATCAGAAATATATGACATTGCCTTTAAGTGTGTTTGAAGTATAGCAAATTTCAGAAAACATGCAATGTATAAACTATTCTAAATTATACAAATTATTTTAGAGTCTGCACTCACTGTGTCTTGTCAAAAATTTAATAAGAAGATTAACTATCTTAACAAAGTTTTGAAACAGAATTGTTAATATAAACAGTATCTTTTCTCATATAACTTTTATGCTGTGAGAAAAGTAATGTATAGAGAGCATTGAAGAGTATGCCTTCAGTATTTCACATCACTCCTCATTATTTAACTATATTTGTTAAGGTTAGATAACTTTGAAAAGAATGTTGAGGTTGTCCTTGAAGACTGAACCAACAATAACAAAACAAAACAAACAAGCAAAGCCAAAACTGGAAAGAACATCCCGGAGACTTTTATAAAATAAGAAATAAATGGTCCATTTAAATCAGAAAATAAATTTATATTTAAACAAAATTTAATCTAAAATGATAATATATGGTGTAAAAAGTCAAAGGAAAACTTATTTAATATAGACTATCCTTAAGTATTGACTGGGTGGATACAGAAATGAGTAACCTACATTTGAATGTATGTTGCAGGTCAGTTTCTGCAATTTGTTTTGACCCACCACACAGAAAACTTACTAAAGAAGTAGTCAATATCCAGTATCAAAGTAAATAAAGAGATATTTGAAGCAACCCCACTAAAATCAGAGACTAGACAAGGATGCCCACTCTCCCCATATCTATTAAATATAGTACTCAAAGTGCTATCTAGAACGATAAGACAGCAAAAAGAGATCGAGGGGATACAAATTGGCAAAGAAGAATGAAAGGTATCACTATTTGCAAAACAAATGATAGTATACACATAAGAGACCCCAAAATTCTACCAGAGAACATCTTCAGCAGAGAAACAACTTCAGGAAAGTGGCCGGATATAAAATTAGCTTAAATAACCAGTAGCCTTTCTTTGTACAAATGATAAACAGGCTGAGAAAGAAATTAGGAAAAACAACTTCCTTCACAATAGCCACAGATAATATAAAATATCTTGGGGTAACTCTAGCCAAACAAGTGAAAGATCTTTATAATTACTTCAAGTCTTTCAAGAAAGAAATCAAAGAAAATCTCAGAAAATGGAGAGAACTCCCATGCTCATGGATTAGCAGAATTTACATAGTGAAAATGGCCATCCTACCAAAAGCCATCTACAGGTTCAATGAAATCCGCATCAAAATTTCAACGCAATTCTTCAAAGGCACGGAAAGAGCAGTTCTCAAATTCATCTGGAAAGGAGGAAAAACAGAACAAAACAGAGTAGCAAAAACAATTTGTACAATAAAGAAACAGCTTGGGGAATCACCATCCTTGACCTCAAGCTTGACTACAAAGCAATAGTGATAAAAACTGCATGGTATTGGTACAGAGGAGACAGACAGGTTGGTCAATGGAATAGAATTGAAAACCAAGAAATAAAATCACACACTTACACACACTTGATCTTTGACAAAGAATCCAAAAATACATTAGCATCTTCAATAAATGGCCCTAGTCTAACTGGCTGTCTGTCCATAGAAAAATGAAAATAGCCCCATATTTGTCACCATGCACAAAACTCAAGTCCAAGTGGATCAATGACCTCAACATAAAACCAGATACACTGAATCTAATAAAAGAGAAAGTGGGAGAGCCTTGAATTCATTGACACAGGGGGAAATTTCCAAACAGAACTCAAATGGGTCATGCTCTAAGATCAAGAATTGATAAATGGGACCTCATGAAACTGGAACGCTTCTGTAAGGCCAAAGACATAGTCAATAAGACAGCTCAGCAGTGTACATATTGGTAAAAAATCTTCACTAACCCCACAGCCGATGGAGCACTAATATCCAAACTTAAGAAGCTAAACACCCAAAAACTGAACAACCATATAAAAAAATAGGGTATGGAACTAAAGTGAGAATTCAAAACAGAGGAATCTCGAATGGCTGAGAAGCACCTAAAGAAATGGTCAAAATCCTTAGTGATCAGAGAAATGCAAATCACAACGACCCTGAGATTCTACTTTAAACGAATCACAATGGCTAAGATCAAAACCTCAGGTGACAACACTTGCTGGTGTGGATATGAAGAAAGAGAAACACTCCTCCATTGCTGGTGGGATTGCCAACTGGTACAACCACTCTGGAAATCAATTTAGAGGTTCCTCGGAACAATGAAAATAGATCTACCTAAAGACCCAGCAATACCACTCTTGATAATACACCCAAAAGATGTCCCACAATGCCACAGGGGCAAGTGTTCCATTATGTTCATAGCAGCCTTATTTGTGATAGCAAATATTTGGAAACTACCCAGATGCCCTACAAAAGAATAATGGATACAGAAAATGTGGCTTACTCATACAATGGGATACTACTCAGTTATTAAGATCGAGGACATCCTGAGTTTTACAGGAAAATGGATGGAACTAGAAAATATCATCCCGAGTGAGGTAACAGACACAACATGACATGCACTGTATGTTCTCCCTAATAAGTGGATATTAGCCAAAAAAAAAAATAGACTACAGAATGCTCAAGATACAGTCCACAGAACTTATAAAGTTAAAAAGCTGAAGGGGCTAAGTGAAGATGCCTCAGATGACTTGGAAGGGAGAAGAAGCAGCCATAAGGGTGGAAGGAATGAGGGCTGGGGAGGGAAAGGGGCTGGGGTGAGGGGAGAGGGAACACGATCTAGTATTTGGTGGGGGAAAAGGACTAAAACCCTGACAGCTATCAGAAAGGTGGAAACCTCGGTGACCTCGGTAGTAGGAAGACCCTCTAGAATGTACCAGAGACTTGGAAAATGAGAGACTCTCAGGACTCAAAGGGAAGAACCCTAGATGAAAGTCCCTATAGTGGGAAAAGGGAACTTATGAAGCCTACGCCCAGCAGAAAGTCAGGGCATCACGTGAGGGATGGGGTTGCTATCTCACAGTCAAAGCTCTGACCCATAATTATTCCTGTCTAAAAGAAATGCAGGAATGGAAATGGGAGAATGGCCTGAGGAAAAGAAGGTCCAGCGATAAGCCCAAAGTGGGATCCAGCTCAAGAGGAGGCCCCAAGACCTGACATCATTACTGACACTATGAGGCGTTCATAAAAAGGGACCTATCATGACTGCCCTCCAAAAGACTCCAACAAGAGCTGAAAGAGTCAGATGCAGTTATGGGTACCTCACCAATGAACAGAAGCTGCTGACCTCTCTGGTTAAATTAGAAAAAGCTGGAAGACGCTAAGGAAGACGGCAACCCTGTAGGAGGACCAGCAGTCTTAATTAACCTGGACCTTTGAGATCTCCAACCAGGCAGCATACAACAGCTGAGACGAGGCCTACAACACATATGTAACAGATGACTCCTGAGTCTGGGTTCAGTCCGAGAAGATGCACCTAACCATCAAGAGACTGGAGGCCCCAGGAAGTTTAGAAGTCTGGTGATGTTGATGGTTGGAGAAATGGTTGTGGAGACACAGTGGGGTGCAAGGAGAAGATATGTGATGTAGAATTGGTGGTGGTGGTGGACCAGGAGGGAAATAAAATCTGGAGTGTAAAGATAAATAAATAAAACAAGGAATGTAAATAAACAAAATAACCAATTAAAAAAGGTGTAACTGAAAAAAGTATTCAGCAACTCATCTTTTCTTGAGGTTTCAAAACTACATTTAGCATATGTGGAGATAAACTAAATATTTGAATAATATAGGTATTTTTCAGCCTGTTCAAATATAACTGACTAGTGTACAAAAATTCATACACTTGTATTGTGTTTTCTATAGGCTTTTCTGTGTTTATCATGCAATTAATATTGATCTCAGTCGTTTTATATATTCCCATAGGTAGTAGAGAATGGTACGTCTGAGGCATATCTGCTCGCTTCTCTCTCCTTAATAAAATGTTGTGTTTAATGACACCCAGTGATAACAGTTAAGATTTTATTCCACTAATAATGATCTCCCCAAGGCTTAAAGTAGATATTTGTTCCCCTGATGATATAAAGAAGTGACTTATCCACAGGAATTCAAAGTGATAATCAGCAGCCTACAACATAAAGAAAGCATGTTCCTTTAGTAAATTGATCATTTTCATAATCTAAACTACTAAACAAATAATAGAAAAAACACATTCGTTGTTTGAAAAGTACTTAAAATTTTTCAGTATTTTGGATACATATTTAAAAGCCTGAATATGACCACTGAGAGCAATCTACCTCCTCTTCACATTTTTTATGATTATTTTACTTTTCTTAATTTTTGAACCTAAAAACTGTTAAAAATCACTTCCCCCTGCCTTTTCCTCCCTGTAACTTCTCCATTGATTGCTCTCTCCAAACACTGTAATGTTTCCCATCTTATTGTCTCTTCTAATTCGATATGTAAAGGTAATTCTGAGGCTTTTTTATGCCCCCTTGTTTCCAAATAAATGACACAGAGACCTTATATTTATTAATAAGGTAACAGAACTAAGATGGGCAGGTTCAGAGCTATTCTAACTCAGCTATGCTGGTCTGGACTACTTCCCAGGCATAGGGCCCATTACTTGTCATTTGAGTCTTTTCCTGGGTTGCTCTGATCCATGTGTGTTCTCATGTCTG
Organism: Rattus rattus; assembly: GCF_011064425.1. Classification (NCBI taxonomy): domain Eukaryota; kingdom Metazoa; phylum Chordata; class Mammalia; order Rodentia; family Muridae; genus Rattus; species Rattus rattus. Next base: position 82,127,849 of record NC_046156.1, read on the forward strand.
CTCTCTCATTATGACCTTAAGGTGAATCCTAACTCCTGGTTCTTCTCAGTCTCTATTTCTCTGTCTCTGTCTCTGTCTTTGTCTCTCTCTTGGGATCAGAAGTTCTGCACTATACTCTTCTCCTGCCCAGTAACTGATCAGCACTTTATTAACCAAAAGAGGTGATAAAAACAATCCTTACACATCACTGAGACTGGAGATGCTTCAATAATCCTGACAATGCCAATGGCCACACTGCAACCACATGGGCACAAAACTCAGCATCTGAAGGACACAGTGCACAAAACTGTCCTCCAACATTGATGACCTTTTTCCTTTGATTATTATTGTTACACAAATACACATGAATAAATATATAAATAAAATGTGCTGAATTGACTTGGTGTTGTTTGTGTATAAATGATTTCATAACGACTGTGTTTTTAACAACTAATCATGGGGCTCATCCTGGGAGACAGTAATTTTTCTTTTTTCAACCTTTAGTTGCCTTTAGTTCTTTATCTAGTGATAAAACCTCATGACATTTCGTCTTTTTTGTGTGTTAGCTTGTCTTTTGGTATTCTCAGTGTTTGGGTCTTGTTCAGGAAGCCACATTTTTGAAGTATCACAAGTATAGCCTCCTTGTCATTTCTAGGAGATGCAATCTCACAGCCAACTTCCTAATCCTTTGACTTTTACAATTATATGGCCTCCATTCTGTGACATTCCCTGAGACTTAAGTTGTTCTTATAGTTGTGTTATAAATCTATCCATTATGGTTGGGATCCCCATGATTATTAATGTTTGCATTATGACAATTGTGGTTTTCTGAAAAGGTTCCTATCTACTGCCAAAGTCAGCGTCTGCTCTCACATATCTGAGAAACGTGAAAGAATAATTAATACATCCTCATTTCCACCAAACCTACCTTACTATATTCTGTACACTGTTATATTCTCTTCTTTAACTTCCCTGTGGGGTCACGTTTTATTTACCTTGTTTCTGTGGTTACTGAAGGTAATAAATTAATATCTGAAGATTTGGCCCATGATGGGAGAGGCCATGTTGCAATTATTGGTCTTGGTTATCAGACTAAACAACACTTTGTAGTTCCACTTATTGCCGACAGATCTCTTGATTTCATTTTTACAGCTGCATTTTATATATAACAGTTTCCTTATCTATCCATCTATTAAGAACACGGAGGTTATTTTATTCCCTATATATCATAAATAGAGTGAAAACTATTGCTGTATCTTTAGTACATGAGAAGTAAATATATGAGCAAACAAATAACCAAAATAGACCTTGGATCTGAAAGATATACCAGATAGCAAAGGAGAAATCATTTTTCTCTAATGAATATTAATCAATTTTCTTCAATGGAGTGTCACTGGGTATATTAAGCACACTCTAGGGCAGGCCCATGCCCGGGAGTAGTTGGCCAATAGAAAACAAATCTATTTTTTTTGTTTGCTTGTTTGGCAATTTTTTGTGTGTGTTATGCTATTTCATTTACATGTTTCGGTTTAGGTTTTTGGTTTGTTTGCTTTTCATAGAAACAGGGAGAAAATGAACAAATATAAAGTTAATGGGTACATATTTGAGAATTATCTGGGAATGGTTGGCAGAGAGAAAAAATATGATCGATTTAATAAATTGTGGGGGGGTGGGAAGGGGGAGGGAGAGGAAGAGGGAGACTGAAAGAGGAAATAAAAGTGCCTACTATATTCTTTTAAATAGTGTTTGGCGTTATTAGACAACAGTAAAATGCAATTTAAAACTACTTTGAGATTCTATCTCAGGCTGGTGAGAATGAGTACCATCAAGAAAATAAGTTGGCCAAATGTGTCCCTTGGGAACTCTGTAAAAATCCAGTTTGTTGCAATGATTGCAAGTTACTCTCCATAAACTGATGGAAAAAATTATTGCTGAAAATCACACCACAAAATCTATTGAACACATAGAATTTGAGCAGAAGGCTGCATGATTGTTCTTTTTTTTCTCTTTCTTAGATATTTTTTTATTTACATATCAGATGTTATTCCCTTTCCCGGTTTCCTGGACATAAGCGCCCAATAACATCCCCCTCCCCTTCTATAAGGGTATCCTCCCCCACAGACATTCCCTTACACTGGGGGGGTCCAACCTTGGCATGACCAAGGGCTTCTTCTTCCATTGGTGCCCAACAAGGCCATCCTCTGCTACATATGCAACTGGAACCATAGGTCAGTCCATGTATAGTCTTTGGGTAGTGGTTTAGTCCCTGGGAGTTCTGGTTAGTTGGCATTGTTGTTCATATGGGGCTGCAAGCCACTTCAGCTCTTTCAATCCTTCCCTAATTCCTCAAAGTGGGATTCCCTTCTCAGTTCAATGGTTTGCTGCTAGCATTCAACTATGTATGTGACATGCTCTGGCTGTGCCTCTCAGGAGACATCTATATCCAGCATGGATATGAGCATGGAGGGTTTTTACATATTCTGAGATCTTCTTCAATTTCTTCTTCAGAGACTTGAAGTTCTTGTCATACAGATCTTTTACTTGCTTGGTTAGAGTCACACCGAGGTATTTTATGTTACTTGGGAGTATTGTGAAGGGTGTCATTTATCCACTTTCTTTCTCAACCTGCTTATCCTTGGAGTAGAGGAAGCTACTGATGTGTTTGAGTTAATTTATACCCATCTAATTTACCGAAGTTGTTTTTCAGGCTTAGTAGTTCTCTGGTGGAACTTTTGGGGTCACTTAAATACACTATCATATCATCTGCAAATAGTGATATTTTGACTTCTTCTTTTCCGATCTGTATCCCCTCGATCTCCTTTTGTTGTGTGATTGCTCTGGCTAGGACTTCAAGTACTATATTGAATAAGTAAGGAGAGAGTGTGCAGCCTTGTCTAGTTCCTGATTTTAGTGGGATTGCTTCAAGTTTCTCCCCATTTAGTTTAATGTTAGCTACTGGCTTGCTGTATATTGCTTTTACTATGCTTAAGTATGGGTGAATTCCTGATCTTTCCAGGATACTGTTCTTGATTTAGGGAGGTATTCTATATGCTAATGAAAAAGCAACAAAAATACAAACCCAGCTACAACCCTTCTATCTTCAATGGTGTCCTCCTTGAAAAACTTGCTACTACTACAATGATAACACAAAAGTTTTTTTGTGAATGACCAACCAATATCTGATTTGACAAGGTTCCGTCCACAAGATGTAACCAGTATACATTTTTGGTTAGTGACCAAGAGCCTGAGGCTAGATAGGCTGGAGTCCTGGGGTAAATCAAATAAGTATGGTTCTATTAAAGGAACACAGCAACAAAATGACTCCTAATAACATTGTGCTTTATAATTAAAGGTGCTTTAGGCATCATCCACAAAAGCTTCCTCCTCCACAAAAACAAATGGGAACAAACACAACCATGCACAGCTAGAAAATATGAGGCAGTGCGAGCTTAGAACCCTCAGCTCTAAATACAAAGTCTCCATCAAATCTGTCCACTCAGGGCTCAGAAAACTATTCAAAAGTGGGACTGGAACAAGTGTGATGTAAGAAGGAATTGGGGACACCTTACTAGGCCATTTAACATAACGAGAGCAACACACATATGAACTCATGACCACTAAGGAAGCATGCAAGCCTCTGCATCTACTGTTGAAATGGAAGCTTACCGTTCTCTACGGATGCATATTCACCATCTATAAAAATCCATTTCCCAGTAAATGAAGCTTGCTATTAAATTAGACATCTTTTCCTAAATTCTGTATTTCAACATATTCTGAGGAAAAGGCAAAAAACTGGGGCTGAAAAAATGATGAGTTATGTTCATCTATGTGCTTTCGGATCTGGGGTGAAATAGCTAAAGGAAAATATTGTATGTTGGGAATGCTTATGTGAATGATTTTGATCTTTAACCCCAAAAGAAAAGTAAAATCTAATAAAATCTAAGAAATATCAAAGTTTTGAGGATGGTCAATGTGTACCAAAAAGAAATAGTTTCAGGTTTTTTGCTACAGAATCATTGTCATTCTCTCAGTACGCTACTGATTCATAGGTAAGAGTCAATATTCCCCCTCCTTATTGAATGTTTTGCTGCTGTGGCAAGTAATCTGAAAGGACGTAAAGGAAATAAGATTTTTTTTTTTGTGGTTTCAGGAATTTGAAAACATGTCAACTGGTCAAACATGGTCACTATTATATCAGATACTCTTTATAGAAAGTAACATTCTTGTCCTCAAGGGATTGCTACCATCACTTTTCCTCCAACATGTGGAGTGTTCTTTTATCACTTACAGTTGTCTTTGTGTACGGGGCCAAGTTAGAAGAGATTATTTCTCTTTCATCTCTGGACCAGATTTTACTGGCAGCATGGAGAACATCAGTATACAGGGATCGGTTGATGCTTCACAGTCATCTCAGAGGAATAAGTTTCATTAAATTTCATGCAGCCCATGTGCCTCTCAACAAAAATCTTTCTGAGCACTACTTAATTCACCTCACTCCCAGAGTCAGAAGCATGGAATGGAGTCTGACATAAAAACTCATTCCTTCCCAGCCAGTCTTTGATATTCGTTCCTTGTCACATACCTGGCTATTGACATTCCGAGAATTGTAACACAAACTATATAACTTCACCAATCTGTCTTCTGGAGTGCTATGTCACAGGCAGACTCTTGGGACAAGGACCATCAAAGCAATTTTAATAAAATTTGCACAGAACACAATGGAGAATGGAAACAAAGAAGGAATTAAAACAGGAATTAGCTCCATGCTCAAATCATTCATAGAAATAATTTTATACTTGATAGTTTTTAAACATCGCATTTGACAATTTTGGGTATTGTTTGAGTAGAGCAGGGAAAGAATAACCATATTAAAGCATTAAGTCTAAATTTTGAGATTTGTTCCTCAAAAATGTGTTCAATCAATATGCCTATTCCAGACCCAAATTGACATAGGATTTTACACTACATATTATTCATGAATTTCTATGTGTGAATCTATAATCAACAAAATAAAAAATGCATTAGGGTTGTTATATATGTTACTGTCTAAGAGGATACTATATTTATCTCAATTTTCCTAGTAAAAAGACATTCTATACTGTATGTAGTTAAAATTCTAAATTTTAAAATGTAATATTAAAAACAGGAGTAAGAAGCATGCATACAGGCAAATTCTGAGACAACAAATGAATTCTTATAACAATCAATGGACATTGCATTGTAATATATGAAAATGGGGCAGGTAGGCACAATGTCAATTTTAGATGAATAAGATGTGTCTAAGGTTGATGCCCCAGTTTTAAATATATATTATATATAAACATTATATATTAGATATTAATATAATTTTAAATTAAATATAATTAATTAATTAATATTAAGTATATATAAACATGATTAAATATATTAACTAAATAAATAAATATACCACACATGCATATGCACGTTGGGTGTATGTGTGTGCTTGTATGTAAGGCTACAGCACATAAATGGAACTCAGAAAACTATCTGAAATTGGTTCTCACCTTACATTTTGTGGATCACAGTGATCAATCTCAGGTTATCAGGGACAAGCCCCTGTGCCATGCTGAGCCATATTGCTAGCCTAAGTCCCCACCTTTTGTTAATTGAGTGACTATTGTCCATTGTCCTAATATGTGCACAGGGCCCACTTCTGTCCTAATCTTCATTATATGTCTGCAATCTGTTCAGAGACAGGGTAAGAGTAATGAGGAAAAAAGCTGAATACTTCCTAGTCTCTTTTATGAATGATGTCAGAAATAACCTTGAATCTAAGTTACACATCAAAGTAACATACCAAATATTGGTGGCACCAAAATGGTTCTGTCAAAGAAGTTGTATAGGTCAAAGGGATCCTATCCAAATGTCATGTTCACATAAAACAACTCAAAACCCAATAACAAAAAGAAGACCTGGACTTAAGTATATAAATGAAAATTTCAAATGACACTAAATAAGATCAGAGAAAAAATATGTTGTCTAAGGTTATGGTCAGGGAGAGAAAGGTAGAAGATTGGCAAAAGCAGAAGAGTCCCTTACTTGTTTGGCCTTCACTGACACGGAGCCAACTACAAATATGCTTAACCATTCTTCTATCAAATTTTTTCCCTATCCCTAATTAAGCATCATATTAGTTACTAGCCAAGATAGCAATGATATTGTCAACTTTCTTGACATACAGCTTCCCCACAAAGCAGGGATTCAAATGCATAGCAGGAAGAGATAAATCACTTAGTAAAGATGAAAAGTAAGGAAATTTTCTGATAAAGATGAAATCTCACTTTAAAAATTTTTAATGAGACCCCTGTTGAAGGAATCAGAGAAAGAACTGGAAGAGCTTGAAGGAGCTCGTGACCCCATATGTACAGCAATGCCAACCAACCAGAGCTTCCAGGGACTAAGCCACTACCCAAAGACTATACATGGACTGACCCTGGACTCTGACCTCGTAGGTTGCAATGAATATCCTAGTAAGAGCACCAGTGGAAGGGGAAGCCCTGGGTCCTGCTAAGACTGAACCCCTAGTGAACTAGACTGTTGGGGAGAGGGCAGCAAGGGGAGGGTTGGGAGGAACACCCATAAGGAAGGGGGGGGGAGGGGATGTTTGCCGGAAATCGAAAGGGAATAACATTGAAATGTATATAAGAAATACTCAAGTTAATAATAAAAAAAAAAATTAATGAAAGGATTTTTTTATTTGTTAATTTATTTATTTACATTTCAAACGTTATACCACTTCCTGGTTTTCACTCCCCAAAGTCCCTATCCCTTTCCCCTCCCCCTGATTCTGAGGGTGCTCCCCAAACCAACCACCCACTCCAGCCCCACTACTCTAGCATTCCCCTTATTTTTATTTTATTTTTTATCTTTACACTCTAGATTTTATCCTCCTCCAGGTCCACCCTCCAACTGTTTCACATCCCATACCTCATCCCCACCCCACCTGTCTCCATCCCACCTACCCCACCAGACCTCTAAACTTCCTGGAGCCTCCAGTCTCTTAGGTTTAGGTGCATCTTCTCTGACTGACTGGCAGACCTGGAGTCCTCTGCTTTATATGTGTCAGGGGCCTCATATAAGCTGGTATGTATTGCCTGTTTGGTGACCCCGTGTCTGAGAGATCTCAGGGGGCCAGGTAAATTGTAACTCCTGGTCCTTTTACAGTGTCATCCTTCTCCTCAGCTTCCTCCAGCTTTTTTCTAACTCAACCAAGGTAGTCATCAGCTTCTCTTCATTAGTTGGGTGCACATATCTGCATCTGACCCTATCTGCTTGTTGGGTCTTTCGAAAGACAGTCCTTTTCTGTGAGCGCCCCATAGCCTCAGTAATGGTGTCAGGTCTTGGGACCTCCTCATGGTTGGATCCCACTTTGGGCCTATCATTCCATCTTCTTTTCCTCAGACTCTTCTCCATTTCCATCTCTACAGTTCTTTCAGAGAGGAACAATTATGGGTCAGAGTTTTGACTGTGGGATAGCAACCCCATCCCTATCTTTCTGATGGAGGTAGGTTCAGTAATTTCCTTCTCCCCATTGTAGAGCCTTTCATCTAGAGTCCCCACCTTGGAGTTCTGAGAGTCTTTCACCTCCCAGGTCTCTGTTAATTTTTGAGGGTCCTGCCAACCTCCTTCCTCCCAAGATTGCCGGTTTCCATTCTTTCTTCTAGTCCTCAGGGCTTCAGTCCTTTCCCCCTGCCCAATACCAGATCCTGTTTCTCTCTCCCCCAACCTCACTCCCCTTTTCTTCCCTGGTACCTCCTTCCTCCACCTTTGTGGTTGCTTTCTTCTACCTCCCTATTGGAACTGAGGCATTCTTACTTGGGCCCTTCAGCTTGTTGACCTTTTTGAGTTATGTGGACAGTATCTTGGGTACTTTGTACTTTTTTTGGCCAATATCTCTCCACATATTAATGAGAACATACCATGCTTGTCCTTTTTGGTCTGTTACCTCACTCAGGATGATATTTTCCACTTCCATCCGTTTGCCTGCAAAACACAGAATGCCCTTGTTCTTAATAGCTGAGTAGTATTATTCTTATGTTTTGGTACACCTGGGTAGTTTCCAAATATTTGCTTTCACAAATAAGGCTGCTATGAACATAATGGAACACTTGCCCCTGTGTCATTGTGGGAAATCATTTGGGTATATTATCAAGAGTGGTATTGCTGGGTCTTTAGGTAGATCTATTTCAATTTTCTGAGGAACCTCTAAATTGATTTCCAGAGTGGTTGTACCAGTTGGCAATCCCACCAACAATGGAGGAGTGTTCCTCTTTCTCCACATCCTCACGAACATGTGTTGTCACCTGAGGTTTTGATCTTAGCCATTCTGATTGATGTAAGGTGGAATATCAGGGTTGTTTTGCTTTGCATTTCTCTGATCACTAAAGAATTTGACCATTTCTTTAGGTGCTTCTCAGCCATTCGAGATTCCTCTTTTATGAATTCTCAGTTTAGTTCAATACCCTATTTTTTGACTTGGTTGTTTGGTTTTTGGTGGTTAGCTTCTTAAGTTCTTTATATATTTTGGATATTAGCACTCCATCAGATGTAGAGTTAGTGAAGAATTTTTCCCAATCTGTAGGATGCCGATTTGTCCTTTGCCTTACAGAAGCTTTCTAGTTTCATGAGGTCCCATTTATCAGTTCTTGATCTTAGAGTATGAACCACTGGAGTTCTGTTCAGGAAATTTTCCCCTGTGCCAATGAGTTAAAAGTATATTTTTCAAGTGGTTTGAATTTGAAAAGAAGGATAAGCAAGGGTGTCTTTGCCTTTCAGAAACAAGATGTGGTAGAGTTCATTTTATTTATAATTCCAGTATTCTAAGATTGCAGAAAATTTAACTTCTAACTTGGGGTTCATTTTATCTTAATCACCCATATTTACTCTGTGAAGACTAAATTGTGCTCAGAAAAGCAAGATAGTGTAAGGCTTTGAGGGTGAATTGGAGAGAGATATGAACTTTTAGTACAATCATGATGCTTGGGATAAGCAATAGTTGGAATCTTTATATGAGGAATATTTAAAATATATTTTGTTAGCATCAACAGTGAGAACTCTATCAATATGAGAATATAGTCCTATGATATGTGTAAGATAACACTGATTTATTAAAATAATAAAGTGCTTTTCTTCTAGTTTACATATTTAATAGAGTTCATTGTTCAAGAGCCTCTAAGTCTCCTTTCTATCACTAGAAGAAATGCCCTTAAAATAGGGTAATAATGAAATTTCTGGTTCACTCATTAACTACATTTCTTATATTTTTTTCTCAATTCTTATACTTTTGGTTGTGAGCCTAGCCTTTAATGGCTGAGCTATCTCTCTAGCCCTTTCCTTAATTCTTAATCATACTTAATCATTTTAATCATTGATCCTGACTGTTCTGAGGAAAATATTGTATTATCGTTTATATTTAAAAGAAATATACAGTCACCTTCGGTGATAGAGTAGTTGGGCATACTTTGGGTTGCTCCTGTCTGTATCATTAATTTCTGCAAATGCCTTCTCTTGTGTATTATATGTGCTGAGAAATAGGCCTTTATTGTCACATCTAGGCTAAAGCATTCTTGTGTAAGGAACAGGTGAGCAGAACTCTGTATTTGGATGTAAAAAGTTGGAGAAATTGCTGCCAACTCAAAATCATGACTTAGCTCATCTTGCTTAATTGCTAGCAGAAAAAAAAAGCACAAGGTATTATTTTTATGTTTGTTTCTTAAATTGTAAGTCAAACAGACAGCATTTCTATGGGTAAAATATCCTGGTACTTATTTTAGACTAAGATTATTGAAAAAGACTCTGGGAAAATTGCCTAGTGGTCAAGTTTTTGAATAGAATACACAAGGTCCTAAGTTCAAACACAAGTTCGGATGAAAACAAAAAGCAATAATGTCATTAATTGTATTCTCTTTAAAAGGATAGTTATAGATTCTCTGTCACTTTCATAGACTTCTGTATTTCATTTTTTTTTTTCTCAGTAGTTTCTTTTCAGCCAGGGCTTATCTCTTGAACAGCAGAAGCTGTGATGGAAGGACAATATATATTCTTCATGAAAATAGGTGCTAAGGAAATAAATAAAGGATGTATGGCTGTTCTATAACCACTGAAGAAGAAGATTTAGGAAGCAATGAGAAAATAATTCTATCCTGCACTTCACAAAAATACATGTAGCTACGAAAAAGATAAATTTCCTTTATATTAACATCAAATGAGACATTCACTACTAAATAAAATTATGACTCTCTATGTTTTTCTTTAAAATGAAGACATTTTCTTTGCAATATTAACTAAATAAGACATGCATATCTAAAAACATATGATGCTTATGATACTGAATTAAAGGTTCCTTATACCTAAGAAGTTAGGAACACTCAGGTATGAAATCTAAAAGTAAATGAAGCTTGGAAAAGGGACCTACCCCCTAACACCTATTATAAACTCTTCTCACAAAAACACATATGTGAAATATACGTATATCCTCATATCCAGATAGGATGGGTACACTCATTATTAACATCTCACAAACATAAATGAAGAGAACCATATTCTCTTTGCTTTCTCTATAATCTTTGATGATGTCTTAACTGTCTAGTCTTCTGTATTGGATACCTTTATCATTACTGTGACAGGATTTCTGACAGAAAGCAAATTAATTTTACAAAAAGGTTTAATTTTGACTTGAAGTTTGAATGACTCCTGTACAGTATAGATAAGGGATGACAGCAGGAGTGTGAGTTACCTGAGTCTAGAAACAATGAGAAATACTGGCACTCAGATATCTGCTTCCTTTCTCTTACCTAGTCAGTCTAGAATCCTAGTCCATAGGATAGTGTGCCACACTCCCAAGGTGGATTTTCCTTCCTCATTTAGACTCTTCTGGAACATCCTTATAAACACTCAAAGAATGTGATCATTGATGTCCTAGTGGTCTCATTCCCAGCTAACTGATAATCTGTAATAGCCATGTATAAATGATTACTATTCACAGGGACAAAAAGTAAGAATTAAGAAGTGAAATGAATATTTGCAAATGGAGATAAACTTCTAGTTATGTGAAATATAAGTATTAAATTTTCACCATTTAAAAATTCAGATAATATTATAACATGAATTTTCCTTAATTATAGCAAATTAATCCTAGAGCTGTATTTTTTAAACATTAGAGATGTTTAAAATAGAAAGCTCACATTTAAAGTTAAGAGTAATGATCATAAAATAACATTGTAGTTTTTAGTTGGGAATATATATCAACATGTGTGTAATATTAAATAGCATCACTTTTAAGCTAAAAGTTATTATATTTATTTCCTGAAGAATTCATGCAATGAAAACACTGACCAAGACCCAAATTAGGGCCCAGTGATGGAATACAGGATTAGATATGAACTACGTCCATAAGAAGTTTTCAGCTGATATTAAGAAATATGCAGCTATGTAACATGCCTGTATCAAATTGTAGTACATTATCCAAGTGTAATATATGTCATATATTGTCAATGGGCTTGTTGGAGAACAATTTTTTTCCAAATCAACTTATGTTACGGCTGTGCTGCAAATTAGTTTAAGAATTGAACAGAATATCACTTCTATTCACAGTTTTGAAAACATATAAAACCGAAAAATAAATCCTGGCAACAAGCAGTATAGTTTAACAGGTGAATAGATAAATGAGCTAAGGCATATCCATGCAATGAAATATTATCTGGCAGTAGAAAATATAGCTTCAGGGCAAAATAGATATGCAGACCCCAAAAGAGTACTACTAGGTACAGAAAGGTGTTCTGAAATACTGTATTTTATGTGTTTTATTAATATATTTTGAAAAAAGAAAAATATACAGACATGATAAAATTTCTGGGATTCTGGTAATACAAAATGTATTTTTAGAGCACTGAAACTGTTCTATATTTACTGAGGTGCATAACTTATTTTTTATTTTTTCAGATTCATAAAATATCACAGCTAAAGGGTAACCAGTAATATTTTAAAAGTTATACCATTTGAGAAATTAGAGACTTGAGGAAGGCTTGCAATTTGTATCAAAAGAATCAAGTGTGTATGAATACACACTAGATCAATAAAGCCATTAAGAAAGAAGATATGGCCTAGTGCTGTGGATGAAGAACAGCACATTAAACTATAGATAATAAAGTTTTGTTCTAACATGGATGCGGACTCACAGTTTACAGGCATTTTTCTATGTATACTGGAAATACACCTTCACGGACAAGCATAGTAGACAACAAGAGATGGACATCTTACTATGGAAATTTACCCATAATGGAGGAAAGAACATTACCATGAGGCACATAACAGTAAGTTAAATTCGGAGGCAGTATGTACATTTGTTCCACTCACTCTAAATATATAATTATAAATATAAATATTTACACATATGATTCGTTTTACTGTTAGTGAAGAGAATCTGCTATCCCCATAGAAAAAAAGTATCAATAATCTAGATCTTATTTTCTTGTACTTCTTACAATAAAAGAAACTAGACTCCTCAGATGGAGATAAGTTTCTAAATAATTCACTATATTTATATAAGAATATTGGGTTAGTCTAGAGCATCTTGGGAAACACGAAAATGAAATGATCAATAGAAAACCAAACTAAATTAGAGTATCTATAATTAATTCAGTAAACAATTTTATCAATTCCCAATCTCCAAAGCATAGAAACAATTTCAGCCAAAACAAGCATAGGAATAAATTTAACAAAATAGTATAAGAAGCAAACTCTAAGTATAATCCAAATATCTAGAGATCTAACACTGACATGGTAGTTTCCAACACAAGTAAACAGGGAAAAGAAATAAAGTTTATCTCCTTAATGATTCAAAATGGATATGTCATAACGGCTTTAACTCAAATAATTTATTGTGGAAATGGGAGTAGAAAAGAGATCTTACAACAGAGATCCCTTATGATTGCTACTTTACCCAGTCAACCCACATAGAGACACCGTACACCTGACTGGTAGGAGGTGTTCTTCCCCAGGGCAGAGCACTCAGATTAATTGTCTAGTTCCAAATGATCAGCCCTGAAAACATGTCTTCAATTATTATTGTACAGAATCAAATTATGTTTAAACATATATATGTACATTTATGCATACAGTATCAATTAATGAAAAAAGAGCTCATGCATTTAAAGTAAAGCATGGAGAGAAATAAGGAGGGTTTGCAAGGAGGAAAGGGAGAGAAGCTGTAATAATATAATCCCCAAAATATAAAAAAGAATAGATAGCCATTAGACTTAGTCCTGCAGATTATCTCTTATGTGGCCAGAGCCCTGAACTAATCATGAATAATACATCAGAAAAATTCTAGTGAAGGAGCATCGTGGCCTCTGGACTCAAGATCCTAAGTTGTTTTTAGATGCCTGTTCCTAGATGGTGAGTTCGCTTAGTTATATGAGCCCTGTGATGCTTTGCCTATACTTGGCCCAGGGACTGGCACTATTAGAAGGTGTGGCCTTGTTGGAGAAAGTGTGTCACTGTGGGGTGGGCTTGGAGACCCTCCTCCGAACTCCTCCTAGGATGCCGAGTCAGTTCCTTGCTTCCTTCAGGTGAAGATGTAGAATCCTCAGCTCCTCACTCACCATGCCTGCCTGGAGGCTGCCATGCTCCCTCCTTGATGATAATGGATGGAACTTCTGAACCTATAAGCCAGCCTCAATTAAATGTTGTCCTTTATAAAACTTGCATTGATCATGGTGTCTGTTCACAGCAATAAAACCCTAACTAGACAAGCCCCAGCATGAGAGTATACAATTTAAGGCATTATTTGGTCAAGATTTTGATGTTATTACTGTGTTTACTAAATCCAGAGGTAAATAAAAGATCATGTTCATTGGTGAAAAAAATCAAATTATCAAGGTGGTCAAGTCAAGGAGTCTCAGAAACTGTGGCATCCACAGAAAGCTAAACATGACAAGCAAATGTATGTAACACCATGAATGGATACTGAGACTATGAGGCAATGTCACTTAAAACTCATGAAGCCTCAAGAAACCAAGGTCTTCATTTAATAAAATAATATGTGAGCACTGGTTGGTTGATTTTAATGCATGGTCTATGCTAATGCATGGTAGTAGCATAGGAAAAATTGGTAGAGGATGAATGAGTCCTTTTTTTTCCAGTTTTCTTCTAAATCATTTTGTTCCTTTAAAAAGTTTATGTAAATAAAATTTAGGCAAACAAGATTAGAAAAATGATTGAAGGCAAACAGGATACTGAGAAAAATGAGTAATTGATGCAAATGATAGGAATGGATGTCTCTTCAAAGAATTTTGAGGCTGCAGCACATGAATAAGGGAGCAGTGGCACTCACAAAAAAAAAAATAGAAGAAAACACTTTCAACCTGGCACGGTTACAAGACCTGATATCCTAGCACTGGCTAGGCTGTCAGATAGGGGAAATGTGAGCTTCAGATAACCAGAAACCCTTTCCCCAAAACAAACGAACTAAACAAAAACAGTGAATCACCAAACCAAAAGTTAAACAGCCTCTACCAGGGTTAATAATGAGCTGGTCAAGCAGCAATAGGTGGTTCATGGTTCTGCTGGCTAGCTTTGGTCAACTTTACCAAAGCCAGAGGTATCTGAAAGGAGAGAACTTCAATTGAGAAAATGTGTCCATAAGATCTGGCTATAGGGCATGCTTTTTATGAGTGACTGATGAGGAAGAATTAAGTCCATTGTGGGTGTCAACCTGGGATGGTGGTGTTGAGTTCTGTAAGAACATGGAGGGACCCACAGCTCCAACCACATATGTAGCACAAGATGGCCTTATCTGTTATCAGTGGGAGGAGAGGCCCTTAGTCCTGTGAAGGCTTGATGCCCTAGAGTAGGGGAATGGTAGGACGATAAGGTGGGAGTGGGTGGGTGGGAGTAGGAGCACCCTCATAGAAGCAGGGGGAGGGGGAATGGGATAGGGAATTTGTGGCGAGAAACCCAGGAAAGGGGATGACATTTGAAATGTAAAAAAAGAACAAAATATCCAATAGGAGGGGGAGAAAGAAAGAAAAACTAGGCTGAAAACACATAGTATTAGGTCACAAAAAGAACAGAAGAAAGAAAGAAAGAAAGAAAGAAAGAAAGAAAGAAAGAAAGAAAGAAAGAAAGAAAGAGAGAGGGAGGGAGGGAAAGAGAAAAGATAAAGGAAGAAAGAGAAAGAAGAGAGAGAGAAAGAGAGAGAGAGAGAAAGAAAGAAAAGAAAAGAAAGGAAGGAAGGAAGGAAGGAAGGAAGGAAGGAAGGAAGGAAGGAGTAGATTGAATGAATGAATTCAGGCTAGGCAAACCATGAAGAATAAGCCAAGAAGAAGCACGCATGCACTAAGCAGCATGCTTTACACCTTTGTATCAGCTCCTGCATAAAAAAGTCCAGCACTGCTTGTGTTCCTGTCATAACTTCCTTCAATGAAGGACTATGATATGGAACTGTTTGCCAAAGAAACCTTTCCTTTCTCAACTTACTTTTGGCCATATAATTTCATTGTAGCAATAGTAACACTAAGACAAGTGAGTTCAATGTTTATCATAAACAATTTGTAGAACATCGGATCCAGATAATTGTCAGTATTCTGGAGTGAATTACAAAGGAGAACGTTGTTCAAATTACAAAAACGTAAATTAAAAAGTATATAAATAAAACCAGTAATTTTCCTTCTCTAGTGTTTCATTGCAGTTTCACCTGGGACTGAACTATTTTATCCTGCATGGAATATTTTTACAGGGAGATAGTCTCCATGCTATTTTAACTATCCGCATAATAATCAGTGAATAGATATATGATATTTTATGTGTCATTATATCATATAAAATATATAATTACACAATTGGAATATGAACTATCATGATATATATTCTTACAAGAATACAAAGAATAAAAACTTACATGAAAATTTGACGATCTCTAGTGTCTAGAGTTCAAAATTTAACAAAGAGTTTACTTGCTATGCATTGAGCATCCTTTCTAAGTCTCAAGTCAAAACGTCTTTGCCATTGTCATATATTAGCATGAAGGAAATTTGACAAGTAATTAGGTCTTTGAGGTCCTCTTCATTACTGATAGATCAATTTTACTCCCAAAAGCTTTTGTCATGGTGTGGACTTTGTTATATATTCAAGCTCTCTCTCGAGTGCACATATTCTTGCCTTTCCAATTTCCCATCCTAACATTATCCCTCCATTGTGGCATAATGAGGAAAGAAGGTGTATTATAAAATGAGGATTCAGGAAGCATGATTTTAGCCTTCCCTGACTCCAGGAATATGTCAGTAAATTTATTTATAAATTTGCCAATCTATTATGGCAAATGAAAGTACAGAAAGGCAGAACTCAAGGAATAAATACCAAGTATGTAATTCAGTGAAAAATCCTTCTTGAAGAATAGATATGTTACAGTATTGGTTTTTTTTTAATATCTCTTAGGAATTAGTTCCAAGGCTCTGGAATGTTCTTCATGATCCACTCTAATCTTTGCAGTTGTAATCATCATTTTTAAAAGATGTTACCTAACCTACCAATTCTAGCACCATGCCTCATTTTTATTTAGTTAGAACTACAAAAGGTTTTGATAGAGTATAATGAATTTCCTCCTTCTTCCTATCACACCAGAAGTTACTGGAACATTGATGATTCCCCCGTACTTGGAGAACCCTTTCTCATTAATGAGACTGCTCAAAGTCCCTGATCACTCAGAGAAGCTAATAAAATCAGTGGTCCCTAAGCATGTTGAGTTTTATTTGAGCCATTAAGAAGGAGAAAAATACTAATCATATCCTCTCTGGTACTGTATTCTCTCTATTATCAGGGCACCATATCTCATATGTCAGCTAACAGAATTTTATGTTATGTCTCCAGATCTTCTTTTACATATACAAACATTTTCTCTCTTATGATATTTCAAGGTGCCACTTTAAAATATCTTTTTGGAATATCCCAAGCCTCATTAATAAAATGAACACATTTTCTCCAAGCTTTCATATTTTCTCTAGAGTACAAGCACTTGCTTCTCCCTAAGAGAAAGTTAGAACTGCTCTCCAGGACCTGGGAACCTCAGGGTATCTAAAGCACTTCTTAACCTCCATCTGAAGTCAGAGTGTTCCCGTCTATGGACAGAGGGAGCAAGGTCATGTATGTCAGAATTAATCTAGTTCTCACTAGATTATTATATTATATTTTTATTATATTCTAATGTTGAAAACTTGGAGGATTTGTTTTCAGGTCATCTCTCCTTTTTTTCCTCCCTTGTATTCTGCTTTTCTTCCTTTCTCCCTCAGTCTTTCCTTCAATCTCGAATCAACTGCACAACAGAATTTGAGGCAGCTATTAATATAATTCCACTAATACGGGATAAAATGGAACATTTGCAACCAAGCAAACATAGATGCCATACAGTAAACAAGAATAGCAGTAGGACAAAAGCTTTTGTTTGATAATTGAATTGGGATGATGATTTGGTTTAAATACTTAGTGCTGAAAGCAACTAGAGAAGAGTAACAATTTTGAGCACAATAAATTTATTGATCCTTTGATTTCAGTCTACTGCAAATTGCCTACTTCATTTGCAATTTACTGCTATTTTTCTTTATAGAACTTTTGCAATTTCTGAATTACAATCCTCACCATGCAGTTTGGAAAACCTTTTTATGTATTTGTATATTGTTCTTATTTGTATGGTCTAGGATAATCACAACAAATGTCAAACACACAAACACACACGCACACATACACACACACACACACACTCATACACAGAGGCATACATGTGTAAGTAGATCAATTTTTAATAATTTATTTCTATGATTCTGCTAAAAGTATTCTTGTTTCATCAAGTCAACATGTCTTTTCCTCTCTTTCTTTTAAATACTTCAAGGTATTTACCTTTCAATTTAATATTCTGTCTTTTAGTTACCTTGGTAATAGATATATATATTCTACTGTAGCATGTATCAAATGCCTAAGTATTTTCTAAAATTAAGTACTTGTGAAATACCATCACAAGATGCTTTTCCTCTAAAATTGTCACGTGTGTCCAAAGAGAAATGGAAAGACAGAGGAAGAAGAAAGAAGAGATATAAATTTAAGAAACGAAAGAGTATGAGAGTAAGGGGAGAAAGAAAAGTTGACATAGGAGGAGTTGTGGTAGGAGGAGCTGGAGAAGGAAGAGGAAGAAGGGGAGATGGAGGAAAAAGAAGAAGAAAAAGAAGAAGAGCAATTAGTAGTGCCTTTAATTCTCAGTGTTCCTAAGTGCATTTATGTTCCTGTGAGCTAATCCACAATCCAGTAGTGTAGTAAGGAAAAGAAAAATAAGTAGAACATTGAGGAAATCAAATACAACAGAGGGTTTTATAATTCTTATTGTGTATATTTCAAAATTTAAGTAAATATGTATGTAACTAGGAATTCTTATTTATATAATACATTTTGACGAAATACATACAGATTAAAAGTAAAAATGGAAAAATATCTAAGAAACCTCATTTATTAGAATGGCTAGCTAATTTTGATCAACCTCCAAAGAAAAAATTTCTAGGTAAAATAAATACATAGCTTCATAAACTAGCAATTCTATTTACCAAAAACGGTAAATATAGATAATAAATTAGAAACTTCCAAACATGGTCATTATGTTAACATCTAGAATTCATCCACAAAGTCAGTCTAAAATATACTACCAAATTATAGTCAAATAAGTGCAAATTAGAAATAAAAAGATAAATGAGAATTTTACAAAATAATATTGAAGAGATGTTCAAACTTATCTGTGATCATAATAAAAATAATTAAATGAAAGAAAACATCTGTATACTAGACCATTGGAGTGGCATACTGACATGGCTCTCAGTAAGTCAATCCTGAAGACTATATTGCTATCATCCTAGGATCTATGGAGTGCATTGTGAAAATCCCTGCAAACACTAATCTGAACTAGCATGAAGAATATACAATTACTATTTCTTCCAGGAGATGCAGAGTTAGCATAAAGTACATCAGAACACTGACCATCAATCATACCTCAAAACATACTGTTTAAAAACATTGCTCATAAGCATGGGTATGAAGATATAAATTTTAGAAGATTGTCAAAATTGTTTCTTAAAATAATGGCCGTAAATATTAGGGATTGGCATATGGCTTACCTCTCAACTATACTAGCACTGTGTACTTGCTGGCGTTTATGCAGTTTCCCTATGTATTTATTTTAAAGGTTTATTTGTTTTTGTGTATGATGTTTTTGACTGAGTACAATGTGAGTACAGTGCCCTCAGAGGTCTAAAAATGGCATTGGATTCTCTAGAACTGAGGCTATCAATGGCTGTTAGACACAAGGTGAGTGCTGAAAAATGAACCTAGGTTCTCTGCAAGAGCAACAAGAGCTTTTAACTTGCTGAGCCACCTCTCCATCCACCACCTTTTTTCATAATGGGTGGTTTATATCCCTATTTTGGGAAAATCAAGAACTAGTATGTTCTGTGAATTTATGCATATTGCAAAGTATGTCTGTGTGAAAACAGTGTTTTAAAAATTGTACCACTGCCTTCTCTAGTTATACTGTTAGTTCTTTTCTTACTTATAATGTAATTTTTGGCCAACAAGCTCTCTTAGGATTTGAGAGAGATTGACAAAATTTGCATCAGGTTTGACTGAGAGTGAGTCAGTTTATTATCAAACTCACTTTGAAGGAAATTTTCTATGAATCTTTTTCCAGCTTTTACTTCATGGACTTCACCTTATTGAATGTTCTTTTTTCTTCTGTGTCTCTTATTTTCTTATATTTGTTTTAACTTTTTACAATATACACTATATATCCTTGAACTATTATTTTCTTTAATTAAATTTCATCTATTTTTCAGAATTTCATAGAGTACACTACATTTTGATTGTACACACTCACCATATCCTTCAGTAACCCAGTGAGTAGTGGTTCTGAACCTCACTGCCTCTTTAAATTTTTATATTCCCCTGTATCCAATTAGGTATGTGTGGCTTTGCCTCTGCTTGTTCAAATCCTACTGTCTTTCTGTGAAAAATAGAGACCTGGTACGCTCTCTTTGTATTAATTCTAACATATTTCAGCTCACTTTTCATCTCCTTTTTAGATTTTCTCAGTATTTTTTTAGTTCTTGGCCCTGGGATTTAAAGGTATCCTGCAGAGTTCTGCAAACCTAAGCATGCACAGTGATTGGCTGACGTCCTGTCCACTGGTAATTGTTGCTGGAAGGCTTGACAGTGTTTGATGTCCGTCTGAGCTCCTGCTTGAAATTTACTCCTGTGCATGTTTTTCACCTCTGCCTCAGTGGTTACGCTCACTTCCTTTTTGTGTCTTTTCCTGTCATTTCTTATTTGCCTAGCAATTTGTCTTCTGGCTATCGACCATTCTTTAAGACATGTTTCTCCATGAAGAACTTTTCTGTTAAGATAGATGAATCAGATAAGACGGTAGGCCCCGGGTTTTCAAGTCTCTTTCATTGAAGAGTGACCCAGACTCACTCATGTGTCACTGTAAGATTACCTGATTATCAGTGGGATTTTCCACATTCACAATTCCCAAGTATCATAAATTATCTTTTCATATTGATGAAAAACCATCACAATAAAACTAACAAACATGTTTATGCATCACCTTGTCAAGTCCCCAGAACATTTATTTTTTTAATCCATCTTTCTGTCTTTCTGTGAAATAAAGTTATTACATAGCATCTTAGTTATATTTCTATTGCAGTGATAAAACATCGGGATGAAAAGTACCTTGAAGAGCAAACAGTTTATTTGGTTGACATGACATATACTCCTTTATCAGCTAACGCCAAATTAAGAACTCAAGGCAGAAACTGAAGCAAAAACCATGAAGAAACCATCAACATGCATGCTTAACATTGAAGGTATCAAGATTATTGAAAATCTATCACTGCTGTAAAGTTTTGACTATAATCTCTAAATTATAGCAAATATCACTAAACTGATCCGAGAACAAAAGTTCCTATTGATAGCATTTATTTGTTATGACCACCTTATTTGGAGATCATTTCAGGTTTAATTAGTCTATTAAAATATAACTAAAGTTCTAATGCTCTATACCCATGAATATGATCTTATTTAGAAAATTATTCTTTGTTGTTGTAACCCAATTAGTATGGAGTCATATTGAAGGTGTCCGAAAGGTATACTCATAAGATGAAAATGCATAAAGACTGAGAGATTAATGCAAAATATCATGGGAGCTTGGTGACAGAGGTAAAGCAATCTGTTTCCAAAAAAAAAGAAGGCCAAGAATTGCCGTCATGATCACACACTAAGAGAAAAGCATACAACAGTTTTTCTCAGATCGTACAAAGGGGGAATTTAAACATCTGACCTGTAGAACTATGGGAATCAATTTACAGTTGTTTTAAGCTATGTTGGTTGTCAAGTTTGTACGTTAGCTCAAGAGCCAGAGATGTCAGAACAGCTACGGAGTATCAAAGTAATATCACATTATGTCACAGATAGTCCGCAGTTATTATTTATAAAGGCCATCAGTATGATGTGACAGGTAATTCATCAAAATAATATGCTTAATGCATGGATAATACTATATATAATCATTTTAAATGAGCCTGCAATACTTATATCACAATCTAAAAATAATTAGCAAAATATTTAAAACAAAGCAAGAAAGACACAAATTTGTGTTTGATTATTTTTGTACCATTTGGTTGATCAGTGCCATTTGCTTATAATGTTTAAATGAAAACTTCCCTGAGCATCTACTCAAATTAAAAACAACAAATACATTTTTTCTTGAGTAGCATAATTTCACAGAAATCCAATCTATCTAGAAGTAGATTTATAGCAATGGCCTAAAGGTTCTCACAGAACCCAGGAACAGCAAATCTGAGAGTAAGACAGGTCCGAAGGACAGTTACTCATGCCCTGACAGTGCTTTTCTCCTGTTTCCATCTGAGATTGACCAATTGGTTGCTTCTGATTTTTTTTCCCGCTGACCTTTGTTGGTTTCGTCCAGCAAAGCTCTGAGCTGATTTAGCTGTTTGCATGCTGCTCATGGTCATCTCAGAATTGCCATCTCAGCTCCAGAGAGTATTTGACCTTAGAAGACACATGCCCAGACCTTGGAACTCATCTATGCTCAAAATAAAACTTTAGTAGAGAGAAACTTCAAGTTCTGGTATAACATAAACATGACTCTCTAATCCTACAATCTCAAAGTTTCCTTTACCTGGACAATTGGTGATAGAAAATGTAAAGGAATAGAGGAATGACTTAGGGTTTAAGAGTGATTTTTGTTTCAGCATGGAGACCTGAGTTTGGGTTTCCAGCACTTACCTAAAAGTCCAAGTATGGAAGGTCTGGTAGCATGAGACAGAATTACAGTAGAGATCACTGTAGCTAGCTGGTAGAGCAAGAATAGTCTTCAGTTTCAGTAAGAAACTCTTTGAACAGAATATGACAGACAGACACAGAGGAAGGTGGCCAGATTCCTGTTTTGACCTATAAATATGTGCACATGGGAGAACTCACCCATACACACACACACACACACACGCACACACACACACACACACACACACACACGTTAAACAAATATGAAGAAGCAAATGTTCTGTATTTCTAAAATAAATATTAATAGCTCCATTCATTTTAAATCATTGTTGGCTGACAAAAATGTTTAGAATAAGATAAACATTATTACACAATTAGACAGTTTTATGTTTCATTACTGGAATGCTGTGTACTTCACAGCTGCTTGAAGTTCTTAGTAAAGTAGTAGAGGGTAGTAAGAATGTTCATGAGAGAAAAGGGTTAGAAAACCCAAATGAAGTTCACCTACAACTGACTGGTCCTAAGACCTCTGGGCAAGTCCTCTCACCTCCCTCTTACTCCTATTCATAACTTAGAGGAACACTAAAAAGGATGCTTAAAATGCTTAAAATGTGAGCTAACACAACGAAAGTACTAGATTGTTATATACACATTGATCAATACCTATTGGTATTGTAACTTTTTTACTGATGCCCATAAAATTAGATGTTTCTTTTAATTATAAATGACAGATAATAACTCTTTACAAATATCTTCAAAGTAGTGGTGTTTGCCTTTCCTGGTTTATGTGTCTAATTCTGAGTCTAGTAAAATTACTTATATAAAATAGACTTAAAGCCCAGCATATACTCACAAATCCCAAATACCATACTGATTTTCAAACTCTTTTTATTTCAGTAAAAAAAAAAAATCATCAACACTGATACTTGATTTTATGCCTCATCTCATTAAATTCCTTAAGAATTTGTTTACTTGAATCGGTTCTTCAGTTTTTCTATTAGTTACAATTCTTACCAAGTGTCTTATTTAGAATTGTTTTGTTATAAAAGCATGACCAAAAATAACATGGAGAGGAAATAGAACTGGAAGCAGGAGGTAAATCAAAAACCATTTGGGAAAACTGCTTACTGGCTAGCATCTCATAGATTTTTCAGTATACTTTTTCATACAAATCAGCACTACCTACCCAGGATTAATTTCCAATATTTGTGGTAGATTGAAAAGGCATAGTTACTGTAAGTTAAGGTGTCATTCAAATAAACATTCATTAAAGTTGAGAAACAGTCCTTTTAAATCTTTTTCCTAGACAAATGGTTTAGTCAATTTAATTTGAGTAGGACTTGTGTGTTCCTTTTACAACTCTACAAGTCCTCTTAAGTCTCTGTGCGTTGATAGAACTGATCATGATTTGTTTTGTTTTGTTCTCTATTTTAGCCTGTTCTGTTCTAAACAAATTAAAGGAACTCGAGACCAAGAAACAGCTACATGGTTCATCCTCATATTCCTAGGAGAGGTTTAAATTTATCTTACTCATGCCAGGTATTACTCCTGTGGTGAGCAGCAGACAGACCACGTGACTAGCTGTCCACTCAGTAGAATCATTGAAGTCATTTTTAAAGGTACATGTGCTACAGGATTTGGGTGATTAGTTTTCCCTAAATGAATGGGAGTGAGGCAAGCCGTAGTGATATACACCTGTAATCTTACCATCTGCCTAACTGAAGCAGAAGGATCACACGTTCTGTACCAACATGGGCAACGTAGCAAGACATTGTCTAAAAAAAGAGAGATAAATTTTCCAGGCCTATAAAGTTGCAAATGGTAATCTTCAATTCATGTAGCTAAATGAAAGCAGTATTTGCAGGCACGTCCACTTATCTTTCTCATGAGCACTTTAAAGTTATTTCTCTCCAAATAGTTCATCATTCTAAGCATTCAGTAAATTTCCAGGTTTTATCTTGTGTCTCCAGAATAGCAGTAGTAAGGGCATTCCAGACCGACTCAGAGGTACAGTAGTGTCTTGTAATTCTTGTTTCTTCTTTATTCCTTATAACTACTATGCAATTTCAACCACTTTGTTACTCAATCAGTGTAATAGAACATAGGTCAAGGAAAACCTTAGTGTGTATTGTTTATACCTTAGTGTGTATAAACAATAAAGATGACACCCTATGAAGAAGGGAAAAGGAAATAGATTACTGTTTCATTAAGATAGTAGATATATTTACTTTAAAATGTGTAAAGTTTGAAAAATTAAGAGAACACCTTTTGGGAATCACCATGCAACTACAATGTATCCTGATGATAATGTATTTTATACAGATACCCACAAGGTTAATTTCAGTTTTAAATATTAATCTATTCATTTACAGCAAAGTCAGAACTTTATGTGAATTATACAACTCCTTCCCAAAGAAACAGTATTTCCAGAATTTGTTTTACTTATATGACAAAGATTTGGCAGGAAAGAGACTTAATAAAATCACTTTGTTGCATTTTATCCTAGAAATTCTGACCTGTCCAGAGAATGAACATTTTTCTAAGGAAATAAAACTGCCCTACCAGCCAAAAAATTAGTTTCTACCAGTGTTTATAAACTAAAAATCCTAAGGAATCATTCAGTCTATGAAAGACAGCAGGTCAGAAAAAAAACAGGACAGTCTACACATAATCACTGACTAAGTTGTTTTGATCCAAACCTTTATTTTTGGAAAACAACCACCTACACAAGATGCGTAAAATAACAACCATCAGTGAGGAAACCAAAAGCTGTTAATATCAGCTTAGAAAAGATGCAGAGTGGAGGAACAGCAGAAGGGAATTTACCACTAGCAAAGCAAACAACCATAGAGCCATGGTCTTCTCATGAGGGGGAAACCTTACAGACCATAGCAAACCTAGAAGAATATTCACATCTGCAAATGAGCACTGATTTGCGGGAGCACAATTTTCTAGGGATCTTTTGATGATAGCATTTTTAGAAATGGAATCAGCAGTGACATTTTGGGTGGACTTCTACACTAGCAGTAAAAACAACATGTAAAACAAGTTACCACAACAAAATACCACTCTATGGTCACCTCTGTAAGCATAGAGCAAAACAAACAAGAAATAAAAAACATCTTAAATCTTAAAGATCATTATAAATGATATGGCCATCTAAAATATGTGTGAGACTAAGTGTTTCATGATTTTAAATGCTTTATTGTGTCCTAAATGAATATCAGACACAGTGGGCCCAACTAGGAACTATAGACAAAACCTCTGACCTCTGATGTGTTAGGCTCTTGAAGGGCACCAAATTAGCAAATATTAATCCTTATGTTAACCCAACTGTAACACACATTTTGGAGAAACATAAGTCACAGTAATACTGCTTCCAAGTTAGAAGGACTGTTTTGGTCAGATTCCCACAGAGGCATCATTTCTTTATTAAATGTCTGACCATGTGAGAAGAGTTGGTATTTTCATGAAATTGATGAGGTAGGACAGGAGCCACTTCTATATTGAAAAAGTCAGGCCCAAGTGTGCAAGAGAAAAAAAATTAAATTGCTTGTGGCCTTCACCAACTTACATGTCTATTTCCTGACCCTTCTCGATTGTATAAAACCTTATGTGGCATTACTATTTCAGTAGACATAATGGAGATCCACACCACACCATTTCAATAACCATTTCAATCTTGGCAACATTTTCAGAATGTTACATGTTAATGTTAATGTTACATATTAATACTGGGTTATAATAATGAGTTTAGGTAACAGAAGCAAAGGCCAAAGACTCTCCATGCAGCATGAGTTGCTACTCCACATTGTTATTAGCAGACACAGCCCGATGTACAGTGCTCTACATTCAATTAGGGAGAAAAATAAGATGGATGTCCTGTCCATGTCACCGACTGCAATAGGCACATTGCAATTTGAATTTAGATTTTATGTTTGCATTTAAAAGAAGAAATAGTGACTCTAGAGATGGCTCAGCCATTAATTATAATGGCTGCTCTTTTTGAGGGTCTGCATTCAATTCCCAGCAGCTATCTGGTGACTGACAACCGTGACTAATGCCAGTTCTCAGGATCCTACTCCCTCTCCTGATCTTCTGTGGGCACCAGGCATATATGTGGTAAGGGATAAATGCCAGTTTGAGTAAATATTAGTAGTACACAATTGATAGGTATGAAAACAATGAAACACTTTAGGAGTTTTTATTTAGTAATTTCATATTTACCTAGGTGGTTCACGCATCATAAGCTTAATTTCCAGACGGACCTCCACAGTTTCTTTCATAATATTGATCCTTGAATTTTAGACGATTGCTTTAGTAAATACTGTACTACCCAAAGTAATAGAGACCATGCCAGTGTTTAAAGAGCCACTCAAAGTAGATGAATCCAATGTACTCTTATGTCAGCATTGGGCCCCATCATGCTATGGAAGTGTGAGGACTTCGATGTGTCCAACTGTCCATCTGTTAAACCTAGCAAATTGAGAAAAATAAGTAGATTCCCCACCATGCCTGTGAATAATTATCCTATGTGAAGTAACTTAGCAAATATAGGGGTCTTATTCCTAACTCTGTATACTAAGTTTTGTTTAAATAATATGAATTTCAGGCATTGGTTTTGTTTTTTGATTTTTTTTCATCCCGTGAGGAATTTCTAATGTATCTAGAATTGAATTATAATGTTCTCTATGGACAGGATAAAAAGATACTTTCACCAAAGTTCAAGCCTAATATTGCTAATAGAAAGATAACAAAAACAGCATTCTAATATTACTTGCCAGCCCTAGTGAAGTTCATGCTGGAGATTTTATATGTTTGTATACATGGTGATGTTTGGACAGACGTGATTTAGAAATACATACAAGTCCTGGCTATGATCCCACAGTCCATGGACAAATGTGAGGTGTAAATACATTTCTGCAAGTAAAATAGTCATAAAAATAAATGAATATGGGAAAGGAAGGGCTACATCAGAGATTAAGAGCACTAATTGCTCTTGCAGGGAAACTAACCTGGGGCTTAGTTTGTTTCCCAGAAACCACATTGTGGCTCATAATCATCTTTAACTCCAACTACTGAGTATTTCTAATCTTCATCTACCTCCTTGGGCACCAGATATGCACATGGTGTGCATACATATATAAAGGCAGAAGACTCATACACACAAAACAAAGTATACAAATCTAAAGGAAATTATCAAAATAGAAATGAGTCTGTGGCCATATGTTCAGCAAGTATGCAAATATGTCATTAAAATCTGAATATAACAATCAAGGAGCCAATGAAGCAAAGAATTATTGAAACTCAAGCCAGTGAAAGGGAAAAAAATGAGACCTAGCAAACTTAATATAGCCTTTATATTCTGCAGTGTTGGAATTTGCATTCAAAAATAATGATTTACTGAATGATCAAGTTACAAAAAATTAACACTTGGTGTTTTCAAATATGTACTTAAATTTTTCATTAATTAATTAATTAATTAATGTATTTATTTAAACAGCCTGATCACTGCCATTCCTTCTGCCTCCCTCCCCCACCCCCACCCACCTACACAGAGTCCCTCTCCCTTTCTCCTCTGAGAAGTGGGCTCTGACTCTCTGGTTTCCCCGTACCAGTACCATCATCTCTCCAGGGTCAAGGACATTCTCTCCCATTGAGGTCAGAAAAGTCACCCAGTTGGAGAATGGATTCCACAGACAGGCAACTGCTTTAAATCAAGCCCCAATCAAATTTTCGGGAGACATACATGGAGACTGAGTTGTATACAATATATTTTGATCATTTTCTTTTTTCTCCAAAAACTCTTCCCAGATCTCTCATACCACTCAGCTTCATGTTTGGTCTCTGTATCTGTCTGTCTTTCTATACCTATCTTTCTCCTCTCTCTCCCTACTTCCCTCTGAGTCTTTGTCAAAAGAGGGTAAACAACAATTAAAAAACAAAAAAAAAATCAAAACAGATAAATAAAAGAAGAAAATCAGTAAGCAAATGACATCAATTTTTGATAAGAGTAGAATGGGTACACATATTATAATTTTTGTTTCAATGCCTGACTTCAATAAGTAATTATAAAACAAAATACTACAAAAGATTTAGTAATTAATGTAGTAATTCCTGCTTACCTAGAGCTGATATCAAAGTCGTGAAACACTTAACTGAAATCTTGACATAATCTTTGTCCTTTTTTCTTTATTCACTTCTATGTGGTTCTAAAACCAAGAGGACTTTAATTAGCAATAATTATTTTACTATGGTCTTAGGGATTGACATCCTATAGGTTAGATATTCCACAGAAGAAATTTTAATTCATGCAGAGCATATCTTCAATTTCTTTAGCTAATTTATGCTCTGCAATAAAATAATTTTATAACTTTCTATTCCACAGAATTTTATTTTTAAGAAAAGTTATAACTTCTTTTGGTTTAGGTTAAATGTATTTCATTATTCTACAAATTAAATAAAGCAAAGCAGGTATTGTATAAAATATTTTTCATAAATCAAGTCTCATCTTCATTAATTTAAATAAATTCAAAACTATACACTAGCCTCGTGTTATATAAAATCAACAACTCCTAAAGTATGAGAATCACATGAAAATCACTTGGAAAAGCTTTTACCACATAAGAATTCAGTTCATTCCCACATTTTCTGAATCAACAGTTCTGAAATGGACTTGTAAGCTTATATGTGGAATATATAATAATTTTATAGTATAAATATAATATAAAATATAAATATATTATATATAAAATATAACTTAAATGAAATGAAACTCTTTTCATAGTTTTAAATCCACCCTCATGAAAGACTTCAGACTATATTCGCTGAAAAATAGACCAAGTAAGATAACAAAAATATAAATAATTGATCTTTGTAGAGATGATTGGAAAATAATAGATGAAGTTTGGTAAGGTTTAGAAGTGAATAAAGTATCAACTTTAAAATAGAATGAAAAAAGAATAGCTGAGGAAAAGCAGATATATTTGGAGAAACAATGACAAAGAAGAGGGAGTGTTTGGAGAACATCTGAATTTCTGACTGTTCATCAAACCACATACAACATGATAATTTCAGTTTTTTGCTGGACATTTTCCTTATTGAGCTGTGTCTTCTTCATAAGGAGAGAGGCTGCCTGTGACATAGAACAGTGTGTCTCAACCTTCCTAGTGATGGGACACTTTAATACAGTTTCTCACGTGGTGAGGCCCAACCATAAAATTATTTTGTTTCTGCTTCATAACCTTTATTTTGCTACTGTAAATATCTGATAAGCAGAATGCTCTCAGGTGACCTGCGAAAGGGTCATCCGACCCCCAAAGGGGATTCATGACTCACAGATTGAGAACCACTGGTGAAGAGAGTTTATCATATGTAATATCTAGAAAACACACAGAAAGTTGTATATAAATCTACTTTATGCCTTCAAACTTCTCTAAGAGTGAATTAAATAGAGTCATTATTTACAGAAGTCAGCAAAAGATATGCAATTAGTACTTCAATTTGTCAGGTAAAAAAAAAAAGAATCTACAGTAGTAACTGGAGGTGCTATACTCTAGCCAATACACTTGAATTAATGATGCCTGAGAAGACATTGGATTTATAGAAAATAGACTGGAAGAAAAACATGTTGACAAAATATAAAAGTCATGTTTAAAATTTAAATACAACGAAATTTCATAACTTTGTTCATAGTCAGTAAGAGAATTTTGCATATAAATTTGGAAGCAACATAGACTGATGGTTTAGGAAAAAAAAGCATTCTGATCCAAACTTATTTGAGGAGACGTACCAGGCACCTGGTATAAATTGCATGCCACCCAAATGAAAAGGGCAGATGTGGTTTATGTTCTCTTAATGGGAATGGGAAAATGGGCTCATGACAAAACAGTACTAAAGTTAGACGTAATCTTGTGATGGGTTTGATGAGAATGTGAAAGAAATAACTAAAGTGTAATTTCATGGTTATAAATAAGAATGACATAAATATTACTGACATTTCTAACAGAAATTTGGAAGTCATAAGAAGCTGTTTTTTTAAAAGGAAATTATGCTTTTTTGCATTGGGCACCAAACCAAAAATCATTTAAATTTTTAGAATCTTTCTGTCTCCTGAAAATGTTCTCTTGATATGTTTTTAATATACAATAGGCTTGTGATATAATATTTATAATATATAGTAGATATTTTGTAAAGTGTTTATGACTTTTTCAAATTTATCTTAAAATATTTACTTTAATAACTTTTCATCACAAATGTAAGATACTAAATGACAGATGTCTTAAACTGGGAACAGCACGTACTGTTTTGACAAAGACTATTCTTAAGCTCTCCAGGAAAAACAGGATGTTTAGACGCATTTGAAAAAAAATGTGGAGAGAAACAGCGAAGATATTTGTCCTCAGCATGGTGACAGGATTTTCTCCATGTGAAAAATTGTTCAACGTCTCAGTTGACAGTGCATCAGTCCACACCCAACATGACAGTCACCGAACACACATTGGGTCAAATGCTGACTGTTATTTAATATTCCACAGCTGAAATGTTATATGATAGAACTTAAAGTCTAAAGCCCAGAGAGAACTGGCTGTTGCATGGCCTTATATCTTGACATGTAAGCAATATTTTACAGGCTTTAGAACCATAATTTCTAGCAGTTCACTTGAACTATATAATACCAGAATGTTGACAACATTTCAAGTTAAATTTATGCTTTCTTCCTGTGATTGCCAGTTCTAATTCTAAAAATTAAAGTAAAAAGGGAGAAAGAAAAATGCAATATTTTCTTTCATGAATCTATTTTCTGTTATAGAAAATTAACTTATGGAAAAATTGAAGGGACAGGGAGGCAGCAGGTGATCTCTTAACCATTCTGAATTGCTGGTAAATGAGGATATCAGTATGATTGGTGTAATATATTATTTTACATTTGTCTGGCCCCTGGTGCAGAAGTGGCATCATTATGAATTAAAGTGTTTTTCTCAGCAGGGAGAAGAAATCAAAGCCTTTCCTTCTCTAAATAATTAATTTCTGGTTTGATTCTGCTGATACTATTTATTTATAAGAAGATCTAAAACCAGAAAACCATATTGGTACTTTATTTTTTACTAAATGTGCACTATCAAATAGATTTTGAAATATGACTTTAACATCACTATTAGTCCTTACTTGAGTACTACTTATAAACATTTGTGTGATTAAATGAACACAATGCTATTTAAATTTCAGGAGACAATATTAGAAAGATATGGATAAAAGTTGCAGGTCAATGCTAAATGATTGTTCTCATGGGTAACTCTAACTTATTTACTCCAACTTTTTATTAAATTTGAGAATGAACAACCGTTGTTAGAAAGTATTTACTGAAGGAAAATAAGCCCTTATTCTATAGACATACTATCAGGCATGAATCATTTCAATGCAGAAATAATGTCCTCAGAAATCATAAAACAATTCCACACTTCTTATAAGTAGGATGATTTGTT
Source organism: Rattus rattus (assembly GCF_011064425.1). Taxonomy (NCBI): domain Eukaryota; kingdom Metazoa; phylum Chordata; class Mammalia; order Rodentia; family Muridae; genus Rattus; species Rattus rattus. Next base: position 82,159,663 of record NC_046156.1, read on the forward strand.
TAAATTCTTACTAAGATAATGTTCCATGAATCCCAACTCAAAAACATGGCCTGGACATTGCCTGTGGAACTATCTGTCTCTAGTAATTATGTGGTATCGAGTTCATCGTCATTCTGACTTAAGAGTGAAGATATGTTTGAGATGAAGCTCATATGTATTCTTCAGTAAGTTGTTTTCAGAATGTTAAAGTCATGACTTAAAACATTCACTGTTGAAATGATCATTCTGGTCAATTATAGGAAAGATTTAAGAAGTATTTTTACACTCTAGCTAACTAACATAGAACATGAAATTACAAACAATATAATATTATATAACTATAAGAGACCCCATATGTACAACAATGCCAAGCAACCAGAGCTTCCAGGGACTAAGCCACTACCTAAAGTCTATACATGGACTGACCCTGGACTCTGACCTCATAGGTAGCAATGAATATCCTAGTAAGAGCACCAGTGGAAGGGGAAGCCCTGGGTCCTGCTAAGACTGAACCCCCCAGTGAACTAGACTGTTGGGGGGAGGCGGCAATGGGGAGGGGTGGGAGGGAACACCCATAAGGAAGGGGGAGGAAGGGGATGTTTGCCTGGAAACCGGGAAAGGGAAAAAAACCCGAAATGTAAAAAAAAAAACTCAAGTTAAAAAAAAAAAAAAAAAAAAAAGAAAAGCCAATGCAGATATATCAAAATTCTTAAAATTTTGATGACACTTTATTAGCCAGTATGCTTCCAAAAGTTTCTACACAAAAAGTAAGTACAAATTTGAACAATAAAAAATTTTCTAGTCAATATGGAATAAGAAAATATTAAATATTTAATATTGCTATAAAAATTAAACTAGATTATGTCACACAGATTATTTAGCACATTCATGATTAAAAACAGTTAGCTATATTTGTTTTGATAGATTAATAAATATATCAAGAAATAGAAATATATATACACATATATGTATATGTATACACATATGTATATGTGTATATATACATATATATATACCATTATAAATAAAGAACCTTATCAATAGCACACATTTCACTTTATTCATTTTTTATGAATAGAGAAAGCTATTCATAAAACACTGTTATCCTGGAGTATTGGTACATGCCTAAGATTTCAGTATGAATAAGATTTGCACAAAATGATCAAGAAGTTCAAGTCCAGCTTAAGGTACATGAGATACGCATACACACACACACACACACACACACACACACACACGCATACGCACACGCACACACACACACACACGCACACACACACACACACACACACACACACCATTAATGTAACAAAAGAGGAAAAACATAAACATATTACTGTCCCACAGGTAAAATAAAATATCATTATCTTTGGGAAATATTTTCGTGGTGTCCTGTGATAAAATAATGAAAATAGTATGCTCTTGCATTAAGATGTGAGCCCTTGAGAACCATTGAATATATAAAACAAATATTAGCTACCATCAGAAGGGGCAGATATTAAGACCAAACTAACAGATGCAAAGGTCATGAGTTTGTTCAGGATAAACTAAAACTAAGACGGAAACTAACAGATCCCAGTAGAGATGCACGCAGATAACCAGGTTGTGACCAATAAAGAAGACGTTTAAGTCCCGAGAACTAGTGACCTTTCCCTCATTCATACTTCTGAAGCACAGGGGCATAGACTTTCCTCGTGGATTCTGTGTTCTTTTATACATTTCAATCCTTTGCACCTCCTGAAGCCTGTCCTCTTTCTTGTTTTGGTGACTAGAATTTGTGTCTCTAATATTCATAAGGAAGGCCTCTTGTAGACACTGAAACATTAGCCTGGAGTACCCTCTATAAACAAGTGATCTAGCAGCCCCTTCAATCCATCAACATTCAGAGACCAAAGGATATTAAAATGGTGGACGTTACTCGAAAATGTGAAGTGAAAGATAGATATATTTTAATATTATCTTTCTGAAATACTTTTGTAAAATTTCTTAAATTAAATTTGTTTTAAAAAAATCCTTATAGTAATAACTGGTAGATTTTTAATCTGACATTAATGATTTTAAAAGAAATTTACAGATATAGTTAAAGATGATCAATACCAAGCAACGTAACAGCATTTTTATTTTCTTAATACAAAGCATCAGCTTTAGGATCTTGCTGGGTAGTTTTGATGCTTGCGCTATAAACTACCAGTGCTATGCTCTTTGTATGCCATATTTATTGACTGCCTGACAAAAGCAAAAGTCAAACTACTGAAAAATTACACTTTTATAGAAGAATTTCCATGAAACATTCATTCTGGCACTATGGCAATATTTTCTTTTTCTAGACCTAATTACAAGCCTTCAAATCTAAAGAAAGTCTCTCAAATTCCTCTGATGAAATATGAAATGTTACCCATAGATCTAAAGTTAACACGCTTAGAAAAATACAGATTTTATTTTAGACATAGGCAAATCAAAATACTAATTCTCATATGTTTTTATAAGTAATTATAAATGCTAGACACAAATGTTGCAATTCAAACTATTTAAGCCTCACTGGTGACCTGCAAACATCATGGATTCTACCTGTCTAGTACTACTTTAATGTGTCCCAAAGTACATAGAATCGAAATAGTGCAGAAATTGGTAAGATTTTTGAAATGAAGTTCTATTTTAGAAAAACATTTCTGTTCATTCTTAAATTTTAGTACCTTAATCTGCCAAGCAGAAATTATAATAAATGTTACCAGAACAAAAAAAGAAGCAAACCAAATTATTATTTAGTTAGTAAGGAGCTTTTGTTTGGAATCATGGAAACTTTTACATATAGACACTATTGTATGCCATCCATCAAATTATACGTTTAAAATGGAGAAAAATTAATATTTACATTGGCCATATTTTAGCACAGTGAGTGAAAAATTAGCAAAAAGTACATTTAGTATATTTGACATTTAGTATATTTATTCTTCCTCCTACGCTTAGTTCAAGTAATACTCATGAAAACCTAAAGTACTTTACTATTTCATTCCATAATCTATTTCATTACTTTTTCTCATTAGAAAATCCATGTACATTCTCTGAGCATTGCTCTAATACCTCGTCTGCTATTTCCCTTTCAATTTTTCATGAAGACATTTTTCTTAGGAGTCAAGCATGGTGCAATGTGTTGGGTTCAAGGAGATTCCTTGATAAGCCAAAACAGATTCTATATCTGCCATTGTATACATTTTATTCATTTGAAAGTCATTAATTGCCACATAGTAATAATCAATTTGAGTGTCGTTCCTTTCCAAATATGACGCTAAGTTTAAGGTGCTGAATTCTAAGGAAAATATCAAACATGAAAATATATCGAAAGTTCTATTAGTTGGACGAGATTATATATGACTGTATAAAAGTTTGTAGTATAGTCATCACCAAAAACATGACTGACCATCAGCTTAAAATGATGAGCGTGTCTCAGGGCAGAGGAATGAAACACATTGAGTGTGGTCCGGTTCTTATTGCTGCCCAGGGTCAGGGTGAATCTGGTGAAAGACAAAAAGGAGATAAAAATGTATTATATCCTTATTTACCATAAAATAAAATAATCTAATTCATTATATTGCAGAATGATAATGTAAAATCAGTTTCACTGTCTCTGAAATTTTTAAATACTTGAACATGCAGACCAAGAGATGATACACAATAATATACTTGCCTTAGTTGACGTAAACTAGCAGAAATTAAACTCTTTTCCTAGAAAATACTAATTGATTTATTTAATTTTGGTCTCTGAAATGAGAGAGCACGTGACAGTTTTTTCTCTTCACTTTTTTTAACTTAAATTCATTTCTTTAGGAAACACTGATAGTACTACTTCATGAGTGAGCACATCTAATTATATAACTTGGTAGACAATTGGGGAACACATTCAGCTCATTTTTATAATATAAGAGTGTCATATAATATAAGATGTGAAAACATTAATATGAAGATAGCATTCAAGTATACTTCATAGCGTTTAACTAATATCGTTTCATTAGAATTTTTAAGGTATTCTTATTTCAATTAATAGTACTTACTGTTTATAAATTGTATAAGAAAATAACTTTCCTTTTTTCCAGGTGAAAAACAATAGAAATCAAATCACTAGAAGAAAACTCTCAAAAGAAAACTCCACTAACAATCAAAGATCAAAGAAAAGAAAATCAAGTCACCTGCAGGTAAACTAATAAAAATCATAAATGATTACAACTTGAGACCCTAAAATTTAAAAAAAAATATCCTTTGGTTCCTGCCTCATCTTTCCAGGTGCACAAATTCTAGGATAATTGACTGATTCTTGAAAGGAGAAGTGAAATTAGTAAGTGGAAATAATTAAAATTCTCTCTCCTTCAAAACTGTAAACTGAACAAGGATGCAATTAGGGTGGGTAGGAGTTTAGGAAAGGGCATTAAATGCTGTGGGAACTGCAGGCATTTATCCATTCTCGTCTGAGTTTACAAGCTAAACTTTAAGGAATAAAACAGATTGGCATTCACACACATAAAATAGAAAGACTGAATTAGTCCAGTCTACAGGAGTAAAGAAAAATCTCATATCATTGATGAGAGCCTAAAAAATTCCTGGGAGTAGAGTTACAAATCAGCCATGCTGTGTTCCCATAGGCTGTCTACATCTTTACTGGCCTTAACCATGAACATACTCTCCACAGACAACGCTCCATATAGCTACATTTTCAAAGCTTGACAAAGGTGATAAGCCTATTTTGCCAAAAGTCTACTGGGTAATATTTAATTTATTTTATTTCTATGACCAGTCTATCCAGGTTTGCCCTATATTTTTTCTCCAGTTGCACTTAATTTCCTTGAGTAAACTCATTGTGGTCAGTGTGAAGGCAACCTCATGACATTAACGAATGAAAATGTTATAAAAAGACATATGTCTTGTTATCCCTGCTCCCTCAAAAGACTCCGGGGCGGAAGATAGAACCGAGAGTATTATTGTGATTAAATGAAAACCACTCAGAGGACAAAAACAATTTGAAAATGTCACTCAAGTCCTCCCTGTGGGTTTCAATTGCTGAGAAATTCGGTTGTAAGAAGCTGAGGCATATGGTTTTTGCATTCCGTCGTGGTTCAGTCTTAAGCATGTCAAGGTGTTAGCTTGTTCAATAAAATGCAGCCTGCTTTTTCCTATAACACCAATAAATGCTGTGAAAGAAAAGATTTCATTCACCTTATGACATTTAATTATAATTTGCTCTCTGAGTTATATGATATTAGAGATATTTATTGATTCTATTGACATTAGGAGATCAGATATATTCAAAGAATTAGAGTAGATTTCTGACTTTGCTTCATTAAAAGTAAAAATTTTCCCTATTGTATTTGCTTAAAATTCTATGAGTGAAACATGAAAACAATAAAGAAATCACACATTCAACCAATTGCATGAAGTATCTATCCTAACTGAGCATTGTGATCCAGACCTGCAATCCTAGCATTCAGGAGGCTTAGCCATGAGCTTTACTATGAATTTCAGGCTGTCCTGAACTAGAGAGTAACATATTGTCTCAAAACAACAGTAAAAAACAGCAACAGCAACAAAGTTTGTGGCTAATTCCAGAAAGTGTTTATATCTGTATATTTGTACCATAGAAAAGTGTGTATCTATGCATGTTTGTATGCAACTTGTATTCATGCTGAAGTTTTTTGTTGATCAAAAATGAAAAGAAACACACTATAGACACTTGAAAATAGCAGAAATCCAATAAAATGTTTAAAATCAAAGATATAGTTAAGTAAGTTGTACTTGTCTCAAATGCTGATACTTAAAAAGCTTACACAACAGGTCTGTGAATTTGAGACCAGCCTGATCTATATGGTAAGGCTCATTAAAAAAAAAAAAAAATACAAAAGCTAGAGCCAGTCTCAGTGGTAGTACACTGACCTAACATGAAAAGTTGTATGTTTGTTTTCTAGCATTGAAACAACATAAAATATTAATGTATGCATACATCCACAATATTCATATATGTTTGAGTACAAACTAGGTCTCAAGTATATTCTAGGAATTTTTCAGAGTATCCTGTGTAATCATGACAAATCTGTGATATAAGTATTACATTTATATTTTATAACTGGGGTGATTAAATTTAAGAACAGTGTGTCCTCATAAGTAATTCAAGAGAGAAGAAACCGAAAGTACGTGGACTATGCGTATGGCCAGTTCTACATGTTCCCATGCCATGCAACATATTTAGACAGAGTTTCTGCTCACTCTTTGTTTGAACCCTCTAGTGAGTCATTTCACAGTCTTCACCTTTCCTTTCTTTTGCGTCTTGTAAGTTATCACAATAAATCAAGTTGACTAATATTAAAAACTCACTTACCAATTTCTTTCTTCAGAGACTTGAAGTTCTAGTCATACAGATCTTTCACTTGCCTGGTTAGAGTCACACCAAGGTATTTTATATTATTTGTGATTATTGTGAAGGGGGTCATTTCCCTAATTTCTTTCTCTGCTTGTTTAGCTACTGATTTGTTTGAGTTAATTTTATATCCAGCTACTTTGCTCAAGTTTGGGAGTTTAGAGTTAATTACTTAGGTTTGGGAGTTCTCTGGTGGAATTTTTGGGGTCACTTAAGTATACTATTACATCAGCTGCAAATAGTGATACTTAGATTTCTTCCTTTCCAATTTGTATTCCTTTGACCTCCTTTTGCTTTCTAATTGTTCAGACTAGGATTTCAAGCACTATACAGAATAGGTAGGGAAAGAGAAGGCATCATTGTCTAGTCCTTGATGTTAGTGGGATTGCTTTGAGTTTCTCTCCATTTAGTTTGATGTTGGCCACTTGTTTGCTGTATATGGCTTTTACTATATTTAGGTACAAGCCTTGAATTCCTGATTTTTCCAAGACTTTTATCATAAAGGGGTGCTGGATTCTGTCAAATGCTATCTCAGCATCTAATGAGATGGTTGTGTGTTTTTTTCTTTGAGTTTGTTTATGTAGTGGATAAGATTAAAAAAAAAAACTCAGGTGACAGCAGATGCTGGCAAGGATGTAGAGAAAGAGGAACACTCCTCCATTGTTGTGGGACTGCAGGCTGTTATAACCGTTCTGGAAATCAGTCTGGTGGCTCCTAAGAATCCTGGGCATATACTCAAAAAATATTCCAACATATAACAAGGACACATGCTCCACTATGTTCATAGCAGCCTTATTTATAATAACCAGAAACTGGAAAGAACTTAGATGTCCTGTAACAGATGAATGGATACAGAAAATATGGTACATTTAAACAACGGAGTACTACTCATCTATTAAAAACAATGACTTCATGAAATTTTTAGGCAAATGGGTGGAACTAGAAAATATTACCCTGGGTGAGGTAACCTAATCACAAAAAAACCACATATGATATGTACTCACTGTTAAGTGGATATTAGCCCAAAATCTCAGAATATACAACATACAATTTACAGACCACATAAAGCTCAAGAAGAAGAAAGACAAAGGTGTGGATGCTTCAGTACTTCTTAGAAGGGGGAACAAAATACTCACAGGAAGAAATATGGAGACAAAGTGTGGAGCAGAGACTGAAGGAAAGGGATCCAGAGACTGCCACACATGGGGATCCATCCCAAATGAAGTCACCGAACTCAATCACTATTGGGGATGCCAAGAGGTGCATGTTGATATGAGCTTGATAGAGCTGTTGCCTGAGAAACTCTGCCAGAGCTTGAAAAATTCAGAGGCAGATGATCACAGCCAACCATTGGACTGAGAGCGGGTTCCCCAATGGAGAAGTTAGAGAAAGGACTGAAGGAGCTGAAGGGATCTGCAACTCAATAAGTACAATAATACCAACCAACTTGAGCTCCCAAGGACTAGACCACCATCCAAAGAGTACACAAGGCACAACCCATGGTTCCACCGCATATGTACCAGAGGATAGGTCTTGTTAGGCACCAATGGGAGGAGGGGCCCTTAGTCCTGTGAAAGCTCAATATCCCGGTGTAGGGGAATGTCAGGGCAGGGAGGCAGGTAGAAGTGAGTGAGTTGGTAAGATAGCAACCTCATGGAGGCAGGGGTGTAGGGAAGGAATCAGGGTTTCTGGATTGGGAAAGGGGATAACATTTGAAATGCAAATAAAGAAAATATCCAAGAAAAAAAAAGAAAAACTCACATACCTTAATCTGAGACTGTTGTGAAGTAGAAAATGCCATTATTTAATGAGAACATATGTTTTAATCAGAAAATAGAACAGCTTGAAATATTTCTTGTAAACATTGCAAGGAAGCATTTTAAAGGAAGTATTAATTTCTCTTTTTAAAAAAACTACTCCTGTTTCCTCAGTTGGCTGAGGTGTAAAATCTGCTGTGAGACTCTGAGAATTGTGATGCAGGTTTTTAACTCCAGTTTCTCCAGAGGCTAAGACTGGAAATATACACTCTATCTTCACATCCTGATTCTAAGTGAGTTCAAAATCACCTGGGCACTTTAAAAATATTGCCTCAAAATTAATTTTCTTTAAACAAAGGTGCATGGGACACTATTTAACTGTAAAGGGGTATAGCAGGAACAAGGCGCCACCAATAAAATGAGACAATTTGAACCAGGTTAGATTATGCAAAATGCAAGTTTATTGGAAAGCTGCTTTCCCTGTGAGTTCATTGACCTCTGGGACCTACGCCAGGGAAGTGTCCTTGGCGGGGGGGTTGAGGGGGAGAGGAAGAGAAAAGACACAACCAAACAAGTGAAAGAAAAAGAAACAGGAGAGAGCATATGTCAGCAGCTTGACAGCACACCTAATAGCTCTAGAACAAAAAGAAATAAATAAAGCAAAGAGGAGTAGAAGGCAGGAAATAATCAAACTCATAGCTGAAATCAACCAAGTAGAAATGAAAAGGACTATGCAAAGAATCAACAAAACCAGGAGCTGATTCTTTGAGAAAATCAGCAAGATAGATAAACCCTTAGCCAGACTAACCAAAGGACACAGAGACAATATCCAAATTAACAAAATCAGAAAGGAAAAGGGAGACATAACAGAATCTGAAGACATTTTTAAAAAATCATCAGATCCTACTACAAGAGCCTATATTCAACAAAACTTGAAAATCTAGGGGAAATGGACAAATTTCAAGACAGATACGAGGAATGAAAGTTAAATCAGGAACAAATAAACCATCTAAATGACCCCATAACTCCTAAAGAAATAGAAGGAGTTATTAAAAGTCTCCCAACCAAAAAGAGACCAGGACCAGATGGGTTCAGTGCAGAATTCTATCAGACCTTCATAGAAGAATTCTTACTAATATTGTCCAAAATACTCCACAAAATTGAAACAGATGGAGTGCTACCGAATTCCTTCTATGAAGCCACACTTACTCTTCTATTGAAACCACACAAAGACCCAACAAAGAAAGAGAACTTCAGACCAATTTCCCTTATGAATATTGATGCAAAAATACTCAATAAAAAATTCTTGCAAACCAAATCCAAGAACACATCAAAACAATCATCCATCATGATCAAGTAGGCTTCATCCCAGGCATGCAGGGATGGTTTAATATAGGAAAATCTGTTAATGTAATCCACTATATAAACCAACTCAAAGATAAGAAGCACATGATCATTTCATTAGATGCTGAGAAAGCATTTGACAAAATTCAACACCCCTTCATGATAAAAGTCCTGGAAAGATCAGGAATTCAAAGCCTGTATCTAAACATAGTAAAAGCAATATACAGCAAACCAGTAGCTAACATCAAACTGAATGGTGAGAAACTTGAAGCAATCCCACTAAAATCAGGAACTAGACAAGGCTGCCCACTCTCTCCCTTCCTATTCAATATAGTACTCAAAGCCCTAGCCAGAGCAACTAGACAGCAAAGGGAGGTCAAAGAAATACAAATTGGAAGGGAAGAAATCAAAATATCACTATTTGCGGATGATAGGATAGTGTACTTAAGTGACCCCAAAAGTTCCACCAGAGAACTACTTAACCTGAAAAACAACTTCAGAAAAGTGTCAAGGTATAAAATTAACTCAAACAAATCAGTAGCCTTCCTCTACTCAAAGGATAAAGAGGCTGAGAAAGAAATTAAGGAAATGTTACCTTTCATAATAGCATACCCTTCATAAATAACATAAAATATCCTGGTGTGACTTTAACCAAGCAAGTGAAAGATCTGTATGACAAGAACTTCAAATCTCTGAAGAAAGAAATTGAGAAAGATCTCAGGAGGTGGAAAGATCTTCCATGCTCATGGATTGGCAGGATTAATATAATAAAGATGTCAATTTTGCCAGAAGCAATCTACAGATTCAATGCAATCCCAATGAAAATTCCTACTCAATTCTTTATAGAGCTAGAAAGAGCAAATTACAAATTCATTTAGAATAACAAAAAACCCAGGATAGCCAAAACTATACTCAACAATAAAAGAATTTCTGGGGGAATCACCATCCCTGACTTCAAGCAGTATTACAGAGCAATAGTCATAATAACTTTGTGGTATTGGTACAGAGACAGGCAGATAGATCAGTGGAACAGAATTGAAGACCTAAAATTAATCTAAACACCTATAGCCACTTGATCTTTGACAAAGAGCTAAAACCATCCAATGAAAGAAAGATAGCATTTTCAACAAATGTGCTGGTTCAACTGAAGGTCAGCAGGTAGAAGAATGCAAATAGATCCATTCTTATCACACTGTACAAAGGTTAAGTCCAAGTGGATCAAGGACTTCCACATCAAACCAGATACACTCAAACAATAGAAGAAAAAGTGGGGAAGAGTCTCGAACACATGTGCACTGGGAAAAATTTTCTGAACAAAACACAAATGGCTCATGCTCTAAGAGCTAGAATTGACAAATGAGACCTCATAAAAATACAAACCTTTTGTAAAGCAAAAGACACTGTCATTAGGACAAAACAGCAACCATCAGATCTTTACCAATCCTGCAACTGATAGAGAACTAATATCCAAAATATACAAAGAACTCAAGAAGTTAGACTCCAGAGAGACAAGTAACCTTATTAAAAATGGGGTACAGAGCTAAACAAAACATTCTGAGCTGAAGATTATTGAATGACCAAAAAGCCCCTAAAGAAATGTTCAACCTCGGCAGATCTTCCTGGCTGCTGAGGCCGTGGAGAGCTCATAGGCAACACCCCGCGAGCAAACTTGAGCCTGGGGACCACAGGTAAGACAAACTTTTCTGCTACAAACGACTTGCCTGGTGATCTCGGGTCACACAGAGGCAGAGTTCCTCTGGGGCCGGACACTTCCGGTGTTTGGCCAGACTCCCGGACCAGCGGAGGATCCCTGCCTTCAGCAGCTCTCTGCTCCCAGGCCCCCTGGAGGGGAGTTCTTGCCGCCTGGTCGGGCGGGCTCTCCTGAGGCAGCAGAGCGGAGGAGACCACCAACGCTGCCCACCCCTGCCCACATCCCTGGCCCAGGAGGAAACTGTATACGGCCTCTGGGTACCCGTAGAGGAGGGCCCAGGAGCAGCAGATCCACTGCGTCTGAGACACCGCACCTGAAGGGACCGACCGGATAAACAGTTCTCTGCACCCAAATCCCGTGGGAGGGAGAGCTAAACCTTCAGAGAGGCGGACACGCCTGGGAAACCAGAAGAGACTGCACGCTGCACACAGTACTGACCCCAGAGGAAAACAAAAGCTATCTGGAACCCTGGTGCACCAAACCTCCCGGAAGGGGCGGCGCAGATCTTCCTGGCTGCTGAGGCCGTGGAGAGCTCATAGGCAACACCCCGCGAGCAAACTTGAGCCTGGGGACCACAGGTAAGACAAACTTTTCTGCTACAAACGACTTGCCTGGTGAACTCAAGACACAGGCTCACAGGAACAGCTGAAGACCTGTAGAGAAGAAAAACTACGCGCCCGAAAACAGAACACTCTGTCCCCATAACTGGCTGAAAGAAAACAGGAAAACAGGTCTACAGCACTCCTGAAACACAGGCTTATAAGACAGTCTAGCCACTGTCAGAAATAGCAGAACAAAGTAACACTAGAGATAATCTGATGGCGAGAGGCAAGCGCAGGAACCCAAGCAACAGAAACCAAGACTACATGGCATCATCGGAGCCCAATTCTCCCACCAAAGCAAACACAGAATATCCAAACACACCAGAAAAGCAAGATCTAGTCTCAAAATCATATTTGATCATGATGTTGGAGGACTTCAAGAAAGACATGAAGAACTCCCTTAGAGAAACACAGGAAAACATAAACAAACAAGTAGAAGCCTACAGAGAGGAGTCACAAAAATCCCTGAGAGGAGTCACAAAAATCCCTGAAAGAATTCCAGGAAAACACAATCAAACAGTTGAAGGAATTAAAAATGGAAATAGAAGCAATCAAGAAAGAACACATGGAAACAACCCTGGATATAGAAAACCAAAAGAAGAGACAAGGAGCTGTAGATACAAGCATCACCAACAGAATACAAGAGATGGAAGAGAATCTCAGGAGCAGAAGATTCCATAGAAATCATTGACTCAACTGTCAAAGATAATGTAAAAAGCGGAAAAAGCTACTGGTCCAAAACATACAGGAAATCCAGGACTCAATGAGAAGATCAAACCTAAGGATAATAGGTATAGAAGAGAGTGAAGACTCCCAGCTCAAAGGACCAGTAAATATCTTCAACAAAATCATAGAAGAAAACTTCCTAACCTAAAAAAAGAGATACCCATAGGCATACAAGAAGCCTACAGAACTCCAAATAGATTGGACCAGAAAAAAACACCTCCGTCACATAATAGTCAAAACACAAACGCACAAAATAAAGAAAGAATATTAAAAGCAGTAAGGGAAAAAGGTCAAGTAACATATAAAGGCAGACCTATCAGAATCACACCAGACTTTTCGCCAGAAACTATGAAGGCCAGAAGATCCTGGACTGATGTCATACAGACCCTAAGAGAACACAAATGCCAGACCAGGTTACTGTATCCTGCAAAACTCTCAATCAACATAGATGGAGAAACCAAGATATTCCATGACAAAACCAAATTTACACAATATCTTTCTACAAATCCAGCACTACAAAAGGATAATAAATGGTAAAGCCCAACATAAGGAGGCAAGCTATACCCTAGAAGAAGCAAGAAACTAATCGTCTTGGCAACAAAACAAAGAGAAGAAAAGCACACAAACATAACCTCACATCCAAATATGAATACAACAGGAAGCAATAATCACTATTCCTTAATATCTCTCAACATCAATGGCCTCAACTCCCCAATAAAAAGACATAGATTAACAAACTGGATACGCAACGAGGACCCTGCATTCTGCTGCCTACAGGAAACACACCTCAGTGACAAAGACAGACACTACCTCAGAGTGAAAGGCTGGGAAACAACTTTCCAAGCAAATGGTCGGAAGAAGCAAGCTGGAGTAGCCATTCTAATATCAAATAAAGTCAATTTTCAACTAAAAGTCATCAAAAAAAGATAAGGAAGGACACTTCATATTCATCAAAGGAAAAATCCACCAAGATGAACTCTCAATCCTAAATATCTATGCCCCAAATACAAGGGCACCTACATACGTAAAAGAAACCTTGCTAAAGCTCAAAACACACATTACACCTCACACAATAATAGTAGGAGATTTCAACACCCCACTCTCATCAATGGACAAATCATGGAAACAGAAATTAAACAGAGACGTAGAAAGACTAAGAGAAGTCATGAGCCAAATGGACTTAACAGATATTTATAGAACATTCTATCCTAAAGCAAAAGGATATACCTTCTTCTCAGCTCCTCATGGTACTTTCTCCAAAATTGACCATATAATTGGTCAAAAAATGGGCCTCAACAGGTACAGAAAGATAGAAATAATCCCATGCGTGCTTTCAGACCACCACGGCCTAAAACTGGTCTTCAATAACAATAAGGGAAGAATGCCCACATATACGTGGAAATTGAACAATGCTCTACTCAATGATAACCTGGTCAAGGAAGAAATAAAGAAAGAAATTAAAAACTTTTTAGAATTTAATGAAAATGAAGGTACAACATACCCAAACTTATGGGACACAATGAAAGCTGTGCTAAGAGGAAAACTCATAGCGCTGAGTGCCTGCAGAAAGAAACAGGAAAGAGCATATGTCAGCAGCTTGACAGCACACCTAAAAGCTCTAGAACAAAAAGAAGCAAATACACCCAGGAGGAGTAGAAGGCAGGAAATAATCAAACTCAGAGCCGAAATCAACCAAGTAGAAACAAAAAGGACCATAGAAAGAATCAACAGAACCAAAAGTTGGTTCTTTGAGAAAATCAACAAGATAGATAAACCCTTGGCCAGACTAACGAGAGGACACAGAGAGTGTGTCCAAATTAACAAAATCAGAAATGAAAAGGGAGACATAACTACAGATTCAGAGGAAATTCAAAATATCATCAGATCTTACTATAAAAGCCTATATTCAACAAAACTTGAAAATCTGCAGGAAATGGACAATTTCCTAGACAGATACCAGGTACCGAAGTTAAATCAGGAACAGATAAACCAGTTAAACAACCCCATAACTCCTAAGGAAATAGAAGAAGTCATTAAAGGTCTCCCAACCAAAAAGAGCCCAGGTCCAGACGGGTTTAGTGCAGAATACTATCAGACCTTCATAGAAGACCTCGTACCAATATTATCCAAACTATTCCACAAAATTGAAACAGATGGAGCACTACCGAATTCCTTCTATGAAGCCACAATTACTCTTATACCTAAACCACACAAAGACCCAACAAAGAAAGAGAACTTCAGACCAATTTCCCTTATGAATATCGATGCAAAAATACTCAATAAAATTCTGGCAAACCGAATCCAAGAGCACATCAAAACAATCATTCACCATGATCAAGTAAACTTCATCCCAGGCATGCAGGGATGGTTTAATATCTGGAAAACCATCAACGTGATCCATTATATAAACAAACTGAAAAGAACAAAACCACATGATCATTTCATTAGATGCTGAAAGCATTTGACAAAAATTCAACACCCTTCATGATAAAAGTCCTGGAAAGAATAGAATTCAAGGCCCATACCTAAACATAGTAAAAAGCCATATACAGCAAACCAGTTGCTAACATTAAACTAAATGGAGAAACTTGAAGCAATCCCACTAAAATCAGGGACTAGACAAGGCTGCCCACTCTCTCCCTACTTATTCAATATAGTTCTTGAAGTTCTAGCCAGAGCAATCAGACAACAAAAAGGAGGTCAAGGGATACAGATCGGAAAAGAAGAAGTCAAAATATCACTATTTGCAGATGATATGATAGTATATTTAAGTGATCCCAAAAGTTCCCAGAGAACTACTAAAGCTGATAGACAACTTCAGCAAAGTAGCTGGGTATAAAATTAACTCAAATAAATCAGTAGCCTTCCTCTACACAAAAGAGAAACAGGCCGAGAAAGAAATTAGGGAAATGACACCCTTCATAATAGATCCAAATAATTTAAAGTACCTCGGTGTGACTTTAACCAAGCAAGGAAAAGATCTGTACAATAGGAACTTCAAGACTCTGAAGAAAGAAATTGAAGAAGATCTCAGAAGATGGAAAGATCTCCCATGCTCATGGATTGGCAGGATTAATATAGTAAAAATGGCCATTCTACCAAAAGCGATCTACAGATTCAATGCAATCCCCATCAAAATACCAATCCAATTCTTCAAAGAGTTAGACAGAACAATCTGCAAATTCATCTGGAATAACAAAAAACCCAGGATAGCTAAAACTATCCTCAACAATAAAAGGACTTCAGGGGGAATCGCTATCCCAGATCTCAAGCAGTATTACAGAGCAATAGTGATAAAAACTGCATGGTATTGGTACAGAGACAGACAGATAGACCAATGGAACCGAATTGAAGACCCAGAAATGAACCCACACACCTATGGGCACTTGATTTTTGACAAAGGAGCCAAAACCATCCAATGGAAAAAAGATAGCATTTTCAGCAAATGGTGCTGGTTCAACTGGAGGTCAACATGTAGAAGAATGCAGATCGATCCATGCTTATCACCCTGTACAAAGCTTAAGTCCAAGTGGATCAAGGACCTCCACATCAAACCAGATACACTCAAACTAATAGAAGAAAAACTAGGGAAGCATTTGGAACACATGGGCACTGGAAAAAATTTCCTGAACAAAACACCCATGGCTTATGCTCTAAGATCAAGAATCGACAAATGGGATCTCATAAAACTGCAAAGCTTCTGTAAGGCAAAGGACACTGTGGTTAGGACAAAACGGCAACCAACAGATTGGGAAAAGATCTTTACCAATCCTACAACAGATAGAGGGCTTATATCCAAAATATACAAAGAACTGAAGAAGTTAGACAGCAGGGAGACAAATAACCCTATTAAAAAATGGGGTTCAGAGCTAAACAGAGAATTCACAGCTGAGGAATGCCGAATGGCTGAGAAACACCTAAAGAAATGTTCAACATCGTTAGTCATAAAGGAAATGCAAATCAAAACAACCCCTGAGATTTCACCTCACACCAGTGAGAATGGCTAAGATCAAAAACTCAGGTGACAGCAAATGCTGGCGAGGATGTGGAGAAAGGGGAACACTCCTCCATTGTTGGTGGGGTTGCAGACTGCTACAACCATTCTGGAAATCAGTCTGGAGGTTCCTCAGAAAATTGGACATTGAACTGCCTGAGGATCCAGCTATACCTCTCTTGGGCATATACCCAAAAGATGCCCCAACATATAAAAAAAGACACGTGCTCCACTATGTTCATCGCAGCCTTATTCATAATAGCCAGAAGCTGGAAAGAACCCAGATGCCCTTCAACAGAGGAATGGATACAGAAAATGTGGTACATCTACACAATGGAATATTACTCAGCCATCAAAAACAATGACTTTGTGAAATTCGTAGGCAAATGGTTGGAACTGGAAACTATCATCCTGAGTGAGCTAACCCAATCACAGAAAGACATACATGGTATGTACTCATTGATAAGTGGCTATTAGCCCAAATGCTTGAATTACCCTAGATGCCTAGAACAAATGAAACTCAAGACGGATGATCAAAATGTGAATGCAGATCGCTCCTGAGAGACACAGCCAGAATACAGCAAATACAGAGGCGTATGCCAGCAGGAAACCACTGAACTGAGAACAGGACCCCTGTTGAAGGAATCAGAGAAAGAACTGGAAGAGCTTGAAGGAGCTCAAGACCCCATATGTACAGCAATGCCAACCAACCAGAGCTTCCAGGGACTAAGCCACTACCCAAAGACTATACATGGACTGACCCTGGACTCTGACCTCGTAGGTTGCAATGAATATCCTAGTAAGAGCACCAGTGGAAGGGGAAGCCCTGGGTCCTGCTAAGACTGAACCCCTAGTGAACTAGACTGTTGGGGAGAGGGCAGCAATGGGGGGAGGGTTGGGAGGGGAACACCCATAAGGAAGGGGAGGGAGGGGGATGTTTGCCGGAAACCGGGAAAGGGAATAACACTCGAAATGTATATAAGAAATACTCAAGTTAATAATAATAATAATAATAAAAAGAAATGTTCAACCTCCTTAGTCATCAGGGAAATGCAAATCAAAACAACCCTGAGATTCCAACTTACACCAGTCAGAATGGCTAAGATCAAATATTGAGGTGACAGCAGATGCTGGCAAGGATGGGGAAAAAGAGGAACACTCCTCCATTGTTGGTGGGATTGCAAACTGGTACAATACTCTGGAAATCAGTCTGGAGGTTCCTCAGAAAATTGGACATTCCACTACCTGAGGACCCAGCTATACCTCTCTTGGGCATATACCCAAAACATGATTCAACATACAACAAAGACACATGCTCCACTATGTTCATAGCAGTCTTGTTCATAATAGCCAGAAGCTGGAAAAAACCCAGATGCCTTTCAACAAAGAAATGGATTCAAAAAATGTGGTACATCTATAAAATGGAGTACTACTCAGCTATCAAAAACAATGAGTTCATGAAATTCATAGACAAATGGAATGAACTAGAAAATATCATCCTGAGTAATCACAGTAATCCTCAATCACAGAAAAGCACACTTGGTATGCACTCATTGGTAAGTGAATATTAGCCAAAAAGCTCAAATTACACAGGATGCAATCCACAGATCACAGGAAGCTCAAGAAGAAGGATGACCAAAATGTGGATGCTCCCATTCTATCTTAAAAAGGGAAAAATATCCATAGGAGGGGATATGGATGCAAAGTTTAGAGCATCTACCCAAGGAATGGCCAATTCAGAGCCTGACACACATGTAGCCCATATGTGTGTGTGTGTGTGTGTGTGTGTATGTATGAATATATGTATTTATATGTATGTGTATGTATACATTCATATATATATATATATATATATATATATATATATATATATCCACCAAAACTAGATAAGATTGATGAGGCTAGAAAATACATGATGATAAGGACTAGATATAGATCTCTCCTGAGAGACACAACCCAGATCATGTCCAATACAGAGGTCAATGCTATCTGCAAACCACCAAACTGAGAATAGGACCCCTTTGGGCAGAATTAGAGGAAGTATTGAAAGATTTGAAGGAGCTTGCAACCCCATAAAAACAACAATGCCAACCAACCAGAGCTTCCAGGGACTAAACTACTACCAAAAGACTGATCCAGGGCTCCAACTGTATATGTAGCAGAGAATAGTCTTGTTGGGGCATCAGCGGAAGGGGAAGCCCTTGGTTCTGCCCAGGTTGGACCCCCAGTGCAAGGGAATAAGTGGGGCAATAAGGGGGAAGTATAGGGCTAATACCCGTATTGGGGAGGTGAAGGGGAAGGAATGGGCTTATGGACAGGAAACTGGGAAAGGGAATAACCTTTGAAATGTAAGTACAGATATATATCTAATAAAAAATTTAAAAAAAAAGAAAAGGCAAAATATTCAGAGAGAGGAAATGAGAAGAAGAGAGAGTCAGAGGATGCAAAGAGACCAAAATGTCACAAGAAACAAATTCTCTCATGAAGACTTAATAAGACGTTAGAATGGTTCTTAAAATTGTAGAGTTCCTGAACTCCACGTAACCACCAACCAAAGAGTACATATGGAGCGACCTATGGCTCCAGCCTCATATGTACCAGAGGATGGCCTCGTTGAGTATCAGTGGGAGGAGAGGTCCTTGTTTTTGTGAAGACTAGATGTCCCAGTATAGGGGAATGTCAGGACAGGGAGGCAGGAGGGAGTGGGTGGGTAGGAGAGGGAGCACCCTTAAAGATGCAGGGAATGGAGAATGGGATATATGGTCTCAAGAGGGGATGCTGAGAGAGGGAATAACATTTAAAATGTAAATGTATAAAATATCCAATAAAAAAGTAGGCTTATCACACTCTTTGGGGCTGTTATGTACAAGGTGCTATTTTGTTGCTTTGATTTCTTCTCTAAAGGTGATCTTCACATCAATGCTAATAACAAGTTCCTTCAGTTCCAAGCAGCACATAATTAACACTCATTACACCCCATGAGGACCTGACATTATCCTACCTCAAGATATTATTAGTAAATAGTCCCAAGTCACCAGCTTACATGTCTTCTGTTTCCCTTGATGGCAGTTTTCAAAGTGAGTTCTTAGTAGGTTTCATGATACCAGAAGTTTCTCCCCTTTGTGGCAGAATGTTTACAGAGTTATGGCAGTGAATGAAAGAATTTCATTGAGTCCAGTCCTGCCCTTGCAGCTTGTCAGCTACTTGCTTTAACATCAGAGTAGGCTCAGGATCAAGCACTGAGTGTCACAGGAGCTTGAAGCACATAACTAATGAAGAAAATCAATGGCCAATTGTTTTTCAAATGTCAGTGAGAACTAAGAAAATGTCTGAAATGTCAAAATGAACTTGAAATAGGATATAGCGATCCAAAGGCGCAGAAGTAATTTAGGATTTTATACACAAAGGCCCTAGGGCCGGATGCTGGAAGTCCTTCAGCAATCTGTTAGTCTATAGTCTGCTGCTAACTACTATATTTGGTTCGTTTTCTAAAAGTTCTTAAGGAAATGCAGGGATTTCAACTTGTTGTGGCATGATGGGCAATCTGCAATAAGTGAACCATGAACAATCTGATTACCTTTCTACAAGCCCTCATGTGTGTCAGGAGTCGTGGGTCCTATAGCATGGCTAAAGATCCCATAGAATCCAACTTCTCTAAATATTTAGAATTAGGGTGGGGAAACTATAGTTATCATATTAACATGTGCTATCCAGTAAGATTTTTAAAGAATGCAGTTGCTGTGCATCCTATATTTCCTTCTCCAGACATTAAGACCTTGGGTGTAACATTGACAGAAGAGAGAGTTTAACTCAAACAACAACAACAAAAACTTCACTGGGAAATGTGCTTGTTGGCAGTGTGTGTGGTTATGTATGAGTAGTAAGGTAAAGACTACTACGAGAACACACAGATGACCAGTCACTTTTCTCACTAAAAAAAGGAACAGGAAGTAGACTGAACAGAGAAAAATGTCTCTTTCTGTCATAGCTCAGAAAGAGACTATTACATTATAGAAATTTTCAAAATGAATACTGACTAACTTACATCAGTCCAAATTTTAGTTTCCAAGAATAACAGAATTCAAGTAATTGAGATCAATTCATTTTTTTCATAAGTCAGAGGAAATTATTAGAATATGCAAGGATAGATTATATGATGTCTTATTAGTGAATACTATATTCTAAGAGTGTTGGTTCAGGAAGAATGTCAAAGATTATGAAGTTTGTGGTCAAATAGAAGAATAGGCATCATTAATAAAAACAATACCTTTTTCTGGTGCTGATGTTTCCATTTACTGACCTGACAATAGGTTTAATTATCAGTATATTAATAAAACCACATAAGAATGTTCCTTGCTATAAATTTAGGGTTATATTACTTATATTTTTTACTATAGATTTGCTTTTACCATTCAGTGTTTAGCTTCTGTATGTGTTTGTGCATGTGCAGGTACATATGTGTGTGTGTGCGTGTGTGCAAGTGTGTATATGTGTATGCAGATATATACCATACAATTCTCAATGGATACTCTATGTTATGCAGAATGTTTATGTATGTGCACATATATGTATACATATATGTATGTATATGGGAAATATTCTCATTATTTTTCTCAAATCATTGTATTGACCCTCTCTATAATCTCAAATACAAACCTTTGTAAGGATCACCTAATTATAATTGGCTTTGACCTCAATGCTTAGGTCCATATGTGGAATCAGTGTAGCATATGGCATTTTACTTTGGATGAGATGGCCATGCTTAATCCTGGCTCTACAACCTAGACAGACAGACAGACAGACAGACAAAGATCGATCTGTCTCATAATCCTTGTGTAAAAAGGAAGAAAACACATCTTCACATTTTCAATTTGTTATAGAGATTTTTCAAGATATGTTTATAATAAAAGAATAATGACCCAGAGCTTCCAGGGACTAAGTCACTCCCCAAAGACTATACATGGAATGACCCTGGGCTCCAACCTCATAGGTAGCAATGAATAGCCTAGTAAGAGCACCAGTGGAAGGGGAAGCCCTTGGTCCTGCTAAGACTGAACCCCCAGTGAACGTGAGGGGGAGGGGAACACCAATATAGAAGGGGAGGGGGGGGGTTAGGGGGATGTTGGCCCGGAAATCGGGAAAGGGAATAACAATCGAAATGTAAATAAGAAGTACTCAAGTTAATAAAGAAAAAAAATGTTAAAAAAAGAATAGTGACATATATTTTGTATATAAATATTGGTTAAATAAATACATTCCAGATAATACTTATGTACTCCATGATTATTGATAAAGTACATTTGCAGACAGAGAAATATTTCATCAAATATTTCTGTTAACACATAAGAATAGATATGCAACACAGTCAGAAGAAGAACTAAAGTCTTGTGAAAGACCACAAGATTAATGTATGGAAGGTCCTTTTATTCCTCTATGACATAATGTAACCCTGGTCTTTCCAGAGTGAGAGCAATTATCTCTTAGGATACTGATTTTGTCATTTTCTTCATCATTGTTTTTGTTGTTGTTGTTGTTGTTGTTGTTGTTGTTGTTGTTGATAAAAGCATTTTAGTTGGGTTTCTGCCATAGGCTACTAAAGGCCTTTTTCCTAAAAACCCTTTATGATTTTGTAGTATCTTTGAATAAACTTTAATGAGTCTAACATACCCTTTTTCACAGTCATTTTTTAAGCTAAGAGTAAATCCTCACATCTGTAGGCCCTGCTGTTTGTGAGACTGGGGGCTGGGCAGATGGAACCCTTGATTCCAGGAGTGCAAGTCCAACCTGGATAACATAGAAAAGCTCTTTCTCAAAGAGGAAGGGAGAGAAAAAGAAGAGAGGAGGAGGGATGAGGATGAGGGAAGGAAGATAAAGGTAAGGAAAGAACATAGCAACAACAGCAAAGAAGAGAAAGGCAGAGGAGAATGGAGAATTCATCTTTTCCTCTGACTGACAAAGGAAAATTTAGTAGTGAAAATAAATCTCCCTAGATCTCTAAACAGCTTTCAGTATCTCACACTACTGAACACCCAGCCCTTTCTGTTTCATCAGAGCTGGTTTTACTTTCTCTCAAATATTTATTGAGCTACAATCAATTTTATTCTCTTAATGAGTTTGTCACTATGTCTTCTTGTCACCATCGCTCAATTCACAATGTGCTACAGTAAAGAGGTGCTAATTGTCTAAAGCAGCTAGAAGTTTCAGCACAGTAAAATTCCATGAAAATCGAAGCTTGATTAGACCATATAAAATATAGTTAAAATAATTGTACATAGTTGTCAGTAATAGGAATATAATTGTGCATAATAGTATTACTATAGAGCATAATAGGCAATAAGAGTAATGGCAAGATATTAGAAAGAAAGGAAAGTGCAAAGGGCAAGTTCTTTGTCAGAATAATGTTTTATTTAAAGAGTTATATGCATGTGTACACAGTGTCTGCAGTGATGAAAACAGTTGTCCAGTTCCACTGGAATCGGAGTTACAGGTGGCTTTGAGCCATAATGTTTGATAGTAATAGGCTCAAATTCTAACTTCTTGGTTTAAAAATTCCTTTCATTCTGTTTATTCATAATTTCCTCACCCCTAAAATGGCCACAATTCAATCCAGTGTTATAATCTGAGTTCCAGGTTTTAAGTGGATATTGTGTTCAGCACTAATGATCCATCTTGAACCTTAACATGCAAGCAAGGGCACTGTCTTCATATCATCTGTATTCTTCTCTTTCTTTTCAGCAGCCTTCGCCTACCCTGATTCTTGTTTATTTTCTGCTTTCTGCAGGTAGGTCATGTTATATGCTCACTTAGGAAGATTTGGAACAAGTACTGAAACTCTATCTGACTTTAAAGCCTCCTTCTTGTAGTCCAGCTTCCATGCTACTAAAGTAGAATAAGGTAGAAAAAATTAATGATTTACTTAAAAGTTTTCACTATTCATTTCTAAGTATGACTTCACTTGCTACCTTGAACAGAATGATCTAGAGAAATAGTTTTTTTAAAACAGGTCATTGCCATTAAAAATGAGCTAAATTCTGTATGTGGTTCTAGAAAAACTTGCTTTCGTGTCCACTCCATCTTGTGGCTTTAGAGTATAAAATGAGAATTCAAATTGGACCCAAAATGAAGGCTTTTAGGAGCTACAGTGTACTTCAGTGTACTGGTGACATCATCTCCTTTCTACTCTCATATTCTATATTCTATTCTGCATATTTCAGAAATATTCCCTGAACAGTACCAGAAGGTATTATGCAAGGTGCTGTGGTAGTTGAATTAATAATCCTACCCAGACATGTGACACCGATAAACCACAGCAACGCAAAGCATGGCAATTTATAACCAAAGACGAAATAGTGTCCTCCATATCTTGGTAGTAACCAACAGCTATCTAAGTAGACATGAGGAGACTCCTAAGGAGAAAAACCATGCTTCATCCTTGTCAATAATCTTGTGCCTGTAATGTCACAGATATTCAAAAATATTCTACTAGTACCATTGTTCTAGATCAGCGCAATTCTTATTGTGTCTCATCAGTATCTAGATAGATAAATGTGACTATCACTCCCCATCAATGGAACTTCCCACTAAAACAAATGGAGACTATTGTAATGAAAACCACAAGTGGACACAAAGCAGATAGTAACACACCATGAAGCCTAGCCGCAGTGGGTAGATTGGAATCACTTAACTCTTGCATCTATGTCTTAAAGGACTTTGTAGAAGAGAGGAAAGAATGAATTCCAGAAAATCTGTCCTGTGACCATCACACATAGAAAAGGATGCACATTCTCTCTATTCATACTGTAGATCCTGCAGACCATATACTCCTTGCCTCATCTCTGACAACACATTGTTGATACCCAGGCCCCAAGTTAGACTGACACCTCCATGCTCAACAGCAGGTGACACTTGCCAGTAAACCATGAAGACTCCCTCAGGCTTATCCCTAGTGCTACAAAAAAATAAACAATGGCTATGGACTCCCATCCCATTCTTTCTGATTCATGTGAATCCCACAAACCATCCTCTCCTGGACAATCTCCCTTAAACTGTCCCCTATCCCAGCCCCAGTTTGTGCTGATAAGCCCATCATTAGCCATAGGACAAACCTGAGGGAAGACTACGAAGATTGCCTGAAGATAATCTCTGTTCTCTGTGCCCCCACCAGACCCTATACTATAGGCTCATCCCAGCTGCAGCCTCCCTGTTCCCCTGTGTGTGCCTCCTGTGGATCCCACAAACCATACCGTGCTGTACTCCAGAAAGCAGCAGCTTCACCTCTAACTACCCCAATCCCAGCTGCCTAGACATCTGTACAAAAATAAAATTAATAACAGCTAGCATAATATGTTTCCACTAGAGCCCAGCAAATTTTCTACAGCAGGTACTGATTATTCCAATACAGCACAAAATAAAAAAAAAAAAAAAACGAAAACATAAAACCACCTGTGTGAAGATGATAGAGATCATAGAAGGAGAAATGAATAAAGTCTTTAAAAAATTCCATGAAAACACAAACAAATGGAGGAAGTGAATAAATTCCTGAAAGACAGCCAAGAAAATGAAAACAAGTAATTCAAAAAAGTAAATTGCTCAAAAGAAAGCAAAGGAAACAAAGAAGGAAGGA
Source organism: Rattus rattus (assembly GCF_011064425.1). Taxonomy (NCBI): domain Eukaryota; kingdom Metazoa; phylum Chordata; class Mammalia; order Rodentia; family Muridae; genus Rattus; species Rattus rattus. The sequence continues at coordinate 82,184,799 of NC_046156.1, forward strand.
AGCAAGCAAGCAAGGAAGGAAGAAACAGTCGAAAGAAATGAGTAAAATATATTTAAGACATGAAAATGAAAATAGTCGCAATAAATTACAGACTGAGGGAATCTGGAAATAAAATATTTAGGAATACTAACAGGCACTATAGAAGCAAGCTTCATAAACAATACAAGAGATGGAAGGGAGAATTGCAGTCATTGAACATTTAAGAGGAAAGAAATGGATATATCAGTCAAAAAAATTAAATCTAAACAATTCCTGACATAAAACATTGTGGAAATCTGCAACATTATGAAAAGACAAACCTAAGAACAGTACGAATAAATGAAGGAACAGAATCCTACTCAAATGCCCACAAAATATTTTCAACAAAACTATAAAAGAAAATGTTCATAACCAAAAGTAAGAGATGCCTATAAAAGTACAAGAAGCTTACACAACACCAAATAGGAGTGGAAAAGAAAGTCCCCTTGTCAAATAATTTTCAAACCACTAAAGAAAAGGAACAAAGAAAGAGAATTAAAAACTGCAAAAAGAAATGACCAAGCAATATAAAAAGGTAAACCTTTTAGAATTACATGACTTCTCAGTGTAGACTCTAAAAGCTAGTAGAGTTAGGCGGATGGGCTGAAGACTCTAAGAAAACACAGATGCCAGCCCAGACTACTTTCAAAGACCAGGGATGAAGAAAATAAAATATTGCCTGATAAAATCTTTTTTTTTTTTATTTATTTTTTCCACCTTTACTAACTTGAGTATTTCTTATTTACATTTCAATTGTTTTTCCCCTTCCCGGTTTCCCAGCCAACATCCCCCTAACCCATCCCCCTTCCCTTCTATATGAGTGTTCCCCTCCCCATCCTCCCCCATTATCACCCTCCCCCCAACAATCACGTTCACTGGGGGTTCAGTCTTGGCAGGATCAAGGGCTTCCCCTTCCACTGGTGTTCTTACTAGGCTATTCATTCCTACCTATGAGATTGGAGCCGAGGGTCAGTCAATGTATAGTCTTTGGGTAGTGGCTTAAACACTTGAAGCTCTGGTTGGTTGGCATTGTTGTTCATATGGGGTCTCAAGCTCCTTCAAGCTCTTCCAGTCCTTTCTCTGATTCCTTCAACAGGGTTCCCGGTCTCAGTTCAGTGGTTTGCTGCTGGCACTCGCCTATGTATTTGCTGCGTTCTGGCTGTGTCTCTCAGGAGAGATCTACATCCGGCTCCTGTCGGCCTGCACTTCTTTGCTTCATCCATCTTATCTAATTGGGTGGCTGTATATATATATATGGGTCACATGTGGGGCAGGCTCTGAATGGGTGTTTCTTCTGCCTCTGCTCTAAAATTTGCCTCCTTATTCCCTCTCAAGGATATTCTTATTCCCATTTTAAAGAAGGAGGGAAGCATTCGCATTTTGGTCATCCTTGAGTTTCATGTGTTCTGTGCATCTAGGGTAATTCGAACATTTGGGCTAATAGCCACTTATCAATGAGTTCATACTATGTGTGTTTTTCTGTGATTGGGTTAATTCACTCAGGATGATATTTTCCAGTTCCATCCATTTACCTACGAATTTCATAGTTATTGTTTTTGATAGCTGAGTAATATTCCATTGTGTAGATGTACTACATTTTCTGTATGCATTCCTCTGTAGAAGGGCATCTGGGTTCTTTCCAGCTTCTGGCTATTATAAATAAGGCTGCTATGAACATAGTGGAGCACGTGTCTTTTTTATATGTTGGGGCATCTTTTGGGTATATGCCCAAGAGAGGTATAGCTGGGTCCTCAGGTAATTCAATGTCCAATTTTCTGAGGAACCTCCAGACTGATTTCCAGAATGGTTGTACCAGTCTGCAATCCACCAACAATGGAGGAGTATTCTTCTTTCTCCACATCCTTGCCAGCATTTGCTGTCACCTGAGTTTTTGATCTTAGCCATTCTCACTGGTGTGAGGTGAAATCTCAGGGTTGTTTTGATTTGCATTTCCCTTATGACTAAAGATGTTGAACATTCTTTAGGTGTTTCTCAGCCATTCGGCATTCCTCAGCTGTGAATTCTTTGTTTAGTTCTGAATCCCATTTTTAATAGGGTTATTTGTCTCCCTGCAGTCTAACTTCTTGAGTTCCTTGTATATTTTGGATATAAGCTCTCTATCAGTTGTAGGATTGGTAAAGATCTTTTCCCAATCTGTTGGTTGCCATTTTGTCCTAACAACAGTGTCCTGTGCCTTACAGAAGCTTTGCAGTTTTATGAGATCCCATTTGTCGATTCTTGATCTTAGAGCATAAGCCATTGGTGTTTTGTCCAGGAAATTTTCTCCAGTGCCCATGTGTTCGAGATGCTTCCCCACTTTTTCTTCTATTAGTTTGAGTATATCTGGTTTGATGTGGAGGTCCTTGATCCACTTGGACTTAAGCTTTGTACAGGGTGATAAGCATGGATCGATCTGCATTCTTCTACATGCTGACCTCCAGTTGAACCAGCACCATTTGCTGAAAATGCTATGTTTTTTCCATTGGTTGGTTTAAAATAATTTTTAAAACAATATTTATCTACAATTACTACAGAAGGTGCCAGAAGGAAAACTCCACCCTAAGAAGGTTAATCACACCCATGAAAACCAAGAAAATAAATAATTTCACACCAACAAAACCAAAAAAGGGAAAAACACTCTCTCTCTCTCTCTCTCTCTCTCTCTCTCTCTCTCTCTCTCTCTCTCTTTCTCTCTCTCTCTCTCACACACACACACAGACACACACACACACACATGTACACACATACACAAGTACACACACACACACAATATCAAAACATCAACAAAAAAGTAAATACAAATCAACAGTAATTGGTCATTAATATCTCTCAAATCAATGGTGTTAATTATCCCATAAAGGACAAACAGAGTGGATGTGAAAATTGAATCCATTCTTCTTCTGCATCCAAGAAACACACTCAATGTCAAGGATAGCATTACCTCAGGGTTAAAGGTTAGAAAAAGATATTCTACACAAATAGAGGTAAGAAATGAGCTGGCTGGTACAGCCATTTCAATATAAAAATAAATAAATATAAAAAACTAATTAAAAGTGATAGGAAAAGATATATCATACATATCAAAAGGAAAATCCAACAAAATGACATTTCAATTCTTAAAATGTATGCAGCAGATATAGGGTGCAGATACACTGTACTTTTGTAAAAGAACATTACTACAGCTTATATCACATGTTGATCCTCAAACATTGCTGGTGGGAGACTTCAAAATTCCTCTCTCATAAATGGACAATTTAGGCCCACAAAACTAAACAAAAAAATCACTGAAGCTAACGGATGTTTTAAACCAAATAGAACTAACAAATATTTACAAAATATTTCACCCAAACACAGCACTTCATGGAATTTTCAACAATATTGACTACATACTTGGACAAAATGCCAGTCTCAACAGATATAAGAAAATTGAAATAATATCCTGCATCCTATCAAGTTAAAGCTAGATATCAACAAAAACACAGCAAAGCAACCACAGATTAAAGCTGGATAGCAACAGCAACAAAAATAACAGAAGCTTTCAAACTCCTGGAATCTAAACCACTCTCTACATAATAATAAAAATAGAAAAGGGTCAAGGCAGAAGTAAAGAAAAAATTAATGACTTTGTAGTATTCAATTAAAATGAATACGCAGCATAAGAATATTCATTATGGATCACAATGAAGATGGCACTAAAAGGTAAGCTCATAGTACTAAGCAGCTTCAGAAAGATGTTGGAGGGATCTCACGCTAGCACCTCAACAGCGCACCTGAAAACTCTAACACAAAATGAAGAAAGCACACCCAAGGGGTGTTTGTGGCAAAAAATAATCAAAATGATGGTCAAAATCAATAAAATAGAAACAAAGATGACAATATTGAGATTTAATTAGGCAAAAAAGTTGGTTCTTTGAGAAAATCAACAAGACAAACAGAGCCTTATTCACACTAACTAATAAACCAAGAGAGAATATCCAAATTATCAAAATCAGAAATGAAAAGGGAGCTATAACAACAGACACCAAGGAAATACAGAGAATAATATGGACACACTTTAAAAGCTGTACTGCACCAACCAGAGCTTCCAGGGACTAAACCACTACCGAAAGACTATATACATGGACTGACCCAGGGTTCCAACTGCATATGTAGCCTTGGTGGGAAAGCCCTTGGTCCTGCCAAGGTTGGACCCCCCAGTACAGGGGAATATGGGGGGACAATAAGGGGATGATGGGGGAATAAGAAGCATGGGGAGGGGAGGGAATGGGGCTTATGGACAGGAAACCAGAAAAGGGAATAACATTTGAAATGTAAGTAAAGATATACATCAAAAAAATATGCACTGCACAAAGTTAGAAAATAAAGAAGCTGATAATTTTTTTCACCGGGTACCATTTAATAAAAAGGGTATTCAGGAAGACTTGATGGAAAAATTAATACAGGGGAAACTTTCTGTAATCTACGAGGGTGGTTCTAATGAGGACTAAAAACAGGAGAGACAAAATCTGAACTGTCCATCTCTTGCAGCCAGAAGAGGCTCCCAATGCTGGAACTGGGTTGCATTTGTTTGAGTTTTATCTAAGGGGTCTCATGGATATCCCAAACATCCAAGACTAGGACAGAGGGTTTCCTCTTTGGAAAATGACAGTGGGGCTGCCTTGTGGAATACAACATTTATACAGGTCAGTGAACTTAGAAAGATTAAGCCAGAGACTATAGGGATCCATCACTCCTATCTTCTTTTTGGTGTATGAGCATACTCTGCAGGATGCCAAAATAGAAATGTGGACTCCTATCTGGCCACAGTACCTGCTTTTCCTTTAGAATGTTTCATTGCAATAGTGCATGCAGTATTGACCAACCTATCTGCTTTAATTTGAGGCACACGGCATGAGAGTGAGCCCACATCTGGCATGGCTTAGATAGAACTGGAGACTGTATATCCCAGAGACCTAGGGTACAGTCAAACACAACTGGTCTAAAAAACTTAATGCAATAATTCCTAAAGATATCCTGCTATACACACAGAAACACACACACACACACACACACACACACACACACACACACACACAAACTCATACACACTCTCAGAAACACATATGCATACACACATGTACACACCAACAGAACATTAAAGCTAGTATCTATATAAGAAAGAAGACGTGCAGATAGTACTTTATCTTACTAAGTCTTGGTTACCTTACATAATATGGTAATTGCCAAATTTACCTGTTTTCCTGAAATTTTTATTTTTTCTTCATGACAGAATAAACCTGTGTATTTATACCATACTTCCATGACCTATGATATCTAGGCAGATTCTTGCATTTTCTTGCTATTGTAAACAGAGCATCAATAAATATGGATATGCAAGTAACAATAAAAAAGAAGTGGATACATAAACAGATCTGAACAATGTCAGTATTGGCAGACATGGTAACTAACAGAGAAAAATACTTCATGGGGTCTGGGTGCTAATATCGATTGTCAACTGGATTAAATCTGGAATCAACTAAAAAAATAATTGGGCACACGGTAAAGTTTTTTTTTAAAAAAAAAAACTGGGTTATTTAAAGTGGAATGACAAACCGTAGATCTACATCATGCGATCTGAAGCATCGTTATGCTTTCTGCAACACACATAAAAGGGCATGGCAGAAAGAGTCTTGGTTCTGTTGTTACTGTTATTTTTTGTTTTGTTTTGTTTTGGTGGTGGTTCTATTGTGTTGTTGTTTTGCCTGTGTGCCCTCACTCTCACTGGCAGTAATCTGTTCTGCTGCCAAGGCACTCCTATTTCTTTGAGACTCCAACATAGACAAAAGACCAGGCGATATCCCATCTCCTGGACTGAAAAACTACCAGAATCTTGCTCTTTCTGTCAGAAGACTGTCATTTTTTTGTGTTTCTCCAGATTTCTGCCCAGACCCCTATAGTAAGTAAATACTTTCTTTACTCAAGTCTGTTAAAATCCACCGCACTTCAAAATCATGCTCATAATCTCCCAAACCATATTTGTTTGCAAATTTAAATGCATGCTCCTTAGAGTCATTAGAGATGTGAGCAGAGCATGGGAAAATGGAAATCCATGAGGACCTTAGCTGAGCCAGCATCTCCTTACCATCTTAAAATCCCAATAACACATTAGTTATAAAACACTCCTGAGGAGAAAGACCAAAATTCCAAAGAACAATATTATGTAAAAGAAAAATGTGTAAAAGAAAAACACATTAAAATATTAACTAAAACATGTGCTAAGATCAATGAAGGAAAGTATTTTGTTTCCAAAATTTAATATTGCCTAAAATTTAATATTGACACTTCATATATACGCAATTATGCAAGTTATTTAAAACAATACACATGAATTTCAGGGCAATATATTTTATGGGAATAGCGAACTGAGAAATGAGAAGTAAAATAGTGTTGTCAAATAAGAAAGTGCAGTTTGAAGCTATTTTCATAAACGTAAGGTAAGTGGAGGGAAAGAAGGGAAGGTAACACACATGCATTACTGTTTGAGTGTGTAATAAAGATAGCACTAATCTTGTGTTGGGAGCACAGCATAAAGGTCCTGTGCCCACAGAGCTCAGAAATCAGGAGTTAAGGGCACAGGATTGTTTTTTTTCAATGGAATGAACATAAAACCTATTCATCTATCCAGAAAGCTGAGAGTTGGATGTACAAACTGCCTAGTGGTCTGTTTTATCTATTGTTCCAGGCCATACTAAACTCCTACAACCAGGACCAGAGGTGGTCAGTAATCTAGATGACCCTTATAGCCAGGGTCTCCCCAAAGCAACCACAACCAGGTCCATAGATAACTAAGCGTCAAAATGACCCTTACATCATCTTATAGCCAGAGGCTCTCATGACTTCCATAAGCAGGACTAGAGACGGCTAATAGACAATTTGTGCTATGCATTATCGGAATGACCAAGACCAGGCCAATTCCTTCTCTAGGCCTTACACATACCCTATCTCTAAAACACATCTTCTTAGAAGAAATAACATGTACCCTAAATTGAGTTCCATGAAATTATACTACCTTGTACACTGAAGATTGTATTATATGGGAAAATACTTCCCCCAAATTATACTACTTAAATGTACTGGCAATAAACTATCTAGCATCAGACTCCCCAAATCTTCATCCAGATTGATGAAGTCAGTCTAAACCTGTTTCTCACTTTTTTCTGGTTCATTTCCCTGTCATGAGCAAGAAATGAAGGATCCCCCTCATTTTTTATTTCAAATAAGACAACAAAAATTTCAGGGAACAACTTCCCACCCATGTTCTGGCAGATACCTGCAGTACAGTCAAGGCAAAAAGTAAGAATACATGAAAGAAAGGAAGAGGGGTCTTGTAGTGAAAAAAGCTTCTATTTAGAGAATAGAAGCTGAGCAAAGGAAATGGGGGGTTGAAAATCAGTAACATGCAGTGTATATGCATGTGCATGTGTATGTGAGAGAAAGCATATATGCATGAACCTATCAAACAATACAAATGAAATTATAATAATTTTAAAATCCTTTTTAAGAACTTCAAATCAGGAAAAAATAAGTAACAGATAAAGAGAAATGGACTGATATGTGAATTACATTCTGATTGCATGGGAATGTTATATAGCTTGGAGAGGATGTTTACAAAGATATTTCATTTTGAAACTCAAACAATTTTGACACTTAAGACTTGTTAATATCACTGTATATAAATCTTATTTCAAAATAAAATGACTTGTAAAATGCATTGTGTGTGTGTGTGTGTGTGTGTGTGTGTGTGTGTGTGTGTGTGTGTGTGTGTGTATTTGAAGGAGAAGGTGACAGGGAGGACTACATGGGCATACTTGCTATAAGGCATGTGTGGAAGTTACTTGGTAAATTTCATGAGTTAGTTTTCACATCCTTCCCCTTGACTGGGACACAATCTCTCTTATTACTGTTGACAGTAAGCTGAATATTTCAAACTAATTGCTCTGTGAGATTCTGGACAATTCTCGGGTGCTTTGTCTTTGTCTCCCACGTAACAAAAGAACTACTGGGTTACAGATGTATATGACAAACAGCTATTTATGTGGGATCCATTGGGCTTCTGGTTAGCTTCTCTACATGCTGAGCCATCTCTCTGCTGCAAATAACTTTTTAAAAAGATTTAAGTGCTGTTTATACCCAACTACTGCTACCATCAGCTTTAGTCAGACAAGTTCCTTTCTGAAGTGGTTAACTGCAGACCAATATGGCTGATCAAAATGCTGAGAATAAAAGCTGTCGAAAGATCAGTTGTAAATGGGACTCCAGTATCAACCCCTCCAAGACTTGGGGAACATGTGACAGTGAGGGAGGAAAGCCTGTAAGAGGAAGAAGTAGAGACAGGTAGAATGCTGTCTCCCGAACACGACCTCACTCATTGTGGTATTGATCTTATAGTCCTTGAGGTCATCTTCAGAAGACCTGTACAAGACTGAGCCTGTCAATATCCTGTCATGGGAGCAGTGGACTAGAACCCTTGTAGCTCCACATTCCACAGAGTCTATAATCAAGCAATGGTAGGTAACGGAGATGAGCTCACAAAACCTACCTCTCCACAGTATCTAAGGCAATGAAAGGTCAATACAGTATGGGGATATATAATCTATATATGAAACCACTGTCATGGAAATCATACTTGTAAATAATAAATTGTCTTGCAAGTATCTTAAAGAAACTCAATCTATTTCCCCAAATTATTGCTTTTGATTTTTATTAAAATATAATTACATCACTCCCTACCTTGATTTCCTTCTATTCCTCCCATTCTCTCCCTCTTCAATCTCCTTTATATCCCTTCCACTTTCTTGTTCTCATATTGTTGGCCGCATTATTTGGTATCATTGTCACATATATTGTTACAAACACACTGAATACAAACATACAAACTTCTGAGTCCATTCGGTTTTGCTTAGGCGTGTGTGATCTATGGCTTACTGCTTCTTATTGGATGATGGATTGGACACTCATCCCTGGGAGAGACTAATTCTCCCTCTCTCCACAGTCATTAGATGCCATCTCCTAGAAATCTCAGGGAAGCTAGATCCGTGATACTTTAACAATATTACTGAATAAACAAGACACGAACAATGATAGCACCAGAACTAAATTTGAAAAGTTATAAATAATAACGATTTGAAAGTAAAAGAGGGACTAAATAGGAATCAGGAAGAGATTAGTAGAAGAGGGAGGAGAAGGATAGACAAGAGTAATGAGGATGCATATGACAACTGTATGCTATGTGTATATAGGAAAATGCTAAAAAGAAACACATCACTAAGACAGTCCACAGATGCTAACAAAACCTGCATTGAGATGACCATAATGAGGAGCAGTGATGATTTTGCAAAGGCATAATGAATTTGGGAAAGAGACATGTTGGTAATATATGAGAGAAATTCAAAGAGGGAGCTGAGAATGGATAGTCTCAAAATACATGGCATGAACATATGAAAGTCTCAATAAAAATCACACATTAAATAAAACAACTTATTAGTTTTCATGACATTTTATAATATTTACCAGTGGCTTGGTTGCCTTCCTGGGCCAATATGATTTTTATATATAGGTATAATTGCAGTTTCTTTGTTGGTAACTTAGAATGAAGAAAGAATATGGGGAAAATAAATTCTGGTTAGATGCTCTATTATTTTCTCAAATATCTTATGCTAGTTATCTCTAAACCACATTCTAAAGGTACATTTTGGGATATATGACTAAACCAGAACTATAATGAAGCTTATTCATTACTTTGTATTTTTGCTTATCTATTTAACATTTATGCTGAATTGAGTAAGAATTATTTCTATTGCCTAAGTGTGAGCAGATTTCATATTTGTAAAATTAAACTTCTGTTCACTGTCGCTAATGTTTTCTCGAAATGGTGAGCAGTCAAAACACTCACAGATACATATTTTCCAAAAAAAAATTGAAAAGTCCATTGATAGATTAAAAATTATAAACGGCTAGTGGGCTCATAGCATAACCTCTACTAAATATTGTCATATCTCTATTTCAATTAAAGTCTTTAAAGGGCAACATATTAATGGAAGACTTTGGGATGAAAGAAATCAAGGAAACAATTAGCGTATCATTTTTCCAATGATAATTATATTATTTATCAACAGTCTTCTCCCATCCATGCAGATGAAATGAAAATGTCTTTCACAGTACAATCACCTAACTGCCATAGGATACCTCTGTACAAATGCTCCTTAGGATTAAGTCCAGAAGCTAAGGTATAAGAGCATTTCCTCAGCCAATCCGATACTGTATTTATCAGAGTATATAGATGTCAAATGTAGTGATGCTCAGTCCAAAAGGTTTTAATTCTGTTTCCTCAGCTCTATTAGCATTATAATGCTACAAGAAAAAAAAGATCTGACAGTTTCATTATGGATTCATGGAATTACTTACCAGAAAGTAAGCAAATAGCAGACACCTTTATACAAGAGAGAAAGAAAAAAACCTTTCTAAGCAGGTGCACTAGAATACTGTCAAAATGCAAACCCCGTGAATCCTTTCTTGAATTAATTTAGAATAATTTCCTCCAAATATAGAAGTCTTTATTTAGAGGATCCACGCACAGTCCCTTTCCAAATGCCAAGCAAACATCCATTGTAATAGCTCCTATCAGATTATAAGCAAACAATTAACTAAAAGGGAAGACTTTAAACAGTGTTCCAAGGATTTTAGTGTTAAATATTTAACAAGATTTGAGCTAAAACCTTTTTCTTTCCAGTAACCATTTGGCCCTCTCAGACTCTGTGTACTGAATATGTTGCTATCTACTTCTTGTTCATTGTCTTTCTGTCACTGCGTGCTCCTTGCCTTCATGATATGATACAAAATAAATTAGACTCCATTGATTTCCATTATAATCAGTCATTTTATACCCTTCATTATTATATCTGCCACTGGCTCTCTTTCTGTCCTAGGTACAAAATGAAAATATTTCTAATTGTTTCTTTAAGTAAGTTTTGAATGAAAAGCAACTTTGTGCTTTTAATAGCTACCATTCACCATCTCAATATGTTTAGGAAACCCTCTAAAGTTAAGGTAAACAATCTTAACTATTCTGTACAGGAAAAACAAACAAACTGGGATACTGAAATTTGATTGCTTTTTCATTTTTGTATAGCGATGGAGAGAGATTAATTACTTAATCAAAATTTGTGTATAAATTGCTTATACAAACAGGCATGTGTTATATGGATTTTAATTCCAGTAAAAAAATGTCTAGAATGAGCCAACAGTATCAAATTCTTGATATTATTTGGAAGTAACGTAGCTAACTTTTCAATTTTATATGGTTTCTTTTATTTTCAAACCAACTCCAGAGATGTGTGTGTGCGTGTGCGTGCGTGCATGTGTGCATGTGTGTGTGTGTGTGTGTGTGTGTGTGTGTGTGTAACATAATGAGGGTGAGAAGATTAGAAACTACCTGTTTGACCCAGTGAAAAAAGTAAGGATAAAAATAGACACTAGTCTTTTAAAAGAAATAGCTAAAAAAAAAAAATCAATGCGAACTAAAGACTACAGAATTCTATGCAGAGACAAGGCTGCAAACTAGTGCATACACAGTGCTGCTCATGGGTGGCCAAGTATGTACTGTCTCTCCCTGTACCTGAGCTCTTTAAGAACAGAAGGACTGGCCCAGATATGAAGACACTACCAGGAATAGACACAATAAAGCAAAATGGATGGGAGCTGTAGGGGCTATGGAGACTGCAACAAAAATGCTTGAAAACCTAAAGCTGAAATGTTCAAAGAACAGTCCAGGGTTGCTAATCTGAGAAGACACTATCCCTGCCACAAGCTACATCAGCGTCTCATGAGACATAGGAAAAAAAATGTGTCAGCTAGGTATAGTCTCCAGTATTTTCGGGCAATTATTCTGGTATATCATAAATATGGTATATAAAAATAAAATAATGATTTTTAAAATAGTCATGACTGGGATATGAAGGAAATACACAGGCTCCAAACGCAAGAGGTCTTCTGAACTCTCTAGAGGCCTGAGCACCCTGTAAAGAAGGCTACGTGTGCTGGGTGTATGGGGTTGACAAACTTGGAAACGCATAGAGGATTCAAAGATATGATCAGCAGGGAGGACAAATATAACTAATTTGTTTGCATTGCTGAGGACAGCAGCCCTCCCCAAGCTTGAGAACAAGCTGTACAATCTGCCCCAGAAGGTGGAAGAGAACTCATTTATCTCTGCTAGGAAGGAATGCTGATTAACATATTATAACTTCTGTTTGTTTTATTTTTATTTTATTTATATTTATTAACAACAGTTTTGAAGCTGTATTTTCTCACGTTTTGGATGACTAGGCTATTGACTGTACTTTTTGCGTAGCTGTTCTCTAATACTTCTTCTGTGTTCTGTATTCTCATTCCTATTTCTAGTCTTCTATATACCCATTATCTCCTTTTTATTATTTCCTTATTAATGCTCCTGCCTATAAAAGTCTATAAGCTATTTTTCCCATTCAGTACCCTAGTGCTACTGTCCCTGAACCTCACTAGGGATACAGGTGAAGTATGTGGTTATTTCTATTGTAATTGAACCAAACTTGTCTGTTACTGTAACAAGCTTCCTTTCAATTCAGAGTCCAGAAACATAAACCAAGTTTAATAATACTCACCAGAAGACTCAAAATATAAACCAGAAAGATAAAAAAATAAAATGTAGAGAAAAAAACTAAAGAACATATGCATAGGTCTTGAAAGGACAAATTTCAGTTTCAAATTGAAACAAAAAGTTTACAATATCTAACTAGATGTGTTGATCAATTGAATTGATTTGATTATCCAGACATAAATCTATGGACCACTGGACACCTGATTTTGTTTTGAAAAGAACCCAGAAATATACACTGGAAAAAGACAGTATCTTTAACAAATGGTGAAGATCAAAGTGGATGACTGAATATAGAAAAATCTAAGTAGATCCATACTTTCTTCTCTTCATAAAACAACTCCAAATGGACAAAACACTTCAAATAAGATACACTGATAATGATACAAAGAAGGTGGGAACTAGCCTTGAAGTCATTGGTACAGGGGCTAAGATCAACATTAATAAATAAGACATCTTGACACTAAAAACGTCCACATCGCAAAATCCACTATCATTCTGAGACAGTAGCAGGCTCTAGAATGGGACATGTATGTTATCAACTTCCCATCCAATAAAGGTCCCAAACCCAAAATTTACATAGATCTCAAAAAGTGAATATCAAGGAAATAAAGAATATTTTTAAGATGGGGTCCAGAGAATTCCCAAAAGAGAAATATCAAATGGCTGTGAAACACTTAGAAATGTTCAACATCCTTAGCCATTAGCAAATTGAAAATCAAAACTAACTTGATATTCTATCTCCCACTGGCCAGAATGAACAAAATCAATGACAAAAGGAACTCATGTTGGTGTGGAAGTGAGTTAGGGGAACACTCATCCATTTCTGTTATAAATGAAAATGTGCACAGCCACTATGGAATACAATGTGGTTCCTCAGGAAGATGGGAATCAGTCAGCCTCAAGGTCCAGCTATCCTGATCTTGAGCAGACACATGAGGAGTCTCCATTTTACCACAGAGGAACTCGCTCAACTACATTCATTTCTGCTCTCTTCATAATAGACAGAAGTTGGAAACAAGCTAGATCTTCCTCAACAGATGGATGGATAAAGAAAATAGAGTACATTTATATAATATAGCATTAAATGGACATTTAAAAAATAGAAAAAAGAAATTATAAAATTCACAGGTAAATGAATGGAACTAGGAAGAAATGAATCTATGTGAGGTAACCCACAAACAGAATGACAAATATTGTATATTTGGTTAAATATGGATAGTAGGTATTAATTTGGGAGGTAATTCAAACCATAGAACCACAGAGGTTGCAGATAGGTCTCCCTTGGGAAAGGAAATAGAATGTGTAGTTATGGACAAGTGTGGTGGGGATGGGAGCTGAAGTTCAAGAATCTGGACAGGAAGGAGGTAAGGAGGAAATTGGAAGAGTAGAAAATGGGGAATCCATAATCAGAATATATTATATGAAAAAATATTCTTAATAAAAGAATCTATAGGGTACAGAAATAGAGACTAAAGTCTAAATTCATAGACAATGTCATCAATGAAATTATGTCAGAAAATTTCTAAAATCTAGGGAAAGATATAGCTAAACAAGAGCTATTTAAAACACCAAATGTATATGATGAAAGAAAAAAGTATGATAGTTTTATAAACACGATGTAAAATTGCAAAGCAAAAAATAATACATTTAAACTAGAAAGACAGAGTAGAAATACAAAAGTGTCAAGTCACACACAAAGGCAAACACATCACAATAATATCAGTTGTCTCTTCAGCAATGCTAGAGCCTGTAAAATCCGGGGTGACATATTTCAAGCTCTGAAACTAAGTAACTGTCAACCAAGATTGCTATATCTAGCGAAGCTGTCTTTTTAAATTGATATATAAATAGAGCCACTATAGCAAATCACAACCTGTGGCAATTTGTGACAGTCATGCCACTACTGTATAAATATTTAAAAGAATACTATACACAGAGGAAGAAGAATGATTCCTCTTTCTCTAGACTGCAGGAAATAGTAAATGTCATGAGAAGAATGATGGACAAAGGAATCTGTCCTGTTAAACATAGCAAACCAGCAAGCTCCTAATAACACTGGGCAGGAGGATGAGCTAAGAGTTAACCACCAATGAGGCCAGCAGTCAACAAAAGCACAGGAATTAATAAAACGCTCTCAACAATAAACCTAAAGAGGAAAAATCTCAACTCACTATTAGAAAGACAGTAACTGGATGAATTAAGAAATAGGATCAACTACTGATTTCATCCATGAACCATACCCTACTGACAAATACCTACACAGACTCATGGTAAAACAATGAAATTCAACTTTTAGACAAGGGCAACTGAAATTGCATTGAATCTGTATATAGTTTATTATGAAATAGATGCTTTCATAAAATGAATCCTGCCTACTTATGATCATGGGCACTCTTTCCATGCTTAAGTGTCTTCGATGACTCCCTGCTTGAATGAATGCCTTAAGTTTTGTTGTAGAGGACTTTCATTTTTTAGATAGGCTTTTTGTGGGGTTTCTGACCTACAAAGAATCCTTGGGACACACGTCAAACCTTTTGGAATGCAGTAAAATAACAAACCACACTTTTTGGTACCAGAAGGCTAAGAATTGCATCAATAACATCTGAAACCTTGAGAAAATGTTTCCCTGCCTGATGCTGCCACTGAAAAATGTGTCTTTATTTCTGGCATTCTTTTGTTCCATAACTACTAAACTTACAGGAAATTGTCATTAGATTGGAACATGACGACTTGGGAAACTTGGGCTATATAGTCTTTTGCATTTAGCTTCAAAATAAACTTCCTCATTTTTCACTGATGCAATTGTAGGTTTTTTTTTTAAATTGATAGACTCCTATCTCTTATCCTAAAAATAAACTAGTATACACTAGTTAAAGACCTTAATATACAGACTGAAATTTTTAGATACTTAATTAGCCTGCACTCTCTGTAAGTTGCTACAATGACACAGAAATTAAATCAAGTAACTGGCATGTGATAGTGTGAAATTATAAACTTTCTGTACATACAAGAATCACCAAAGTACTGAGCCACATTATAAAGTGTAAGTGTTCTTTGCCAACTCTACAGCAGAACATGCCTTAACATCCATAAAACCCAGAGCTGGGAATGTTAAATGCACAAAAATCAGCTTATTAATAAATGGGATTCTGAACTCCATAGCTATATCTTAAAAGAAGCAAAAAATGTTAATAAATATGTGAAAAAATGTCCAACATCCTTGGCCTTCACAGAAAAATGCAAATTAAAACACACATGAGAGTTTGTGTAACTCTAGTTAGAATGGCTGTAATCAAGATACCAAACGTGAGTGCAGAGTTGGGGAAAGAGAAACCCTTATGCTTCCCCTGAGAATGTACATACATGCAACTAATTTGGAAATGAGTATGGAGGTTCTCAAAAACAAAACTAGCAAACAACAACAAACGAACAAAGAACAAACGAAAATGATCTATTGTGTATGATGTATGTAGCACTCAAATCTCAAATCTTAAAATAAATTGAACTAGGAAAATTAATGAGTCCAAATTTAGAAGATTTGCTGAATATTTCCTAGTATATGATATTGTTTGCTTATTAACAATGCATTTCAAAAGTTCCTAATATTGGTTTTGTAAAATCATCCATGTTTGTACTAATACAGAAAATGGTGGTATGTTCATCCTTCTCCAAGGATAGGGTCTGCTAGATATATCAGTCATTCACCACAAACCTGAAAACTAGCTTAGACAAAAATGATATAGTCTGCTATTAATGGTAACTGATTTTACAAAATCGTATATCTTCATAATTTTATTTTATAATGTACACTGGTGAAGAAATTCTGTCATATGAGCAAGTATTTATCAAAGCAATGCAAATAGTGCATCATAAAGTTCACCAGGTGTCTTGTCTTCTGGACAAGCTTGGGGACATAATCCTCGATCTCAGCATCAGCAGATATCACATCATGCCTCATGCCTGTGACTCACGCCTGTCATCTAAGCACCAGCAGCCCAAGGCAGGTAGATGTCAGGGGCTGGTTGTAATGCTGATCTAGTCAGAACAAGACAGATTCTGTGAGACCCATACTCAATAATTAAGGTAGGGAGAGAAAGACAATCTCTAAACCCTTGCAGCAAACTTGAATACAAACAACTTGACCTTTTTCCACATACACATACGCAAATGATTTTTAAGTCAACACCAGTTAAGTAAAACTGTAATGGTAATTCACCTTTCTTATAGAAAATACAAACAATTATCTTAATTCCTCACTTTCCAAACTCTCAGCCATTGTTTATAAAGATCAAAACTTTTAATAATATATACATTTTTACTGTTATTCTATATTCTCCACTGGTAGCCAAGCACCTGACACTTGATAAAGAAGGGGTCTCTACCTCAGAATGCACCCGAAAATCCACTGGTATTCTAAAGAGCAATTTAAATATGAGTTTCATTTGGTCTTTTAAAAGTAACTTGAACCAGAGATTTAGTAATTATTCCACAATGCTTATATAAAATTCCTACCAATAAGCTCATTGAACATAAAATTTCTGGACTACAAAATACATTCATTCATACCTTGAAAATAAGCATCACCAATAATGAAATATGAACTTATAAAAAATGAACTAACCGCTATTATATTAAAGACATATTTAGGAATTTGGCCCTGGTGGAGTGTTTAAAATCCAGAATATTCTCACAAACAAAAGATAGGACTGGTTCAATTTGCATAATGAGTAAAAAATATATTGCTCATACTGAACACTTGATTTTGGAATCTGGCTATATTTTAGCCAGAGATTACCCATGTGAACAACAAGAAGTTTACTCGAGTCCCTTTCACAAATGTCAGAGGCTATCACCCTTGCAATTAGTCACATCCTGGGTTCTCTGTGACTGACAGCTCACAACCCTTGGCAGTTGGCACGGTGGCTACTCTAGACTTCATTTCCTTTCAAATTCATTATATTCTTTATGAGAGCAACCTCTACCTTGAGTACAATTGTATTGAATTCCTGGAGTTGTTTATGAGTCATCTCACCTGGGGTAGGCTAGTCTTGAGCATTTCTGACACAGCTTTTTAAAAAATATACAAATAATTATTTAAGAAGAAAAGCAACCAACTAAGAAATTAAACTATGGACTGGGAATACTATTCACTAAGTTTACTTAACAGTGTTAGTAGTCTGTCTACAACAGCTTGTGTTTCTTATGGAATAAAAAAATGCAACAGTTCCTTTAACATTTTTAAGCACTCCTTTTTTTCTTTTGTACTGGATTTGAAAAACAAGCATTCTATAAATACAATGTTTATAAATGGAACAGTGTAATTTGAGATAGGGAAATAGATTACAAGCACTAACTGCCTGAAACATGATGATTTACTTTGGTCATTCTTAAAAACACATAAAATATTTTAGTTTTTCAACATTGCTTTTATTTGTTAAGATATGTCAAAGTATATGCTATTCCACTGATTATTAATATGGACACTGAATTCATTAAATTCAGAACAAAAGGTGTTTCGTGTTTTATATTTTTCTTTCTTGGTATTTTACATACAGCTCGGAGATAAACATTGATGTCATTGGCTTTGTGATGAAACTAATTTCTTTTCTAGCAGTCAGCTTTAAAATCTGAGGTATGATTAACTTGTTATTTACCCATCTTCATATAGTTTTGTGAGATATTTGTGAAACATTATGAAAAATATGAATCATTAGACACAGGGTTGACACCTTTACCAACGCTATGGAAACAAAACTACAAGGAAAATCCCTATGATAAGGTATATAAAAAATGTATAGAAGAGATGGGGGAAAGGAACTTAGATGCAATCCCCCAAGTCCAATTTAGAAAAGAAAATAAATGTATAAGGAAGAATATTAAAGAGAATTGTAAGTTTTATATAGTAAGGGTTGGGGATTTAGTTCAGTGGTAGAGCGCTTGCCTAGCAAGCGCAAGGCCCTGGGTTCAGTCCTCAGCTCCGAAAAAAAATAGTTTTATATAATAAAACATTAATCTCCATTTTAGTTTTTAAATCCTGTTACCTTCAAACTAAATTGGACGTTTCCTTCTTATTTTCACCACTTACAGAGAAGAGCTTTGCAATAGGGGAGTTTACAGTTCTGTTATTTGGATTAGGTTTTATTAGTTTAATAATTTTCCAAAAGTGTGTGTGTGTGTGTGTGTGTGTGTGTGTGTGTGTGTGTGTGCTTAAATTTTACTTTATTAGAAATAGTCAACCATCACAACACAGTCCAGGAATAGAGTCAAATGAGAATTGAATGCTTGTAAGAACACTCCAAGAAATCAGGAATCCCATGGACTTAGCTTCTTCATGACACAAACGTGTTCTTAAAATGTCTTTCCATGCTCCTCCCGAGTGTAGTGGAGAGAACCGAGTTGACCTCTGATGACTCATTATTGCTTGCGGTTGTTATCTAATTCAATGTTTAAGCTGTCCTTTAAATGCCTCCATGGAGGAGCATTTTTCCATGTGCAGCTTGTCTTTGCAATTGTTTACAGCCTGAACTCATGAAAACGACTCATGTGACCTTTCTTAACTCTCAGTATAAAGGGTCTGATGCTTTCAATAAAGGGCTATCGCATGAAACTTTCTCCACATCAGTTATCAGTTTCATTCTCTCAAGTCCTATCACCACGACAGGAGAGAAAGTTGACCTCAGAATATATGTTCGATTTAATTTAATTTAATTTGATTTTAACTTGGTTCTAGGTGTAAATAGAGGAAATGGTGATGCATAAGTTCAGATATATAAAAATAATATATGACTTAAAATTTCAAGAATCTTATTTTTATAAGGTTAATATATTGATGTAACTATTAGTATTGGCAAAGTATTTATTTTTCATGTCATGAGGCAGAATCTTAAAAACAATTCCAGCTAAGATACATAGTGCATACGTTTTAAAAGATTCTAAACAAATCTACCCAGATTTGCCTTTTGTTCAGGGAATTACTCTGTCTTTCAAACATAGATGAATAAATTACAATACATTTCAAAGTACAAAATTTTGCATGTTAAAATAATTCCTATCTTTTGCAAACCGAGAAAGTTTTTGCTGCAGTTGTTGGCCATTCGGGATTTTTAAGAGGTTTGTTTGGGTTTTGATGAAGCATGTTGTGGAGAAACTACAGGGAATATTTTCCTTCTATGTTGAAATCTGGCATTGAGGTTTCTTACCTCCCTTCTCTTAATAGGAAGCCACTCCACTGTTTATGGTCCCTGGTGAAATCACAGTCTTCAATGGTTTACTGCTTATTGAGTTTGGCTGCCACTGTGGGAACAATTTAGATTGTTGAAAAATGTGCCCAAAATAATGAGAATGATTGACAGCTGAGTGAGATTAAAAAATCCCATAAAAGAAAGGTGAAATGTATTTTTTATTGCTTTTGACTTTTCTTCCTTTTCTAATAATAACCATGTTGAACTTTTATATAGTAAATTCTCACTTTGTTTTTAATTAGTTGGATTTTCTTAGTACATGCCAAAATGCAAAGGAAACAAAAGCAAATTTTCTAAGTAGTTATGCCTTAACCCTGTTTTAATAATTTATTTTAATACTATTGTGTTTCATTATTTTTGTCATATATAAATTTCAGAAAGAAAATTTTATTATTTTAATATGAATTACACTTTCCCGATAACATTTTTTGATTTTCTTTTTTTCTACTGGTAACAAGTATAAATAGCAAAACACAGCTTTCACCAAAAGGAGATAGTTTATTATTTATCAAATCATATATGAGTGACCCTAGCCCGGGAATACAGACTTAGATTCCTTCAAATTCCATGTTTGATAAATTTTACACAAGGATAGAACAAACAACGTCATAAATCGAGGCGCCATTCAATTACATGGACAGAAACATTAGGTAGGAAGTTTACAGCAGGAAGCTTTTCAATAGGCCTCAGAAGCTTTTGATTGCATTCTTAGACCTTAGGATGGTTAGAACCAGGATATTCATAATGCTCACAGAGATATAGGTCAGGCTCCAGGTAGGGCAATAATGCTGGGAAGGAAAACAGAAGGTGACACAAGATAATCTGATTATACACTTGTGACATTTCTACCTGTCTACATCACTGACATTAGTCAGTCAATTACCCTAGCAGAACCGTCAATGGAAGTATTATTCTTTTCAGAAATTTTGTTTATGCAAGAAATCTCAGCATTACTTCATGGAGGGAAATAATTCAATGTTTACTATATAAGAAGAATCTAAATGTTGCTATCTAATATCCAACTCCCCAAATCCAATAATGAACCAGAGACGAGAGTGAAGAAATTAACCCAGACTTGAAGCCAAAGCAACAGTAATGCAGAGTCTGGGAAAAAGGGGAAGGGGGGGCCTGCAATTAAAATTTAGATAAATTAATAAAATGTTCCCTCTGCCTGTTTTTTGCCTTCTCCTAAGAACCCAGGACACCTAATTTGGGGTAATATTCAGATAATATTTCCTGGGCTGACTTAATTAATCAGCCTCTCCTTTCTCCCGCCACTGCTCTTTGACTTGTCAGTCAGCGGGTCCTGCTCAGCAAGAAGGCCATGGATCCTTTGTTGGTGGCAGGTTTTTCATGACAGGTTATAGAGCTATAAACAGTCAGAGACTCATGCACTGCCAAGACGGCCCTCAATTAAACTGCCATCCTCTGGAAAGGACCAAATTAAATATTACCACATTAAAAAAAAAAGAATCAAAAAGTGAATGTAATTTTCAGGTATAGTGCCTTTTTATGTTGAGAAATAATAATTCATTATTTCTAGTTCATAATTTGTAGAAATATTCTGAATGCATTTCAAATATATTGATGCTACTGAATAACAGGTATTGATTTTAATTTAAGTGATATAAAATTCTTAAAGACAGAACAAATTTTGTGAAAAAATAATGTTTAAGGATTCTGTCAAGACAATATGTCAGACCTGCCACTGTGAATTGACATGATTAACTCATTCAACCAAGCAAAAGTTTTTCTGGCTATTTTTCTCAACCAGATGGCTTTGTACTGTCATATTTATTACCATATATTCTGGTATTAGCAAAAATTCACTTATATCAATCTTTCAAAGTCTTTACTCTGCTATTTGATCACCTTACATATTTGTTCAAATGTTTCGTCTCTTATGTACCCTAGGTAATATCTGTTCACCCTGGTCTGCCTTCACAAAGAAATTTATTCTATCAATTTAACATAAATCCTCTCTTTTGCATGGTTTTCTGTTTACTAAATTTCTATCTAATGATATCTATTGCATTTCTTGGCTATAACATGAAATTCATTCACACTGTATTTAGAAGTGAAACTGGTTCTAAACTGAATATCTTCTTAAAATAAACCACAGAGGGGAAAACTATTTCTGATTTGTTAGTAGCTGGCTCTTGACTTCCTTGATAGACTGAGCCCATATCATCTACCTGTACCTTCTGTTTGTTGCTGGGATTTGGAGAGACAGCGGTTTCCAAATATATGCCAAGCCTTCACTTTGATCTTCCAAGTTAGATCATGGTGTCAAAGTTTGATGTCTTTCAGGAACAACAATAACAACCAAAGAAAAGTATCTGAGCAGTTTGGATCCTTTTGTATTTTAAAACATAATTGACTGGAAGAACCTATAATTAGAAAAAGTAAGTTCCAGGACTTACTTGCATTGACAACATAAGAACATATGTTTGTGATTGAACTGACAGGTTGAGATTATTCTTTGGTTTCAATATATTAATTAAAATAATAGCATCATTTGCATTTGAAAAATGCAGATAAAACAAGAAAAGATTCAGTGGTATAAAAATCTGCCTTTATGCATTAGGAAAAAAAAGTCCCAGAGGAAATTATCCCTAATTAGTTGCTAGACTATGGCAATTATCTCTCCTAACACTGTTGAATTTGTGTATTATACACATTTCTCAACTCTTAGCCACGGTACTTTGACATGCACTACTTTGACATAGTCTACTGTACTGCTTTACATGTTGCATGCTGCCATATTAGTAGTAGCTCTCACTAAGAAAATTCCACCCATTCTTATACTAAAACTTAATCATATACCTTGGATGCAATCATACTAATTCACGTCCTTAAACATATCTTTTCTTATTTTACTATTTTTCATATTTTAGTGGATCTCTCGAAGTACTAATTAGCAGCTAGAATTAGAAACATCACACACTCGGATACCTAGATGCATAGCTTAAAGACACAATTCATAATAGACAGAACAATATATCTCCACTAGAGTCCAGAAACCCTATAGCAGCCCCCCTAAAGTGCAATATCGCTGAAGCATTAAGACATGGGCTTCAAATGCCTGTTATGAATGCATTCAAGGACATTAAAGAGGATACAAATAAACTAATTAATGAAATCTATGCAAATACAAAAGTGGAATAAAACAAAGGACCCAATTCAAGGCATAACAGTGAAACACAAAATCACCAAAGAAAACCAAAACTGAGAAATCTGGAATTGAAAATTGTATGAACAATTTCTCAAACAAGAACTTCAGAGGCAAGCCTCATCAACACGATACAAGGAATAGGAGAGACAATGTCAGGCATTGAAGACAAGGTAGAGCAAATAGTTACTGCAATCAAAGAAAATACTAAATCAAAAAAAAAAAAATTCCAGGCACGAAACATACAGGAAATCTGGGACACTGAAAAGACCAAATAGATATGTGATAGGAATAGAAAAAGAAAAAAAGAGAGAGAGAGAAGAAACCTAGCTCAAAGCCACTGGGATATTTTTAACATAAGTATAGAAGGAAACTTCCCTAACCCAGAGAAGAAGATACCTATTAAAATACTTGAAGTGTCTCGCTTAGCTATCATCCCTTACCCCACTGCAGAAGGGGACAATTACAGAGACACAGAGCAGAACAATGTTCGTGAGTGAGAGATGTTCGAATACTCGGCCCTAAATAGATGCCTCTCTCAAATCTCTCCTCTTAGGACTCAGTGAACCCTGAAGAAAGTTAGTCAGAAATATTGTGAGTACTGATGGATGAAACTAAGGAAACAAGGCCTTCTAAAGACTCCAGGATCGCTACACATAAGAATTCATACACATTATGGTTAGGTGCTTAGGCCTTACCTAAATCAAATTCAAATAGGAATCCAGCACTGAGAGAGGAAATAGATACAAGCCCCCACTGGTAACCCAGAGAGAATCTCTAATTGACAACTGCTCTAAACTAAGGACAGAGCCTGCAGAGTGAGGTCTGACTGAGGCACAGCCAGCAAAATCGGGTAACCTGACCTCACTTGTCTGGACCATGGTTCCCCTCAACATTCATAGAAGCCCAGTTGCTAATAAAATCATCCAGGCAGCACCAGGAAAAACAGATGCCTAAAACACAGTGTAAGAACAAAATCATCAAAACTCAGGGCAATATGGTAGCACCAAAGCCCAGTTATCTTGCTACAGCAAACCCTGTATATCCCTTAAAGAGAACATGAATAAATCCCTTAGGAAAATACAGGAAAATATGTTAAAATAGGTAGAGGTGTTGAAAGGAAACAAATAAATATAAATACAGAAAAATACAATCAAACTGGTGAGGGATATAAATAAAACTGTCAAAGGCATAAAAACATAAATAGAAACAAAGAAAACACATACTGGGGCAATTCTGGTCATTAACAAAACTAGGAAAGAGAATAGGAACTACAGATAAAAACATCACCAAAAAAATGTAAGAATTGGAAGAGAGTGTCTCAGGTGTGGGAGACAAGTTAGAAGAAATCAATACACCAGTCAAAGAAAATGGAAAATGTAAACTGTTTAAAGTACAAAGCATTGAGGAAATTTGGAGCACTCTGAAGAAATCAAACTTAAAAATTATAGGAATAGAAGAGGAAGAAAATTCTCAGTTCAAAGTTTCAGAAAACATCTTCAACAAAATCAAAGATGAAAATTTCTCCAACCTAAAGAAGGAGATGCTTATTAAGGAGCTTACAGAAAAACAAACAAATTGGACTAAAAAAAATGCTCCCTCCACATAATAATCAAAACACTAAATACACAGAACAAAGAAAAAAATGGAAAAGCACCAATCAACATATAAAGGTAGACGTGTAATTTCTCATCTGAGACTGTAAAAGCTAGAAAAGCCTGGGCTGAGGTCTTGCAGACTTTAAGAGACCACAGATATCAGTCCAGATTAGTAAACCTAGCAACATTTTCAATAACCATAGCTACTACATGAAAAAACATTTAAACAATATTTTTCTACTAACCCAGATCTACATAGAATACCAGAAGGAAAACTCCAATCCAATGAGCATAATATATTCAAAAAGAAAGAAAGAAGGAAAGAAGGAAAGAGAGAAAGAAAGAAAGAAAGAAAGAAGGAAGGAAGACAGAAAGAAAGAAACAGAGAAAGAAAGAACGAATTTCACACAATTAAAACCAACAGAAGAGAAAAACACACATACACTCAACCACCACCAACATGAAAATAACAAGAAGTAACAATCATTGGTCATTAATGTCTCTCAACATCAATGGACTCAATACCCAGTAAAAGCACACAGGCTAACAGAATAGATACATAAACAGAATCCAACACTCAAAACTCAGTTATACACAAGAAACACTTTTCAGCAGCAAAGTCAGTCATTATCTAAATAAGAAGGACTTGAAAAAGATTCCCAAGCAAATGGACCCAAAATATAAGCTGGAGTGGCCATTCTAATATCTAATAAAATATTAGATATTCAACATAGAACACTCAAAAGAGACAGAGAAGGACACTTCATTCTCATCAAAGGAAAAATCTGCCAAGAGAACGTCTCAATGAATAACAACTATAGCCCCAAATGCAAAGGCACCACATTTGTAAAGAAACATTACTAAAGCTTAAATAACACAACGATCCCTACACATTAATAGTGGGGGCCTCAAAATCCCACTCCTGCTAATGAACAGGTCATCGAAACAAAAACTAAATGGATAAATAAAAAAGCCAACAGAAGTTATGATTCAAATGGATCTAACAGATTTTTATTGAACATTTCACTCAAACACAAAAGAATATACCTTCTTCTCAGCACCTCATGGAACCGTCTCCAAAATTGACCATATAATCACTCACAAGCAAGCCTCAATAGAAATAAGATTGAAATGACCTAATTCATCTTAACAGATCACAGTTGATTAAAGCTAGATTTCAACAGCCAAAAAACAGAAAGCCTACATATTCATGGAAACTGAACAACTTTCTAATCAATGATCATGAGGTCAGGGAAGACATAATAAAAAAAAAGTTAAAAACTTTCTAGAATTCAGTGAAAATGAGGGCACAATCTACCCAAACTTATGTGATACTATGAAAGCAGTACTAAGAGGAAAGGACATTGCATTAAGTGCCCTAATAAAGAAATTAGAAAGTTCTCATACTAACGAATTAAAAGTACATTAGACTGAACATAGTATCCCCAGTGGAAGAGTTAGAGAAAGGATTGAGAAGCTGAAGGGGTTGGCAACCCCATAGGTAGAACAACAATATCAACTAACCAGACCCCCCAGAGCTCCCAGGAACTAAATCATCAACCAAAGAGAACACATGGGGGACACTTGGCTCCAGCTGCATATGTAGCAGATGATGGCCATGTCAGATGTCAATGTAAGGCCTTGGTCCTGTGAAGACTTGATGCTCTAGTGTAGGGGAATGCCAGGGCAGGGAGGTGGGAGGGATTGGGTGGGTAGGAGAGCACCCTCATAGAAATAGGGGGAGGAGGGATGGGATAGATTTCTGGAGGGGAAACTAAGAAAGGAGATAACATTTGAAATGTAAATAAATAAAGTATTCAATAAAAAAATTATTCTGAATAAAAAAAGTACATCTAAGGCTCTAGAAAAGAACAAACAGACACACCCAGTTAGAATAGAAAGCAGGAAATAATCAAACTTTGTGCTGAAATCAATCAATTAGAAACAAAGAGAACGATACAAATAATCAACAAAACTAAGAGCTAGTTCCTTGAGAAGATCAGCAAGATAGACAAAACCTTAGCCAAGCTAACTAAAGGGAAAGACAACAACAGACACTAAGAAAATTCAAAGAATCATTATTAGGTCTTACTTCAAAAGCTTGTATTCAATGAAATTGGAAAATATAAATGAAATGGCTGATTTTCCAGATATATAAAAATTACCAATGTTTAATCAAGATCAGAGAATCTAGTTGAAGAGTCCAATAACCCCTAGCGAAACAAAAACTGTCAAAAGTCTCCCAACCAAAACAAAGTCATAGGCAGATGGTTTTAGTGCAGAATTCTACCAGACCTTCAAAGAAGAGTTAATGGCAATACTCCTCAAACTATTGTACAAAATTGAAACAGAAGGAACACCACCACACTTATTCTATGAGTCCATAGCCATCCTTATACCTAAACCATAAAAGACTCAACAATAAAAGAGAATTTCAGACCAATTTCCCTTATGAACATTGATGTAGAATACTCAATAAAGTACTCACAAACTGAATCCACGAACACATGAAAGACATCATCCACCATGATCAAGTTGGTTTTATCCTAGGGAGGAAGGGGTTGCTCAATGTATAAAAAAATTCATCAATGCAATCCACCATTATAAACAAAACTCACATGATCTTCTTACTAGATGCCAAAAAACAAACAAACAAAAAAAAACCACTTGAAAAACAATACCCCTTCATGATAAAAATCTTGGAGAAAGCAGGGATAAAAGATGAATAGCTGAACATAATAAAGGCAGTAGACAGCAAACCAATAGCCAACATCAAAGTAATGGAGAGAAACTTAAGGCTGCCCACTCTTCCTGTATAAGTACATAAAGTTCTACCTGGAGCAATAAGATAAACTAAAGGAGGTCAAGCAAATTGGAAAAGAAGAAGTAAAAGTACTGCTATTCACAGATATGATATTAAATAAATAAGTGACCCCAAGAATTCTACCAGAAGACTCCTACAGCTGATAAACACCTTCAGCAAAGTGGCTGGATCCAAAATTAACTCAAGCAGCCCTCCTCTATACAGGCAGTAAATGGGCTTAGAAAGAAGAAAGGGAAACAGAACAGTATCCATCATATTAGCCACAAATAACATAAATCACTATCAAAATTCTTCACAGATCTTAAAATAAGAATTCTCAATTTAATATGAAAAGCAAAAATCCTAGGATATCTAAAATGATCCTGAAGAATAAAAGAATTCCTGGAGTTATCACTATCCCTGATGTTAAGCTATACAACAGAGTAATAGTGATAAAACTGCATGATATTGGTATAGAAACAGACAGGGAGATCAGTAGAACTGAATCAATGAGCCAGAAATAAACCCACGCCACCTATGGATACTTGACTTTGGAAAAAGAAACTAAAACTATACAATAGAAAAGAGAGCATCTTCAACAAACGGTGCTGGTCTAACTGGATTCTGCATGCCTAAGAATCAAATAGATCCATATTTATCAACCCACTAAGAACTGAAGTCCAAATGGATCAAAGATCTCAATGTAAAACCAGATAAGCTAAATCTAATAGAATAGAAATGGGGTCTAGCCTTGAGCTCATCAGTATAGGAGCCAACTTCCTAAACTGAACACCAGTGGCTTAGATGCTAAGGTCAACAATTTTTAAAGGGTACCTCATGAAACTGAAAAGCTTCTGTTAAGTCAAAGGATGTCATCAATTGGACAAAAAAATAGTCTACAGCTTTGGAAAATGAGTTTAGGTTCAGCTTTATGATGCCAGCAGTTCATGTTTACAGTCACCTACCGAGCAACTCTTTGGATCTGCAAATGAAACACACACACACACACACACACACACACACACACACACACACACACACACACACACACTAGCTTCTTTTTGACATGTCTTGGCTACTTAGAGGCTTGGAATTTCCTAGGCAAATAAATGGAACTAGAAAATATCAGCCTGAGTGTGGTAACCCAGACACAAAAGGACATGTATGGTATGTATTCCATGATAAGTGGACTTTAGCCATAAAGAACAGGACAACCATGCTACAATTAACACTCCCAAAGATGCTAGATAACAAAGAGGGCCCAAGGGAGGGTGACTGAATCTTTCTCAGAATGAAAAACAAAATACATATTGGAGGTGGATGGAAGGTGGAAAGTGGGTATATATGCATGTATGTTATCTATGTTTCAGTGTCCTTTCATGCCTGTACATATGCATGTAGACACCAGAATTACAGGTAGAATACATTCTTCACTCATTTCCCCATAGAGCTACCTAAGAATGAATGTCTCCTCATATAACCATTGATATACCCAGAGACCAATGAAGCCCTGTGTTGTGGTTTGTCCTGGAGTTATCTGTATTTGATGCTAATTACACTGCCCCAAGGACAGCTGCCTAGTCAAGTACTCAGGACTCAGGTTACTTCACCAGAACCTTCTCCCCATTGAATTTGTAAAATACAGATGAGGGGCAGGTACAGGATAGAAGGAGGCCTATCATTGGATGAGAAGGAAGGATGGGTGGGAGAGAAGTTTGAAGGAAGAGGAGGCAACTGGGACAGAAAAGAGAGAAGAAGAGACAAGAGGGGGAGAGAGAGAGAGAGAGAGAGAGAGAGAGAGAGAGAGAGAGAGAGAGAGAGAGAGAGAGAGAGCCAAGGCAGGTGATGTTAAGATTCTGCTCTGTGTATTTACAGGTTGTTATTAATGTCCTTAAGGGATAGATGGTGCTGGGCTTTGTATGTTTAGGTGAGCAATTATATCTTATCAATTATGTCAAAGGTTATTGTGTTGTGTGTTCTTTATATGAGCATGGGAAAAGCGGCGGCAGGAGACACTGGGCAGCCATGGGAGTTGGGATGTGTTTCGCCAGGATATCTAGCAGATATCTTAGGGCACTGCAGTGTAGACCTAGTGGAGATAAAAAAAATTACCATTTTTATTTTTTATAGTTTTTACAAGAACAGCCATGATCTAAGAGGACTCTTTTCTTATCTTATAGATCAGTAGACCTGGGTCTTAGACTATATAAAGCTGGTTTGTAAAGCCAGGTAGGAGCAAAATATAGGTCACATTTTTATGAGCAGTCTCTGAGGTGATGGTGCCTGATGTCATGACAGTAAAACAAAATACACAAAGGAGATCTTAGGAGGTTGGAGATGCCAGAAACGGTGATATGGGATTTTGTAATTGCTTTGATGGGTTTTATTTGGTCCTATTTTTTCCTATTTGGTCCTATTTGTATTCATAATGTTTACTCTGTCTAATTGTATCTTGACAGTATGTATCTTTCCTTACCCCCAGGGGCTCTCAGAACTTTCTGTGTTCACTCCTTTTTGTACTTTTATTTCTGACTGTCATTACATTTGTTGATGTATCTACCCTTGGTTGTATTAAGGATAGCTATATTGTGTGCTGAAATCATGACCTTTTCATTGTCTACATTTGGATAACAGGTGTAATTTACAAAGATGTATTTGGAGGTAAAGTTTACAGTGGGCATGCTTTCAAAGGTTCACACAATTGTAAATTTGATAAGACTCAGAGATACCTGGGATATTATTCCGGAAGCACCTCTGTTTGTATTTATGAAAATGCTTTTCTAAACAATTAGGTTATAAGATATGTTATCTAATCAATGATTTGGCCCATCGTTGGTAATATAATTATTCTCACTAGGTAGAGCTATGCAGTTGGGGGACTTGTTTGGAGGAAGTGGATCCCTGCAGGTATGAGGGTAGAGTGCCTATCTAAGCTCTCATACACATGCACACAACATAGGTTACTTTTTTTTCTTGTCTCGTGTGAGTTGAACATTACCATTTTTAAAATGTAACAGAGTCTTCTAACTAGCACTTAAAATAATGTGTACTACTACAGTGAGGAGTTAGAGAAAGGATTGCAGGAGCTGAAGGATTGAAGCATAAGAACAACAGTGCCAACCAACCAGAGCTCTCAGGAACTAAACCACTACCCAAAGACTATTATTCATGGACTGACCCATGGCTCCAGCTGCATATGTAGCAGAGGATGACCTTGTTGGGCACCAATGGGAGGAGACGCCTGTGGTCCTGCCAAGGCTGGACCTCACCCCCCAGTGTAGGGAAAAGTCAGGGCAGGGAGGCATGAAGGGGTGGGTAGATGGGTGGGGGAACGCCGTCATAGAAGAAGGGGGAGGAGGGATGGGATAGGGTGTGTTTATGGACAGGAAACCGGGAAAGGGGATAACATTTGAAATGTAAATAAACAAAAAATACCCAATAAAAAATGTAACATATTTAAAACCAAAGAGTTATAAACAGTGTGATGCATGCCCATATTTATTTGTCTAGAATTTCTTTAAGCAATTGTTTTAAAATGATTACTTCAAATTGTAAATTCTTTTAGAATTGATTATGATTATTGTGGGGGACATGTGTCATTTCATTTTACAGATTTATAGTCAATTCTCTCCTCCCACATTTATTTATAGAGTTCCAAGGATCAAGCTCAGGTTTGCATTTCAAGTGCCTTTGCTAGCAAAACCATCTGTCCAGCCCACACTTTAATTGATTATGATAAAAAAAAATGTTCAATGCCTTTTTCAGTGTCTAATCAGTAGTAAGTGAATAAATTTAAGCATTTTCTTCCTACTAGTTGGATGATTGCTAATATTTTCCTAATGCGGCTTCACAATTGGGTAAAATGTAGAATATATCTCATAGTCCTGTGAACTTTCTTCAGCCATTCTTTATTATCCTGGATGATGTCCTTTTATAAGTACAGAAGACTGCCAGATAGAGGAGCTGCAGAGGTTTTCAACCCCATAGGAAGAACAAGAATATCGACCAACCAGACCCCCAGAGCTCCCAGGGACTAAAACAACAAACAATGAGTACACATGGGGGACCCATGACTGCAGCCACAAATGTAGCAGAGGGTGGGCCTTGTCAGGCATCAATGGGAGGAGAAGCCCTTGGCCTTGTGAAGGTTTGATACCCTAGTGTAGGAGAATGTCAGGGCGGGGAGGTGGGAGGGAGTGGGTGGGTGGGCAAGAGAGCATCCTCAGAGAAGTAGGGGGAGGGGATGGGGTGGGATAGCAGGTTTCTTGAGAGGAAACGGGGAAAAGAGATAACATTTAAAATGCAAATTTAAAAAATTCCAATAAAAAAAATGGATCACAAAACCGAGAAAAGAAAAAAAAAAAAAAGCTGCTAACAATCTAAGTTAAAGTCACAAAATAATCACAACATAGTACTGAGATGAATTTTTCCACATTGGGACAATTCATTCTCATTCTATTAGGAAGCTTTTTTTCATCAATAAAGGCCTATTAGTGGCCAAAAATTAAAGAAATAAGCAAGGTCTGCTTAGAAAGCTTAAATCGAATCACCTTGTGCATCCATCTTGCCATTCACTGAGATCAACAACTGGAGATTCTGTCTTAACAATGTTGATTGAGATTTTTCAGTGTTTCCTGTGTAACTAAAGTGACATTGCCAAAGCCCAGACTCTTAAATGTCCAAGCACAGCAGGTTGTATTTTTTTAAATGATCTTCTTAATACCTTTCTGGCAATGCATCGCCCTTTGAATTCTTTCCTATAATAGGATCATGCATGATTTTATTATTAAATTTTACATTTAGATTATAGTTTTGAGTATGAAGGATTTCTAGTATTTCTAGTATTAAGAAATTTTTAAAAACATATATGCCAATAGGAAACAATAAAATTCAAATAGTCTATTTCTCTAATTTATATTCAATTTAAATGTCTGGGGACATGCTATTATTTTCTAAGGCAGAAAAAATAACAGTTGTCAAATATATTCCAATATAAATTTACTTAAAAGAAGTGAAAACTGTTTTAGAAAATTTAAACTTTTATAGAATTTTAAGAACATCATCATAACATTGACTTACTTTCTTTATTTTTATTTTTGGTAATGGTTATTTATTTTTTATTTCAATATTTACAAACTGAGAATTTCAAAAACCTATATATGTTTTATGAAGTCTACTCTTATGTCTCCATAATTTCTCTCTTACATACACCACCAGCAGTCATGTGGGCTCTCTCTCTCTCTCTCTCTCTCTCTCTCTCTCTCTCTCTCTCTCTCTCTCTCTGTGTGTGTGTGTGTGTGTGTGTGTGTGTGTGTGTGTGTGTGTGTGTGTGTGTGTGTGTGTGTGTTTGTGTTGGCTCTTAAGTCACCTCTCTTTCCTATGCTGTTTTTGTGTGAATTGGGCATATCCTGTCTGCCTCATTCTGTCAAATCTTTCTCTGACTCATCACTTTGGCCCTCAGATGTCACTTTCAAATATGGCTGCTTCCTTCAATAACCTAACTTTATCTCCAATGTTTGGGATTAAACAGCATGCCTGTATTCCAGGAAGATTATACTGTAATCCAGGGCCTGTCTGTCTTCTGGCCAGATCATATAAATGTAGAATGATTTTGGATGTGATCCCTTGCCAGAGCAGCCATGTTGCTGCGTTAAATTTCCTTTACACATACAGTCAAGGGCAAAGGATCTGTAATTGCCATGAATATCCAGAAATCAGAAATTTTCTGTAGACATGTACTCCCTCTAACTCTTATACTCTTTCTGACCCTTCTTCCACAATGATTCTTATGCCTTGAGAGAAGAGTTGAGCAATTCTGTGCAGCTTGAATTTCCATCTATGTACAACAACAACAACAACAACACATACACACACACACACACACACACACAACAACAACAACAGCAAAACACTCCTCTGATACAGGATAAAAAATGCATTAATCTGTGGGTAATGGCACTTCATACAAAGTTAATTTAATTCTGTGTTTGTTTAGAATAATACCAGTTCATCTTCCCCTAGGGTATATGACCCATGTGGCCTCCAATGTGCCAAGCATAGTTCATTGCTTCTTAACTTGGCTGT
Organism: Rattus rattus; assembly: GCF_011064425.1. NCBI lineage: Eukaryota > Metazoa > Chordata > Mammalia > Rodentia > Muridae > Rattus > Rattus rattus. The sequence goes on from NC_046156.1 coordinate 82,218,388, forward strand.
TTCCTGACATTTTTTTCCCTTCTAGAAATTCAAAACACTCTTGTTCTTGCTAATTACAATAAAAATCTCTCAAATACCATCATATTGAGAAAAAATTCTTAAAATGTGCTTTGTTAAAACATAGAAACAAGGAATAATATTATAAATGTCACCTTCATTTCTATGTGTATGATTTTTCCTAGTTAATGATGGACTAATTCAGTTTGCTTACAAACATCCAGCACTCCTTACCAAATTGAAGTGTCCTTTAATTTAAAAGAAAGGGGAAAAGGGGGAAGCAGGAGCAAGGTGGACTGTTCAGAGGCAGTCACTGCCCAGTGATGGCAGCAGGCAGAAAGACACAGAAGGAGGTAGCTAGGGACCAAGGTCAAGGCCACCAAGTCCTCAGGCTCACACACCCAACTGGTTGGGCCTGGTTGAGGTCCAGCATGGAAAGCAAGCTTCAGGGAAGAAACTTTTATCCTGAAGTGTTTACAGCTTAATAAGATAGGCACTCTCAGAGGTTCACTGATGAAATAACTCATGCACATTGTCCCTTGTGGATAGGACCTTATAAACATTTGGGGGTTGGGTTGGGATCTAGAGGTAGATACTATCTATTGGCTTGGTCTGGGACATTAGGGATGCCTCACTTGCATGTGGAAGGACTTCAGGTGTTGTCCTCCAAAGAACTTATCACTAAAGCTTTTTGTGGATATTTGTGATGTGGTCTTATCTGTCTCTCACTCAGGCCAGACTAAAATTCCTGGGGAATCAAGCCATTTTATCCATATCCTCAAAAATATTCATGGGAGTATAGATGGTTAAGTATGCCTTTAGCTGACCCCTCAACTCTAGAAGTTCCACAGTTGCCCAGAGTACCACAATAGGCACTGGTACTTTTGACATGGAGAACTTATGTTGAACGTCTTGTAAAAATTAAATGAGTTTTCATGTGTAAAGAATATGAAGCACATTATCATACTTTTAATGGAAGATAGGTATACATTTACTGTCAAATTAATTAGAAAAACACAGGTCCAAAAAACTGTAACATAATAGCTTACTGGTACAACTCTTGTTCAGCATGGGTAGGCTCATGAATTTAATTCTAATAATTGAAGAATAAGTAAAATGATAAAAACAAATTTAAAAATAAAGTGTTAGGAATCAAGTGTGGTGGATCATGCCTATCTCAGCACTGAGGGTGGGAGATCATAAAGAGTTAAATGAAAGTCTGGACTCTAAGGGAATTAAAGTTAAACGTGCGGAATTTGAAAGGATCCTGTCTCAAAATAAATAAACTAAAAAAATAAAATAAAAACCTATTTGACACAGGTCAAAGAACTTCAGGCAACTGTAAGGGATGTTGAGGACAATAAAAACCATCTTCCCAAAGGAAGCACAGCCATTGGATATCCAATAGCAAATGGTCAACCTTGAACAAAATGTACATATGAGTGTAACAGAATGAGCAGCATATATTTATGTATTAATGAATATATAATATATATATATATGAAAGGGTTTGGAGGGAGAAAATAGAAGAGGAAATTGAGATTATGTTATAATCACAAAAATTTTAAAAATACTTCGAAAGAAAGAAACAAACAACAAACAAACAAACACTGGTTATGTATGGAGTCAATGACCTATATATCTCAGCTTTTCAGATTTGGAGACAAAAAGATCAGAAATTTAAGGTCATTTGTTACATAGTATTCAAGGTCAGTATGGTGTTACATGTAACCCATGACATACATAAAACCACCCATATCCAACAGCACCTGGCATAGGCTCTCATATTACTTTGAGAAAATATCAACCCACAAAGAAATATGTTTCCCAAGTGTTCTTTTATATACATTTAATAAAAACTTTGGTGTCTTTTTCCTCTGAGTTATGACAGAATATATGACAACTTTCTCAGTTAGCTACCTACTATGTGTTGTGACTCATATTTTTTCCCAAGAAAATAAAGATATTTTATGGAACACGAACATATCAAGCTTCTGACTACATTAAAATATTCAAAGCCCCACATTCTTCCTCTGTAGCCCTCCAGGAAATGCTACTGCTGCTTACACCTCCCTAGAGGACCTTAACAATTTTCTGCTTTGTGGCCAGCTGATGACAATATTCTGCCTTTGCCCTTTGGTTTTTGTTGTTGTTTGTTTATTTTCTTTCTTCCTGGACATACGACAAGCATCCTGAAGACCAGACTCAAAAGGACAGCACATTAAGTATTTTAGAATATAATTTTAAGTATTCTTAATTCTATTTAGAATAGAATTGAGTATTTTAGAATATTTAAAAATGATCCTGCCCCTTTAATGGCTTGAGTCACGGTAGCATTTCCATTAATGAGCCTCAACCCACTTTTTACATCTTATGAGATAAATCAATGCCAATTTGTAACAGACATATTAATGGTTGCTATTAAAGATAAATCCACACTAAGACAAAATTTAAAGATCTATCTTTTATTTAGTCCATACATGTGTGTCTGAATGTATTTATACGCATCATGAGTATACAGGTACCCTCAGAGGTCAGAAGGCATCTGATTCTGTTGCGAGAAATAATATAAATGCACCATCTCACCCTAACTCCAGCTACTCTCTGCAGTCTCGCGGCTTCCATGGCCTCCAAGCACAAACGATCACTTCAGGGCACCAGCAGGCCCGTTCTCATTCTTGTTCTCTGACTCATATCTCCGAAATCTCTCCAACCGACTTGCTAAGTTCCCATGACCATGGCCAAGTTCCATGGCTGCCTGGGGTGCCCTGCCACTGTACCTTTCATTGGAAGCCATTAGAGTCGCTGCATGAGAGAAAAACACCACACAATTTTAGTTTAATTAAGATAACTCAGTTGCTGGGCGCAGCAACTATTGTCCTAATTTGAAAGCCATTCTAACTTAAATCCTCTAGTGCGAATCCTGGCAGAACCGCCATGTAACCCGGGGCCTCTATTTTGCTCTACATATTGCCCCTCCAAGTCTCCCTGTCCAAAAGAAAGTGCCTCTTTCCTGCCACCTCTCTTCTGCCACTCTCTCTGACTCTCACTTTGACCTGGAAGTCCCGCCCACTCCTCACCCAGTGATTGGTTCCTCGAAATCTTTATTTTTTAGGGGAAGATTAACAGGAAATCACTTCTTATCCCAGGCATCCCCTCTTGGGGAAGCAGAATTAGCATCGAAATATAAACAGCATCAGGGCTATCTACCATGTGATTGCAGAAACTGGTCCTTACAGCAGGACTATTGTAACCCACTTGATGTGAGTGCTGTGGAGTGGACCCAGTTCCTCTACAGCAAGACCTCTTATCTGTTGACCTAGCTTCCAAAACAAGACAAAACAGAACAGTATTTAAGGGTACCAGAGATTGGGTGAATGAGCTAATATTTATAAGAGATAGTCCTACGATAATAAAATCTAATATCACTGACATGTGCATATTGTATCACCGATCATGAAAAATGATTTTACAGCAATGAATGAGACAACAGATGATCTCTTGTCACCTGTCCTTCCTTGCACTACTGCTCTCTCTAGCTTGAATTTATCTATCACCTGGGTTAAATTTGTACAGATATGGCCTTAGTATAAAGTTTTGAATCCCTTATTTCATTAAGTTCGCTGTGATAATAGCATATATATATATATATATATATATATATATATATATATATATATATCCCCAGACCTTTGAAAAAATCTCCAGAAAAGCAGATAGGATCTTTTAAAGAAAATATAGTCTTTCTTTCTATGCTTAGAATTTTTATCACACCACATAGTACTATCTATTCAAGGGGTTTAGCCTATGAGTCCCCACAGTATGCTTCAAATCTCAGAGTCAGCACATCTTAACCATTTTTCAACCATTTTTACTCAGTAGAAATAATCACCTATTTAAGATTATATTATGGGTTTTCATTCTTTTTACTTATTTTAATCTCTTTTAGTCCAACAACTAAAGTAATAAGCTGGAAACACAGAACACGGGATACACATGTTAAATGTATATCCAAAGGAGTTAAATATGTGTGTGCATATGAGAAAATGGTGAGTGTAGCTGAAAAAAGAAAGAAGAATCCTTAGGACACATTGATAGCTATGTGTTTAGTTTCACAGGATCATGTTCTGAGGTGGAAGATTTTTCACTCTGTAGTCTTTCTTATAGATTGAATTTTTACCACTCTTTTGTAATATCTCACATCTCAAAGTGAATAAAATATAAGCCGGAGGACTGTAAATTTCACATCTATTATATGAGCCCTCTTTTTAAAAATCATAGTTCTAGAATGATTGAATTGAAAATAATAAACTGTATCATATGAATAGTTAAGTGGTTATTTCAAAGATTCTTTGTCTGTGTCTCCTGGCTAGAAATGAGGAAGTATCATTCCTGCTCTCTCAAGAATTTGTTGCCAGTTTACAAAGGCAGCAGTATAAATCATTTGTCCTGTCCCAAAAGCCAGATGTACTATTCTTTCCCAAAGGTATCAGAGTGAATAATGCTCATTGTGTACAATAGGAAATACGGTAGGAACACCATTTCCTTAGAATTGATATTCCCTCCCTTATTTTTAATTGACTACTTACTGTCTCAGTATTTTGTCAGCATTTCTGAATCCTTAGTTTTTCTCATAATACTTAATGGAATTTATATTTTAATTGCGGGGTAAAAACATAAACCTGTAAAGGAAAAGAAAATTAATGCAAAGTGGTCAGCTCCACACAGGCAGCAAAATGGACTCGATGGTTTGTATTTTTATATTTAGAAGTTTATATGTACATAGCAATAATAATCAAACAAAAAGAAGTCATATATTTAAAAGGGAATGGATGGGATGGAGTTCAAGGGAAAGAACACAGAAGGGGTTGGAGGGATAAAAGGTATGGAATAAATGTTCTAATTGTGTTTTAATTAAAAAAGATTAAAATAAATAAAAAAGAAATGAAATGAAATGCAACAAAACTTTGACATGATGGTATTTTGTTATCTTTACTCCCTGGTATACAAAACATATTTTTCTTCTCAGCAATAGTCATCCACAAAGCAAATTTTTAAAAAAAGTATTATTAAACTAAATTTCACACACTCTCCATAATTGGTTCTTTATAATTACACCAAAAAGAGAAAAGAGAAATGAGACCAAGAACTGGTCTCACTTAAGAGACTGGTTAAAAGAGATAAAATAAAGGCAATATATACATTGTCCACTGGCTTGCTTGTATCAGGAAGGTTGTGTGATTGTTCTTTCTTTGAGACAAGTTCTCAAGTTGCCCAGGCTGTCTTTCAATTCACTATGTAGCTGAGGTTATAGATTGAGCGTCTAATCTTTATATCTCCACCTCCCAAGTGTGCTGTGATTACAGATTACACACTCATGCCCTGTTAATGTAGACCTAGAGTTTGAAGCCTACTGGGCTATGTCTCCAACCCTTGTTAACAGGTTTTTTTGTTTTGTTTTGTTTTGTTTTTAAGAAAATAATGGAAAGTTTCTGGGGAGTGGCTAGCAGTGAGTAGTGGGATGAAGCCTGAGCCTGAGAATGCTATTGAGAGAGCTAAGAGGGCCACCTGGAATTTTCACATGTAGAAGAGTGGATTGCAGCAGTTGCTATCAATGACCTGGAGTTCTTGGACATTAAGACAAGTGTCCCAGAGGCAGGGGAGCAGGAGGTCTCTGCCTTCAGCTAGACCAGCCTTACAACAGGGACGTTTGACCATCTCTTGCAACAGAAGCTAGGAAGTTAGATAAAGGAGACTCTTCACTGTTCTTGCCTTGGAGACCTAGCTCTTTTGCCCGATCCTTGTGAAGGGTACAATTACCTCTTTCCCCTCCAACATCACAAGGAATGTTATGGAAAATTAGTGCTAAGCTTTTAACCTTGGTCACTCCAGTAACAGTAATCTCTTGTCCTCTGGACTCTAAGCTTATATTGATCTTTTGTCAAACCTTGTGGTATATTCCCACAGAATAAGTCAATGTCTATTCCTGACACTTCTGGAATTTGAGCCACCAGGGAATTGTCTTTATCCTCAGCTGCTTCAGCAAACATTATCTCACTCACCTGCTTTAATCAAAGCCCACGTAGTCCCTGATGGTCTCAGCTCTTTGGCAAATTTCTCCCATGATAGTTTTTTTCATACTGTTGGATATGGGTGCAGAGCAAATCCTTCTTCACTCTTGGTGAATTCTGGCCCTAAAACCCTCCTTTCCTGTTCCACTTTGAATTTCATGTCATCTCAATGTTATAAGAGAGTGGTTATTTACTACTTCTGTTTATTCTCCCCGTTTACTAGTCATTTTCTATAGTTCCGTCCTCCAAAAGCATTCCTGTTGTGTTTTAAATGCATAGGATGATGAGCCCAAGAAATTCTTCAACATTACTCCTAGCATTGCAAGCATATCATGGTGTATCACTGTATCAGTAAGGGGCTCTGAGATATAAGGAATAAGAAAGAAAGCAATTTTCCAATGTAGTTTTGTCAGCAGTTAGTTGATTTTGAGATTACAATATGAAAATGATCTGTAGTTAGTGATAAGTACCCGGGCATAAGTACTTAAAGTTGGATAATAAAGGCAAAAAGAATGAGATACTAAGAAAGTTATCTTCAATTACATTTGGAATGCTTAAAAATTCAATATTCAGGGGCTTAAGAGATGGCTTAGTGGTTAAGACCATTTGATAGTCTTACAGAGAACCCGGGTTCAGACCCACATATACATAATGCAAAAACATATTTGTGAATTTCCTTAAAAATAGTGAAATGTCAGGATTGAGCAATAAATAAGTTAACAAATAACTTGAATATATTATAGTCCTGTATTAAAATGCAATAATTTGTTTCCTAGGTCAAAAATGAAGCAAGCATCAAAGGGTATTATGCTAGGGAAAAACCAAAAAAACTCCAAAAAAAAAAAACTCCAAAACACACACACGCACACACACACAAGCTCAATCTCAAGCTTTTTTAAGTTCTATTTCTGCTCAAGATCTAATACAGCTATAAAAATAATATTAAATCTTCAATATTTAATTTTATGTTTCTGCTACATAAACTCTAGAAAAAACTAATACCTCTATAATTTCTAAGTATATATGCTTAAATGAAAAGCTGAAAGGCAAAGCCTCTTTTCTATAACAAGCACTGAGTAATTTCTGTAAGAGTGGATTCTGTGAGTATTTAAAATAAGTGAGGTCAAAGGAATGGAGAAGGAATGGAATGCAGGTGGGTGGAAAAATAAAGAAGGAAAGAGTAGAAGGAGGGAAAGGATCAGATCGTCCATTAATGTAAAAATAAACAAATAAACTGACATAAAATTATACTCCAAAGATAAAGGTTGAAGTACAATGTTCTAAATAAGCTTTGAAAAAAATACTTGCAAAGAAGAAAGACAGTAATAACATCAAATGTGAATTTTGAAAAGACCAATGAAATAACATAAAAATTAAAAGATTTTAAGTATAAAAGAGAGAATAGACAGGGGGCTTATGGACAGGAAACTGGGAAAGGGAATCACATTTGAAATGTGAATAAAGAAATATATCCAATTAAAAAAAAGAACAAGGTGCAGTGGAGATGTTTCTAGTCTGTGAGTGGTGCAGGGTGAGGGTGGCCAGGGTAATATCTCATAAACTTCAATGTCTATATTAAGGGACCTACGGGCTACCATAAGCCCCATGACTCATGGGAAGAGAGTATTATTACTGCTAAGCATGACGAAAAATAAATTTGTAATAGTAAATTATTGTGTCACTTCACAAGTTTTATTTCTGTAAAGTAGTGAAGGGCTCTGAGCCCACAGAATTGAGGAGAAAGATTACAGCCCCTGTGAAGCCTGTGCTGCTGAGAGGCGTACAAAGGCCTCATAGACAAGTAGGGTGAAGAATCGGGAGCCATTACAAATATTTTAAAGGTCAAACTGATATATTTGGTAATTGATTGCAGGATGTCATTAATGAACAAAGAGGTGCCAAGGACTGTTTTAATGACTCTGGAGGGATCCAAAACAGAACCAGAATCAGATGAAGAAGAGAAGGGAGGAGAGCAGGAGGAGGACTTACATTAGGATTGAGAGAAGACCCTGAGGGATAAAGGAAAATGGCCCAAATCAGCATTCTGCTTATAAATACTAGTGTTGAAATTCAACACTAGGTAGTATATAGAGTTCCCACTATATTGATCCATATCCTGACATGAATGGGAAAACCAACCCAAAATTTCCAGATGTATCATTGCAACATTTCTCAAAAAAAAAAAATGATAATAACATCAAAGTCTCCTATCTTTCCTGCTGTCTAATGTGGCATCTTTAAGTTTATTTGTAAGTCACAGAAAACTAAAAATAATCAATGACTTCCCAATAAAAGTGTCACTTATTTCTTCTGAAGCAAGAGCAGTCTTGTCCCGATTCAGTTATGTTCACAACTGAGTAGAAACACAACTATTTCCGCTTTGTTACATTGATCTTAACAGCTCCCACTTCATGGTACAAGTTAGCTATTCTTACTCAGTCAATACCCTTGTTTCCTGACTCCAGGAAATAGGGACCATGCAGCTCAAACTTCTTTTTTTTTTTTCTAAGCAGCCCATTCAAAGCTTGCACAACCAATTTTCATTACATCTCTTTATATCACATGAACACTTAATCCTACTTAATTCGAAGAGAACCTGGATAATTTGATTTTTCAGCTGAGGCAGCAAGTGTTTACATAAACCTGTTGTACTTTCATCATGGAGATGGAGTATTGGAAGTTAGCCATAGCAGTAATTAACAATTCTTTTAAAATGTATTCTAATATATAGATCAGCAGTTCTCAACCTGTGAGTCGCAGCCCCTTTGGCAACCTTCTGTCTTCAAAAATGTTTATTTTACATTATGATTCATAACAGTAGCAAATTACAGTTAGGAAGTAAGAACGAAAACAATTTTGTGGTTGGGAGGGGGATGTCACCAGAAAATGGCAAACTATATTACAGGGTACCAGCATTAGAAAAGTGGAGAACCTGTGGTGTAGATGTATGTGTTACTTGGTCGAGCATGTAATTGAATTAGAAGCTGCTCAGTAGTGCTCCTTAGCATGGACTAATTGGGCTGAGATTTCCCATGTTAGATAACACTCTCATGTCCCGTAACATTCTCAGATAGGCACAGTACTGTGCATTTTCTTAGCTTGTCTTCAGGTTGCATACACTGACAAAAATCATAGCTGTCCTTTGACTTCTCAGTGTGCTCTATGAAAAATCTGAACAACTGTTATCTGTGAAACTGGATGACAAGTACTGAAGTTTGAAAAACACAGGCAGACAAATCTGTTAGTAAAGATACATCAAATTACTTTCAACTGTCTTTCCAAGGACCAAGTCAGAAGCCAAGTCATGAGGACGAGTAAATAAAGTGAGGAATAAAAGGAATAAAGAATAAAGTTTCCCTAAAAGAAAATGGAGGATGTTGTATAGAATGAATCAAAAGAGATAAGAGTATTCTCTAAAGACAAATTGGTGAAACTGAAGTACAGTTGTATGTTTCATTTCTGATCACAAATGGTATTAGTAATATTATATCCTATAAAATGATTAGAATTGAAAAATTTTTAGAGATGAAGAAATTATGCTTAAAATATTCTGTCTTGTATTCAGGCACTTATATTTATTTACCATTTTGTTTTATTTCTTTGAAAATGTAGTCAAAACATTTCAATTATATTAAGTATATACAAAAATTCAATCCTTGAAACTAATGGCTATGATTTGTATGTAAAATATCTCTGACAGGCTTGTGTATTTGAAAACTCCTTCCCCATCTGGTCTCCCAGCTTTGGGAGATGGAGCCATATTGGAGGAAGCCAGTTGCTGGTGGGTGTTCATCTGAGTTTACAGTCCGATTCTTCTTTCTGTCCAGTTTGTGATTATTCCGTGCTGTTCTTGTGTGATCAGCTGTGAGCAACTGGACCAAAGTCTAAGACCCTACCACAAACAATTGTGGGTTAAAACAAATCATACTTACCTAAATTGCTTCCTTTCATATTAACTAATTACTTTCATAATTAACTAACATACTCACTAAGAGACTTGGCAGCTAAGCAAAGAAGAAAGATGTGAAGATCTGACTTTTTAACTTAGTTTTAGTTCCAAAACAATGTTCTGGCTTATGAGTATCTTTTCAATCTAAGCATATGAAATTTAAATGTATGTTACTCAATGCACCCGGTCTAGTGTGAGATAGAAGGAGGATAGATAAATGTAAACTACATTATCCTGTGGATAGCAATATCAGTTTAATTATATTTTCTTCTTATAAGAAATGAACACAGTATAACACAAGAAACATTTCATTTCAGACAAACGTAATTTTTTTCAACATCTAAATGCCACAGTTGAGGAAGAAGTCCCCTCACACAGACACAATAATTACAATTTCTTCCTTTGAAAGGAAAAGTATAAATAAAAGTGGGAACAACATCTAATTAAAATCAGAGATTGTCTGCAATAAAATTTCCAGGAAGAAGAAAACATGCAATTCAGAAACTCTTGTTAAGAAACAGCTGCAGAAATAAGTTTCAGTGGTGAGGGTTCCTGACTGGGGATAAGCAAATAACACACCAGAAGGACACTGATACCCCAAAGAGGAAGTAACAGATAGATTCAGAAAGTCCTCACATCCAAGGTAACGTAAGATCCAATATTACCTTCATTCTCCCAGCTTGCTTTATGTAGCATTCTCATTTGATGATCCAAGAAATCATGTTAACCTTGGCTTGAGAATACTTGCATTTTGTATATTGAACTCTGAACCATGCTCACACAGACCTTTGTCAGGCTCTTTGAGCCCAGGAGACTGTAAAATGTATATCTCGAAAAACCATATTTTATGCTCTCAAAAATAAAAGCATGTTGAAAGTGCCTAAAAGGCAGAGAAGAAAAGCTGTTCTAGAGCAGTGTATATGACAAAATGTGAACAAGAGTACATTTTAAAGGTTGATTTTGAGGTGTTAGAGAAAGCATATTTTATACTGAAATAAACTATGAGGCAAAATAATATTAATGGCTGTAATCCCAGATTAAGCATTTGTTTTTTAAAAAAGTAGCCTGTGTTTCAAGAGACACATGAAAGTACGTATGTTAAAGCAAAATTTACTTCTGCTTTTGAGCATATAAAATATCTTCTTAATCTTATTCTGGCACAAATCCTATGAATTTATTATGACTGAATTTGAAATAAAACATTCTTATAAGTGATTTATAATAAAAACAATTTTATTTGATCAAAAGTAGTTGCTTAGTATTTCAACAAAAGAGCCACTTTTGTTTTCACATTTTGATTAACTAATAACAAAGAGAGTTCAATTTTCCTATATCAGAGAGAAACTGTGTGTGTTTTCCAATGGTAACCTTATAATGAAAATTATCCAAGAACCTTGACATTCTTGAATTCAATATTTCTAACTTCACCAATTCCAAAGGGCTCCAGTCATCCACCAACTATAGCTACTTTAAATTTTGCTGACGAACTCATTTAAATGTGCTAATTGTCAGCAAAAGTGGCAATAAAGCTAGAAATATTATTGGTAAAAGCCATAAAGGAAAACAATTGAATTTTTTCTAAAAACAATTCAATTTTGTCATTGTATTTAACTTTAGTTCAGTGTCCCACCTTTAAGTGCTAACATATAGCAACAAATTTAGTGATTCTAAGTTACTTAACCATTTGGTCTAAGCAGCTACATTTTGTGTAGCAAAGCTTACTTATTCATTGCTGGTTTATAACTTATATAAGTAGGTCTATGTGTGATCAATAAATTGTTCTGTATATATGAGACACAATATTTTAAATACTTCCATAGAATATGTTCATATTTCAATGGAAAGCTTTGGACAATTTAAAATATCCAAGTTATAGTAAACAGATATTGTTGGTTTTACACACACACACACACACACACACGTATGTATATGTATGTGTATATATATATATATATAACAATAATACCAGAATAGAGTTCAAAAAGAGTTCATTAATTAGTGAGAATGAACACATAGGCAGGGTTTAAGGAATAACAGGTAAAGGCAGTGATATCACATTAATTTTTTTAAACTTTAAGTAAATAAGAAGATAGTATTTTAAATTATATTTTGTTTACATTTGACCTAAACATTAATACACATTTATTTTAGATATTATAAGCCACACACACACACATACGCACACAGATAGATAGATAGATAGATAGATAGATAGATAGATAGATAGATAGATAGATAGATAGATCTATCTATCTATGTATATAAATTTTAAAAACGTTTTGCAGGTATTTACTGATGAAATCTTAGGATGAAGTAATAAAATAAACAAAACATTCATTTAAGCCAAGTATGAAGGTTTACCCACCAATAGACTCAGATACCTCTAAATTGAGTAAGATGAAACACCTTAAGAATAAGGCTGCTAAGTTCGAATCTTCATCTACCACATACTCTGTGACTGTTAGAAAGATACTTAATGCTTCCCTCTGTCTGCAGAGTGGATGGACAGGCTATCTCATGGAGCCCTAATCACATGCTGACATTCTCTGTTCAAGGTCTAATTTTTGAAAGTTTTACTTGAGTTGTGGACAAGCCCAGGCATTGTTCCAGATCCTGCATCTGAGTAAAGCCTTTGATTTCCTCTAAGAATCATCATCCAATACACTAACTGAAGGTCACCTGTGCCATTAATGAACCGCTTAAATAAGCAAACTATGTTCCTGAAAAAATAAGAATTGGAGAGATAAAGTGGGAAGAGCAAGAGAAAGAGAGACAGAGAGACAAAAAAGAGATAGAGTGAGGAAAAGAGCATTTGGGTTAAAATATACTTATCAGTGAGTACATACCATGTGTGTTCTTTTGTGTCTGGGAATCTCACTCAGGATAATACTTTTGAGTCTATCAATTTGCCTGCAAATTTAATGAAGTCATTGTTTTTGATAGCGGAGTAATATTCCATTGTGTAAATGTACCACATTTTCTCTATCCATTCCTCTCTTGAAGGACATATGGGTTCTTTCCATCTTCTGGCTATTATAAATATGGCTGCTATGGACATAGTGGAGCATGTGTCCTTGTTATGTGTTGGAGCATCTTTTGGATATATGCCCAAGAGGCATATAGCTGGGTCCTCGTGTAGAATAATGTCCAGTTTTCTGAGGAATCACCAGACTGATTTCCAGAGTGGTTGTACCAGCTTGCAATTCCACCAAGAATAGAGGAGTGCTCCTCTTTCTCCACATCCTCACCAGCATCCTCTGTCATGTGAGTCTTTGATCTTAGCTATTCTGAATGGTGTGAAGTAAAATCTCAGGGTTGTTTTGACCAACAATTGACAAATGCCTATGTGTTCAAGTCTCTTCCCCACTTTCTCTTCTATTAGTTTCACTGTATCTGGTTTTATATAGAGGTCCTTGATCCATTTGGACTTGAACTTTGCATTCTTCTACATGCTTACTTCCAGATGAACCAGCATAATCTGTTGAAAATGCTTTTTTCCATTGGATGGATTTATACAAAATTATTTTATATTATTTGGGATTCTTGTGAAGGGTGTCATTTCCATTATTTCTTTCTCAGCCTGTTTATACTTTGAGTTGAAGAAGGCTACTGATTTGTTTGAGTTAATTTTATATCCAGCCACTTTGCTAAAGTTGTTTATCAGGTTTAGAAGTTCTCTGGTGGAATTTTTGGGGTCACTTGCATATACTATCGTATCATCTGCCCATGATATGATATTTTGACTTTTTCCTTTCTAATTTCCTTTCCAACTATAACTCTGACCTCCTTTTGAGCACAGCTGTTAATTATTGAGAGTTTATCTTAGTAGATTTTTCCTTTGATGAGTATGAAGTGTCCTTCCTTATCTATAACATTTGGTTGAAAGTTGATTTTATCCAATATTAGAATGGCTACTCCAGCTTGTTTCTTGGGACCATTTGCTTGAAAATTTGTTTTCCAGCTTTACACTCTGAAGTAGTGTCTGTCTTTGTCTCTGAGGTTTGTTTCTTGTATGCTGCAAAATGCTTGGTCCTCTTTACATATCCAGTCAGTCATTTTATTGGTGAACTGAGTCCATATGAGAGATATTAAGAAAAAATGATTATTGCTTCCTGTTATTTTTGTTGTTATAGGTAGAATTATGTTTGTGTGGCTCTATTTTTTGTTGTTGTTGAAAGATTACTTTCTTGTTTTTTCTAGTGTATAGTTTCCCTCCTTGTGTTAGAGTTTTCATTCTATTATCCTTTGTAGGGCTGCATTTGTAGAAAGATATTGTGTAAATTTGGTTATGTCATTGAATATTTTGGTTTCTCCATCTATGTTTATTGAGATTTTTTTTCTGGGTATAGTCGCCTAGGCTGGCATTTGTGTTCTACTAGGGTCTAGATGACATCTGCCCAGAATATTCTAGGTTTCATAGTCTCTTGTGAGACGACTCATATAATTCTGATAGGTCTGCCTTTAAATGTTACTTGACATTTTTCCCTTAATATTTTTTTGTGATTTGGTGTTTTGATTATTGTGTGACATAGGAGTTTCTTTTCCTGTCCAGTCTATTTGAATTTCTGCATGCTACTTGTATGGTCATGGGCATCTCTTTCTTTAGGTTAGGGAACTTTTCTTCTATAATTTTGTTGAATATATTTACTGGCCCTTTAATTTGAGAATCTTCACTCTCTTCTATACCTATTTTCCTTAGGTTTGGTCTTCTCATTGTGTCCTGGATTTCTGAGTTAGGAAGTTTTTACATTTTGCATTTTCTTTGACTCTTGTGTCAATGTTCTATGGTATCTACTTCACTTGAGATCTCTTTTATCTCTTCTATTCTGTTGGTGATGCTTACATCTATGACTTCTAATCTCTTTCCTAGGTCTTCCACTGTTTTACTAGTTCTTTTTTTTTTCTTTTCTTTTTTAACACAGAATCAGTTTATTACAAATGCAGAGACAGACCTACTTATACTCCAGACAATACCAAGAAAGTTACTGGAAACAAAAGGTTCACACAGAAACATGAAGTTCCTAGGAAGTCCCCTGTCCTACTCACTGCTCATTGGTTCCCAGAAGAAAGCTTTTCCTTTATGCTATCCAGGTCGAAATTAACTTTTTATTCTGAGACAGTTTCCATGTTTAATGCATGTGCTGGAACCTACTAATTAGCCTAGAAAGGTAAGCTTATGATCTTCTAGTTTGACCCCCCAAATGCTCGGATTATAGGTGTGCATCATTGTACCAAATTCTAAGCAATGTTCATAGATACGTTCATCGTTACAAGTTCTTAAAAAGTCAATTAAAATAAAAAAACCCTAAAATTTATTTATGATTCCAAATATACTTCAGAAAAGATTATGTATGTCTTCCTAAGATCTGATAGTTTTTGAAGTCATACGGATTATTTATATATGAGAACATTTAACATATGCATATCATCCGGACAACAAAGGTGGTGTAGATTTCTATGGTGAGGACTGTTCACATTTTACCTCTGCCACTCTCTCTGCTGTGGTGAAAGGTCAAACAGTGCTGGTTCATAAGCCAGACCATCTGCAGAAGCAACCATGGTCTCTGCTAAATCCAGTACATCTGCTCCAACATAGTGACACTTCATGGCAACGGTAATGTCTATGTTGATTCGCAACTTGCTAGAAAAATCCTTGTCTACTTCATATTCATACTTCTTCCATGTATCTTGATATACTGAGAATTCTATTACTGTTAATAAAGCCATAGTGGTAAATGCTATTAGAGAAACTGTTCCCCCACTGGCTGATGTCTCCACATAGCTGTCAGAACCTTGGGAAAGGCATCTAACTCTTCCACCAAACTTAAGGTTTTTCTCCAATTCAGTTGCCTCATCTTCAGAAAAACCCTCCATTTCCTTCATATACTCATGCCAGTGGTATGGTCCCAGCCATCCGCCGTGTTTCACAGAAGCCCGGGTCGTCCTTGTTTTACTAGTTCTTAAACGTAGAAGGATACATTTCCAGGTGACTTCAATGACGGATAAGGTGATGAGATATTGTTATGACCTAGTTTATTGTTAAGATTCTTGTTAAGAGGTGGCAAAGTATTTCCTAAGGGAAAAAGATCCTGAGACTAAAATATGTTAAATTAATAAAAACAGTACAAAATCTTAAATGTGCAATATAGAACCATGTCTTTTAGAGGTAAGAGAAGAAAAATATATTTCAAAAGCCTTTTTTAGTTATTAGTTTATAGCGTATTACACTATGATATAGGTTGTATGATTACATTGTTATGGCAGTTAAAAGTACAAGTAGCTTGATCTCCCCACACCTTTACACTTTGACCACTTGGTTGGCTTGATATTGCAACTGTGAAGTGATTATCATCATGGAAATTATTGAATAATATATTCCATAGATGTGTTTATTTTATGGACTATCCTTAAGGGATAAAGAATACATCTTAAACATAAGAAGTTCGTGCTTTACAAATTCACATGAAACAGAGGAAATACTCCCCCTCCCAGCATTCTAAAGCACTTGCATGATTCAGCAGAAAGCTGCCTACATTGAAGAACAACAACATAGCATCATAAGTCACACTGCCTCACTTTCACCCTATCTATGTAATTGAAAATATCAGCCAATATTTATGTTCAAGTTCTAGTCCTTTATCATTTACAACCATAGTTTAGCTACATATACAAGAGTTCAGCTAAAATCAATAAAAAGTATCTCAAGGAATAAATTGTTTATATAGAATTACAACAAAGAATATTGTGAAGTTATTATTTGTAAGTTGCACACTATCTTTATAGCAATTTAATTTATAATAGCTGTAAGTGCACAGAAATTTTCTTAAATTCAACATACAATCTCTAAGCTAACAAAATCCATCAAATGATACATTTATGCCTCCAGAAGCTGGTACCTATGTTCACAATCATTAGTTGAAGCCAACAAAACTCTTTATTAAAAAATTTACTTAAAAAAGGAATTTTGCTTTATCATGTTGCAACTTTGAACCTGACTTCCTTTATTCATTTTTCTAGCCCTCTTCATTTCTTCTATAATATTGTCTTGCTGTTGCTTTGTTTATTTCTGGCCTAATATCTGTCTTCTTGCACTCATCCATGCTTTTGATCTGTCATGAGTTTCACATCTATAGATGAACATGGATGATATGAAAATGCTATGCATTTTTAGCAAGGGCTACAAATGTCTACAAGATCCTGGAATAAGTCCTTAAGGGGAGATCATTTAAGAAATTTGATCCAGGTTTGTGTCTATACTATTCTCTATCAAATAGCCAGTGATCTTTCACAATAGTTGCACTCAGACAAAAATGAAAATACTTTGGAAAAATGTTTACCGAAAATATCTACTAAATATTTGCCTTAGGGGCTGTTCCTTGTGGAAAACAATTCATGATATATGTGCTTTTGATTGTGAATCAATCAATTTCTTCAACAAGTACCAAGCGATAGAGAATAGTGAGTAACAAACAGAAACACAACAAATGCATCCATTATAATACTGTCCAAACTGACTGACAGCCCCCACGTAAGAGAAAGTAATAATAACATCTTAAAATCTGGTGTTTAGAACATCCAACAGACATTGTGGTGAAAATGGCTACTTAAACAATCCAACAGGAATTTTCCAATTGAGAATTCTCAGCATAAATCATCATATGCACAGATGAGCTTTTCCATTGTTAATCCTACTAAAGCATCTTTATACCCTTGGAAAAGCAACATTAACCTGTGTTGAAAATGTTTTACTTTCCAGCTCTTTTCAAAGGTGCAACAGTCTTAATATCTTTAGATGATTGCTGTTCTCCTTTTCCGTGTTATAGAATAAGAGAGATGCCTTATCCAGTACAGGAAAATCACTGAAATAAATATGCTCAAGTCTAAAACATGGGACTTGTCTCTTATTCTGAGATTCACTCAGTAGCACGGGGGACAAGGCAATTTAACATCATAATTTATATTTCATAACCAAACAAGGAAATGAAAAATTGATATTCCTTAATTTTTTATTATTTGAGTTACAGTCTCAGATAATATCATTAGAAGAGGAATTTTCATCTATCAGTTATGTTTTATAATTGAATCACGTTCCATTTAGAGCTCTTTCATGGGATTTAAATGTTTGATTTAAAGTTTGCTATTCTTTTCCCACAGTATTTCATTGTAATGGCAAATGTGAAGCGGGGGATTATGAAACAGAGAAAAGGGCTGAGAAAAGAAAGAGAGGCTTGGAATTAGAAAAAAAAGAAGTGTGTAATATTTATGTTTCAATTTCCATAAAAACTAGGACATTCATTATTCTGATGTGCCTGATTTCCCCTGAAACTCATATGAGACATTGTTTCATTATGAAAAACAATCAGAGAAATGTTCATAGGTTTAGAAAATGAACATAGTTAAGATGTTTCTTAGTGGAATCCTCTTGAGTCATTCTATCATGAATCTAGAGAAGTTCTGATTTAGACAAAACTCCATAAATCAATGAGATCATTGATTTCTCAAAACACCCACTCTATTAATATGATGCTAATTGTGATGAATAAATTAAATATAATAATTGCATTTTTAAACTAGGACAAAATTCAAAGCATGCGTATTCTTACAGCTTAGAAAGCATTTAAGAAATATTTGACACATTCAGATACATTTAAATAGAAAAGAGAAATGCATAATAAAATCTATGAGGAGTAAACTGTGAAGTGTTGAAATAATTAGGTATTTACTTGTAGATAAATCTTGTTTGCAGTCATAATTTTGTTTCTATGTAGTTTTTAAAAAACAATACCTCCCATTAAGTCTTCAGCAACTTAATTCTACACTTTGGTTGCATTGGATTACAAAAATTTAAAAACACTTGAGTGAGAGTGATGTGTTTTTAATGTGCAATTTATAAAATATCCATAAACATTTTATACGATAGATTGTCACTAGTGTAAATTTTATTCAAAAAATAAGAAAGATCGTATAGGATTTAGAACAAAGAGGAGGAGAGGAGACACAAAGACTGGACTTCCTTTCTCTTGGGCTCTCTCTTCCTATCTTTTCACTATAAGCAAATCCAAAAATTATTTTTGTACGTTTATTTCATTCTAAAATTATCTTTTTTCTATACATGGTTGACCATTAAAATAAAAATTTTCTCTTAAATAATCACTATTCGTGTATTATTTTTCCTTCAAAGCCACATGTGACCTTCAATTTTTTTCTAGTTGGTTGCCCTGTGTTTTAGAAACAGTTTTTATTGTTATGAAGAGATGGCATGAGGAAGGATACTCCTATGAAGGCAAACATTTAATTGGGGTTGTCTTACATTTCAGAGGTTTACTCCAGTATCATCATGGCAGCATGTAGGCAGACATGATATTGGAGGGGTAGGTGAGAAGTTTACATCTGGACTGGCAGGAAGAAGGCAAAGAGCATGATACTGGGCCTGACTTGAGCACCTGAAATCTCAGAGCCTGATACCCGTGACACACTTCCTCCCAAAATGCCACACCTACTTGGACAAGGCATCACCTCCTAATAGTACCCCTCCATATGAGGCTATGGAGACCATTTTCATTGGCCACCTATGTAGCAGAGGATGGCCTTGTAGGGCATCAATGGGAGGAGACGCCCTTGGTCCTGTCAAGGCTGGATACTCCCCAGTATAGGGGAATGCCAGGGAAGTGGGAGGGAGTGGGTGGTTGGGAGAGAGTGGTTGGCTGGGAGGGAGTGGGTGGGTGGGATAGGGGATTTCTGAAGGAGAAACCGGGAAGGGGGAAAACATTGAAATGTAGATAAAGAAAATATCAAAAAAAAAAAAGATGAAAACAAAAACAAAAATAAACTAACCAAAACAACAAACAAACAAAAATCCCACCCCACATTCATCTCCCTGGCTCATAATCTGATAGCCATAGCATAAAGAAAAATTGCATTTTGGTTAAACTTTTAAAGTTCTCATAGTCTATCACAGTCTCAACAATGTTTAAAAGTCCAGTGTTCAAAGTTTCTTCTGAGTCTCATGTAATCGATTAACTGTAAGCCCCCTATGAAATCAAGAGGCAGATCACACACTGCCAATATATAATGGTCCGAAACATGCATTACCGTTCCAAAAGACAGGAAGCGAGGCACAGTGAGGAAATACAGAACCCAACTAAGACCAAAAAGGGGCAAACTCCAAACTCTGCGTCTCTATGCCTGAGGACAAAACACTCTTCAGATCTTCAACTTCTTTCAACTATGTTGACTGCAATACACTTTTTTTTTTCCTTGTGGGCTTGTTCCACTTCCGGTTGGCAGGTTTCTTTGGCAGGTATCCCATGATTTTTGAATCTCCAACATCTTGAGGTTTCCAAGGCAATCCAGGCTTCACTTCCACAGCGTCATGCAATGGTTCTTTTAGCTTCCATGCAGGAACATCCTGCCGTACGCCTGGCCTCGGAGGCTTTCCTTTGTCATGCAGGAAGATTCCATAACCACTTTCTTGTATCCTTGACTCTAAAGAGCTATCTGGTCAAAGCTGCATTTGGAATGATACGCTGTTTGCTTGGGAATTTGGTTCTTTATGTCCCGTTCTCAGCAGCGTTGTCTAAATCTCTACATGTGGACCTGCCTGACACCCCAGGTGTACACCAGGTACTGAGGAGGAAGTCATTTTGAAGAGGCTTTCTCCCTCCCTTTGAAAATAGGCAGTCTGCTGTTGTAGTTCCTCCCTGCTCTTCACATTTTACAGAGACCCCTAAGATTTTAAAGGATTCAAAAACTATAAACACAAGGAAAAAAATGCTTTAATGAATTTTATGGTTCCCCAAAATTGCTTTTAAAATCTTCTCATGTAATCATACCTAAATAAGCAAAGAAGAAGTTTGGGAAACTGTGCAACAGTTTCACAGAAGAGCCTCCAGCCTTCTGAGTTTGTGCTTTATCATCACTTCAGCCCTCCTCATGCCCCAGCCTCAGATTTGAGTCTGAGATGGTTAGGATTCTCCATGCCTCACACTATTCTTCAGCCTCAGCATCCTGGGTAAAAATTAAAGTCGTTCTCATAGAAAAGCTCTTTCCTGAGTGATTATTCTACCGCAGATAATTCTGGAATCTGCCTAATCGATTCCCCCAGGATGTGGTTGGATTGACAGAACCCTTTCTTTAATAGAGCGTTTCCTATTCAACTGCTTTCTGTTTCTCAAGGTTCCCAGTCATGTAGCTGGAGCCGTACTTGTAGCTTTAACCTCTGGCTTTCTTTACCAATCTTCTTAAGAGGCAATGAAGAGCAGGCAGCAGGAGCCTGGAGATTTTTATCTCTCGATAGAGGGATGAAGCTTCCCAGCTAGGCTCCGCACATTTTCAGAGACCACTAGAAAGAAGAAAAGCTAATGAAGTGAAAAACTTTCCTGATTCCACAGTTACCCAGCGTGTCCTTTTTTATATTAAGGTCAATGATAGTGCCTTTTATGGAGTTCTTTTTGTCTCAGCTGAGAAAGTAACATGACCACAGTGTCTACTTAATGTTCCGTGAGGAACCAAAACATTCATGGATGTGAATTTTTTTTAGCAGAGGTGGGTTTTCAACGTCAGTGGATCACTTGTAAAGCAAGGGCATATAAGCTCTCTAGCCAAGAATTTAAGACGGCATTAATTCATATCTCAAATTGACTTGCGATTAAGATGAAGAATCTTAATCTGACTACTCCATGATGTCCCCGGCACGAACACCTCAATGGAACTTAAATAGAAGTATGGAAGGTAACTATTTTTCCATGACCACCACCTCCCCAAAAGTCCAGTCAACTGAACCGGAGGGAGATGGGCGGGGCAACTAGACCTGGCTGTGCTACCTAGTGGTTTTCAACTACAAAGCCTGAAATATTTTTTCTTTCTGCTACCATTTCTTGCTCCAAAGTTCGATTCCCTCAGTTTTTGTCTCCAGTAAACACCGGATAAACACACCAACACAAGTAAGGTGGTAGAAAGTAAGCCATCTGAATTTCACAGTGTTGGATGCAAGTTTCATCTAGCCCTAGCCTTGCTGTCTCTGGGTCCTGAAAGCCTTTGAATTGAGAACAGGGAGGAGTTCACCAGTCACGTGGTGCTGAAGTGTGCTCCCTCTGCCTCTCTCTGCTGGAGTTGCTTGTCCTCACTGTGCTTTGGAGAGAGCTTTCAGTTCTTTTCATCAGATGATCTTACCATTTGAGGTGTTTGCAAACAAAGCTTCTGCCTTCTGAGGTGTTCCTAGCAGTTGCAGGTATTAGCTAGGGTCTGTAAATTTACCACAGACAAATGGTTGGAAATAGAAACATTTCTTCCTTTCTTCTGAAAAAAGGAGGAGACACGAAAAGTCACTCTTAACTGGCTACTTACTTCATTAATGTCGAGGCTCATTTCAGGTTTGTTCTTTTTTTTAATTGTTTCAGCCAGCTTTTTTCTTTATCTTTAAACCTTGACATCTTGAGGCCTTTTTGATCCTGGAGACATTATGACTACAGAGTTGAGAACCAAATGTGGGAATAATTTATAGTTTAAATTGAACAACCCGGGTCTGCAGCATTAACTACCCCTTCATACTCGAGCCTTCTTACTATCTACCTGCTCCGTTCATCGTACATCACCTAAGCCCTGAGGCCCCTCCAAAATAATTGTTTCTTCCTGAGAAACCAACAGCTAATGCTTTCTCTGCCTTTTGATTGTTCCTTACACCTCCTGGTTAAATTCAGTGTTTCCCTGTATAGCTCCTCTTGGGGGTTTGGGGGGGCAGGGGGCGGGGCAGGCACAATGCTTCTAGAGAAATATAACTATCAAAAACATTTTCCTTTACAGCATTTATTTTCCTTCCTGTATGTATCGTAATAGCTGAGTGAAAAACAAAACAAAACAAAACAAAAAATGGTTTCCTAATCTAAACTGATTGTTTTTTTTTCTATTTTGTTATTATTATCCAAATACTAATTATCAATAAAACCAAGCTTAATCATCATGGGCTTAGGCATTCAGATGTCTGTGACTTTCCTTTTGTTTTGAATGATTTCTTGACCTGTGAACTTTTACTATTTTACCAAGGATGCCTCCATTTTAGAACCTGTGAAATGAAATTGTACGTTCTGTCACTCGACACATCTGGATTGTAATGCATATTATGTAGCAGAGACTCCATTGAGAGTTCATGGGATGGATGTGATCTACCTGTGGCCTGCACGCAACATAGGAGAGCTCACTGAGGACTCGGGGAAGATGTACAAACATGAGAATTTCAGCAACACCACATCTTGGGAGAAGAGTGAGAATTATTCAAGACAGAAAGATATCAACTACATAGGAAACAACATGGGAAAAACAATGTGACTTCGCTCCTCTGAGAGGGCAGAGTACTTAGAATCTTGAAGATAAATGCTGCAAAGGCAGGCTACAGGTCATTAATTAGGATTCTAGTATTAAACACATGAGCCAATGAGTTAGCTCAGTGGATGAAGGTGCATGAGACCAAGGCAGAAAATTTGAGTTCCATTCATGGGAACTAAATTATAGATGGTGAGAACAGAACCTGCATGTTTTCCTCTGACCTTGTGGTTTAGTGACGTGTGCAAGCCCACCCAGCACATACAGCACCACCACCACCACCAAAGCCAGACTTTAAAACTGAGTAGTTTCTACTTTATTCTGCAGAAACAAAAGGTCAAATCAACAGTGTTGTAATTAATTTTCTATTTCAGAATGACAATGCTGTTAGCAACTAAGATTTATTGAAGATTTATAAACTAAGATTTATAGAACTACATGTTATGATGCTGGGGTTGGGTGGGTATATAGCATCATGGTATAAAATGCATATTGAGCTCATACAGTAAAAAGCAGGGAAAATATTGTTTTGAAGTGGTAATGACAAGTTTGAAATTATTAATAAAGATCAAAGAGGCTACATATAGGAAGAAGAGGGGAATCTAGGGTCCCAGTCTCTTACATGAATATATAATCTGTGTCATAACTAAAGAATAAAAGAAAGCTTCATTTACAACCCACACATTGCATAATTTTCAGGAGGAACAAGACATATCACTCAAAAGATGAAATTAAATTCTAAATAGGTTCAAATCTGTGATAAAAGCCAAAGTGTTGATGCCAAAATTAACATAAAAGTGAGTAATTTTAGGGAATCAGGATTATTAGGAAGAAGGAAAACAGGACCAGGGTCAGCCAAAACTAACAATGTGTAAAAATGTGACATTTAATAAGCCATTCAAAAGAAAAACAGTAATGATTTTGAACAGAGGCACACTGAGCATAGATAAAGGCATCCAAAAATGATGTGTTGTTAGGTGAAAATCCCATCCTCAGGGCTGTGCCTCTTGTCTCTCAACTATTGGCCATGGTGGCTTGCATTGCCCCCAAAGCAATACGGACACTGGCCACTTCCATTTGGTTGTTTTCAAGAACTAAGATAAGTCTCTATTGCTGAAGACATGGTTTCACTACACAATGATCCCAGAACATTAGAACCACGCTGGAGCAGGGATAGAAGACTCTTCTCTCATAGTACTAAATGAATGTGCTGGAGGAGCATTGCCTTCAATAACTTTCTCAACTGTTACAGGGTGTGTCACAATACTGGCCAACTAGGTAAGATGTGCCAGTGGCCATAATAATAGCAAATCTGTTATGGGGGTAAAGAAATGATTACTGATTGGTTTTGATACCCATACCAGAAGATCGAATCCATCTGGATTATAAACCTGGGCCACAAGGTTTTCCTGAGCAAGCTACTGCAATTATTTTGCTGAATACACATGGTAGGCCTGTCAAATTGACTTCTAAATAACTATGTTTATGAAATAGATTAGTGTTGGTATCTGTTTGACTGAGAACTTTTTCCTTTTTACAGTACTCTGTGGTGAGTACAGTGAGTCATAGCTGGTCGAAGGATGGGGGATAATGGAGTTTTGAGTACTCAGACATAATGAGACAACTGTAATATCATTTACAAGGCTCCAGGCACATTATGTAAACAAGGAACAGAAAAAAAAAATAAAAAGGACATGATCCAAGTAGAAGAGAAGAGAAAGGCATGGAATGCTGACTTCCAAGTCTCATGGACTCCTCACCCTAGTTGGGGTTAGTTACACTGTGAAGAGACACCATGGCCAAGGCAACTTGTATAAAGGAAACATTTGATTGGGACTGGCTTACAGTCTCAGCAGTTCAATCCATCATTATCATGACAGGAAGCATGGCATCATCCAGGCGGGCAATTTCCTTCTCTTGATCCAAAGGCAGCCAGAAAGAGATTGTCCTCAACAGGCAGCCAAGAAGAGGCTCTCTTCTGCATTAGGTAGAGCTTAAGTATAGGACCTTAAAGTCCACCCTCAGTGATGAACGTCCTCCAACAAGACAATACCTACCCCAACAAGGCCACACCCTCAAATAGTGCCACTTCCCATGGGCCAAGCATATTCAAACCACCACACCACCCTTCACCGAAGAACAAATGACAGTGGAAGGAGAATGAGAAAAAGATTTGTTTAGGAATATAATCACTGACAGGGTACCCATGCTCATGTAAACAAATCCTTATTCATACTAGTGTAAATATCCTTGATGAAACTCATCAGGTAACACACACACAAAACACATGCACACATACACAGAAAGAGAGACAGAGACAGAGAGACAGACAGAGATAGAATGACAGAGAAAGAGACAGAAACACACAGAGAGAAGAGAAGAGAGGAGAGAGAGAGAGAGAGAGAGAGAGAGAGAGAGAGAGAGAGAGAGAGACTAAGATCAGAGGGACAGAAAAAGAGAAAGGTAGTCAGAAAGGCATGAAAGTAGATGTTTTGGTTAGGAACAGGAAATAGTTTAAAAATGATAGGAAACAAATGATACTGAAGGATAATAAATATGAGAACTACATTCTATAATACATAAGAGTCATATTGAAACCCATTATTATGTATATAAGTATATGCTAATAAAGCATTTAAAGGTATAATTTTAGAAAATATAGGATACAGTTACTTTCAATCTTTCAAGAAAGTGTAATTATTATTCAAAATAGTTTATAGCAAAAGAAGAAACCTAAAATCAGTAATCATTTTAGATATGTTTAGATTGGATATCATTTCTAAACACAAACTTTAGATTACTCTGATTTACATTTTTACCTACTCAAGTCCCAATAATAGATGTCATTGTCACGGACTGTGTCATTTCACTAACACCTCCCACTCCTCAACTACAGTTTCAGAAAACAGAATTAAGGCAGTTTGAATCCTTCATAGAAATGATGAAAATAGTTTGAGTCTTTAACTGGTGTTTAATAAAAACATCTCTCCTGCTGTTCTTTATTATACCTAATAACAAGTTTATACAGAATTTAGAGTAAATTGAAGATTTGTATGAATAGATGTCAGATATCATATTTCTATGATAAAATGAGCAAAGTGTGTTGCTTA
The DNA here is from genome assembly GCF_011064425.1 of Rattus rattus. Classification (NCBI taxonomy): domain Eukaryota; kingdom Metazoa; phylum Chordata; class Mammalia; order Rodentia; family Muridae; genus Rattus; species Rattus rattus. Next base: position 82,244,832 of record NC_046156.1, read on the forward strand.
AAATTATGTTTTGCCCCCAGACCATCTGAGAGACTCTACATGATAAGCAGATGACAGTGTAACTATTTTAGTGCATCATTAAATACTGGAAACAGACAATTTGTTTTAATTCCATGAAGTAACATTATAGATAACTGTCCTCATTTGCTTATGCTACAGGCCCAACATCTTTTAACAGGGAACATTTTAGGAAAAGTAATACTTACTCATGAATCAAAATCATAATGAGGGAAATGACCCATAATGTTCAAGGCATCACCTGCTTAGCAGGATCCACTGGATGGATAATATAGTAACATTACAGCACATGGCAGTGCTAGGCAGGCCTGAAACAATGAGAAAGGTATGCAAATAATAAAATAAAATGTATTTATTGATAAATAACTTAGTTTTGAAATTGTGTATATAGATTTAATCTGTGTGATTTTAATGTAAAAATAATAAGAAAAGAAAATTTTTAAATTTGAAACTTCGATGAACTAATTATGTCTTCACAATGACAAATGGATGAAGTTTTGTTTTAGTGTAAATTTGGTTGTATTAATGCTATTGTCGTTGCCATTCGTTTCTTTGTGTGTTTGTTTGTTTGTTTTAGGTACTGGTTATTGAACCTTACAGTCTTGCAGGGGTTTGGCAAGCACTCTACCATTGATCAGATGCTCATCTTTTATTTAAAATTAGTTCTTTCAGAATTTCATACAGTGTATTCAGATCATATTAAACCATTTCCTAATTTCTCCTGGACCCATTCATTCCCTATACACCCAAACATGTATCCTATTTTTTTTATTTATTTTATTGCTGTTGCACTTAAATTATCCAGTTCAATTTTTACCATCCATAAACTCTTTTATACATTTGTATATTTTAGTTATTTCTTTTTACTATCTGAGACTTTAATATAATTACATCATTTTCTCCCTTTCTTTCCTCCCTCCAAACTTTATTAAATATCCCTACTTGCTCTCCTTCAAATTCATGCCCTCCTTTTCATTCAATGTTATGGTGTACAATATAATATAGAATACATATTATATTATGATCTCTCCAGTCTGTGTAATGCTACTTATATGAATGTTTTCATGGCTGACCATTTACTCTAGGAAAACCAATTGGTACTTTCTTTTCTAAGAAATATTATTTCTCAGACTCTCAATTTTTTCTTAGTTGACTGTACTGTGTGTACTGTTGAGGCCTCGACCTTCTCTCTTTAGCATGTCTATCATGGTGTCCTTGTTTAGCTGATGTTTTGTGAGCCATTTGGGTAAGACTTTATGAGTATATCTTCTAATATTCCTCGGAGATACAATTTTACTTCCAGTTCTTTGTTCCTCTGGAATTTTGCAATCTTTCTGCCTCCTCTTTTAATATATTTCCTGAGCCTTAGTTGTGCTATACTATATGAATACAGAGGCACAAGAATACAGGACTGATTTTCTTGGTGCAGATTTTCTGTAATGCTCTTTATCTGTTGCAAAGAGAAGTTTCTTTGATTACAGGTAAGGACTACACGTATTAGGCTACGTTCAGGAGAGGATTGTCCCCATATTGTCTTGCATGTGTGGCCTTTCTCTGAATGATAGTTTCTATACCAGAGGTCAAACCCTTAAAGTTAACTGACTCAATTTTTGATAGCTCTTCGGTTACCAGTGAGAATCGGGGTTCTAGAGGGAAAACCTGGAAAGGGGATCACATTTGAAATGTAAATACATAAAATATCCAAGAAAAAAAAGTAGAATAAGAATCCTTGCCTCCTTTATCCAAGCTGGGATTTTCTGTGGCTTGAGATTGTGCAAGTTCTGTGCATGCTGTTACAACCTGTTTATTCATATGTGCTGCTGTGTTCAGAAGACACTGGTACCTTCTAGCCATCTCCATCTGAATCTTATGATCTGTTGGAACCTTCTGTGATGCACCCTGAACCTAGGGAGGAGAGGGTGTGAAAAAGATGCCCCATTAATGCTGCATACTTCTTAACATCTCATTGTCTACTTGTTGACTAATTGTTGGTCACTATGAAAATTGCCATCTACTCAAGACAAAACTTCTCTGATGAGGGATAAGAAATGTACTAATCTATGGATACAATGATATACTATTAGGAGTCTATTTAGCAGAACAATAGTAGAAGATTGTTCCCTGGGACTACGACATGTCTAGCCACCTGTTTGTCTTATGGAGTTGGTTTTAAACCTAATTAAAAAGCAGTTGTTTTCTCCCATGACACTATACACTAGTATTTTGCCAAGCAAGTCATTATTGTAGCATACAATACAGTCATTCATAATTAGGTAATATTAATGATGACTTTTTACTGCTAGGATTCCAGACATTTTTTTTTTTTTTTTTTTTTGCATTTTGACACAGTGGTCCAGGCTAGCTTTAAACTCACTAAGTAGCACAGAAAGCTTTCAAATTTGTAATTCTTCATGGAATAATAGGCATGTTCTACTACAAGTGGCATTTTGTTTGTTTGGTTTTATTTTCATCACTTTTTGTCCTGTTATATTTTGTTTTTATGGTTTTAGGTTCAAATAAATAATCCTTTTGACTCAACTTTTTAAATGATGGGATTGTCACATCAAATAGACAAGAAAATTCTTGCTCTTTTCGGTTGGATTTTGTGTGTGTACCAAAATGTCGGTACTCAATTGTGTGTGTGTGTGTGTGTGTGTGTGTGTGTGTGTGTGTGTGTGTGTGTTCAAGTTTATATTGTACCTGGAATTTGGAGAAGCATTTTATTCTTTGTTCAATTTTACTTATCACTGAGAGAGTTATGCATTTGTTTATACTATTTTAATTAACACAGTATTGGTTGTGAAGAATACATTATTAGTATAATACAAACAGGATTCTATATCATTCTTTTTTCCAAGTTGTGATATTTACATTTAATGGCCAATCTGACCCAATTTAGAATCACCTGAGTAGGGATTCCCAATAAGCAAGAGTGAAATTGGTCTTGCCTGTAGACATACCTATCAGGTAGTTTGTTCATGGCAGGTCTACCTGCCATGAATGTGGGTGACATCATTTTATGAGCTGACCCCTGGACTGAAGGGAAAAAAAATAAGCTGAGCACTGACAGACATATATGCATTCATTTACCATGCTCTTTACATTGGATGTCACTATCATCTACTTCAAGTTCCTATCTTCCTTGACTTCAGTAATGGACTATAACCAGAATTATAGGCTGCAAAAAACCTGTCTCCCTTAAAGTAATAATAAAATATAGGCTAATAGTTGCCAGGAATGACATGCGGGAGAAGTGATTATAAAAGATAAGAGAAAAACAATTTTAAGGTGTTAATAACTGTTTATATTCTGATTGTGACATAAGCTTTATGAATCCATTCATCTATCTATCTATTTATCTAATATTTATCTATCTTCTATCAATATCCATCATCATCTAGCTATCTAGTAGCTTTCTAGTAGCTATTTGTATATATTATATATCTAGTGTCTATCTTTCTATAATCTCTTTAGAATCTATATATCAATCATCTGTCTTCTGTCTAAAATCAGTCAGCCTATTATGTATTTATCTATCATCTATATATCTATATGTCTATACATCTATATATCATTTACTGATCTACCATATATTCATATCATCTATGTGAATTTTAGTTTTAAATTTTAACTTAAAAATAATGAACTAATGACAGAAACAATCATGGTCTATTAAATTTTTATGAGTCTCCACTAAAAGTTTTAATATGCCCCACATTTAAACATTAACTGAATGAACAATGGCAAAATAATAAATGCTTTTAATCTTTATATGTTTATATGTATTTGTTACTTTTTCATGCAATTATTTTAATATATGTGGTAATTATTTCTACATGTGTCATTTTATGTTATTAATTAAAATACTACCTACAAAATGATCTCAGAATGAGGAATACTTTAAATTCAGGCAAGGTAATACACACTATGATTACTATTAACAGCAGAATATCATGCGACAGCATTCTGGCCCAGTTCATGCAGGCTCTAGAATTATGGTGATGAGCAGATAATTTATATGAAACCATTTTACAGAGATCAGTCTTCTGTCACGTTTCACGCAGTTTGAAATAGGCATATGTTAAAGTATTCCCCGATGCATTTTTATCATCACAAACAGTAAACAGCTCAAAGCTCAGAGGAATGGAATGAACAGCCTGTTTATGGAATTTCATCAAAACAGTTAGAGAGAGCACAAATTAGTTAATTCATCAGTTTTATTTGTCTGGGTAATTGACTCCACCTTTGAAACTCATCAAAAGACTTTGAAAGGCTAAATGGAGTGGCTTGAGGAACAGATTGATCTATTTGGTTTTATTGAGAATGGTGATGTTGACACAAAAGCTATTACAGTTTGACCCTAAAACTGTAACTTGACCAAAAAGCTGGGCAGTTGTGTTCTATGGTGACGGCTGTCAGTGACAATAAATTAAACTTTAATATTAAAGTTTTACATAATTTACTACATTATTTATATGTTCAAGAAAGTAAGGGATAGCTTAACTAAAATTTGTTATTCCTGATTCTGAGGGTACCTACTTTATAGAGCTTCGAGCAATGCATTATATTATCCCTATTAAAATTCCATTTCCTGTGAGTTAAAGGCTATCCTCATATTTGGTGCATGAGGAGAGAGAATTAGTATTTTAAAAAGTAGGTAAAATGCAAAAGTATATGAGATAATCAGGTTGTTAAAAACAAAAACAAATGCAGAGGTTCCTGTACAATACACAATAAATGTAGAGAAAAGCACATTTTACAGCAGGGAAGTTTAGTTAGGCTCCTGCTACAGTTTTATGCATCATTAAATAGTCTAAGAGAAAAAAATGGTAAACTACCAGATAGACTCCAAAGAAAAACGTCACTGAACAAATTTATATCGCTCTGTTTCAGATTCTTTTTACAAATAAATTATAAACAGAATGAGATGGAACAGGAGACTTTCTTAAACACATATAGTCATATTCTCTCATGTATCTTTGTAAACATCTTTTTCTATCTTAACTGCTATGCTTAACAAGTATGAAGCAAAACAAAAAACCATCATCATCCTCATCAACAAAACACAAGAACAAACAAAACAAATTTCTTCATACTGGCTCAACCCTAAATTTGGCTTTTGTTGAAGTAACAACAAATCCCAGTTTGGTCTGAGTCAAGGTCCTGAAAAACCTAGGAAGACTCCTCAGATTTCTGTGGGTGACAGTTGAGGTGTGCCTCCTAATTCATTTCCTTCACAGCTGAAATCTGGGATCTTGTCCAGGGATCGATCTGAATCATAATGGGAGATATAATATAGTTTGTTAAAATGTACATACAATAATTAAATCTCTGACCAATTCAGAAAATGTAAATGATGAAAGTAAGTGAACCCAGCTGTACCAGATTGGGTTGCCAACAACATTTTCAGGAGTAACTGTTTCCTGTGCTCACATCATGCCCTGCTGTACAGTCTTCCATGGAGTCACTGGGCCTACTTCTCCACCCATTTGCTCAACTTTGTGGTTTGTTTGGACAAACAAATGTAGCCAAAATGCTACTGTGCCCCTCCTAGGTCTGAGCTTGGAAAAGTATAGCTTTCTTCAGCCATTCCAAATGCTGGTTCCTTTTACCTCCTGCATTCATCACATGCCTGTTGCTATAGCCAAATACCCTATCATAATCCACTGAAGGGAGAACAGGGGCTTTGTTGGTTTGGGGTTTTATTTGTGTGTTTGGTTTTGGTTCTTTGTTTTTTGGGTTTTTTTCTTTTGTTTTGTTTTGTTTTGTTTTCTGTTTTTGTTTTTTGTTGTTGTTGTTGTTGTTGTTGTTGTTTGTTTTTCAGTTTTTGTTTTTTGTTTTTTATTTTTGGGTTTTCACAGTTCCAGGGAACAGTTCATCAGAGTGAGTGAGAAATTCCTGGCATTAAAAACTTGAGGCTTCTGGACACATTGCATTAATTGCCAGGAACAGAGAGATTGGTGAGGATGCTCAGACTTTCTTCTTTTCATTCCGTCTATGACTTCAGCTCATGAAATGGACTTCCCTACATTTACAGTGTGTTCCATTTTTTGTTTGTTTGTTTGTTTGTTTGTTTTTTGTTTTGTTTTGTTTTGCTTGGTTTTTCCCCAATTAATCCAATCTGGATGATTCTCACATCCATGCCCAGAGGCTTGTCTTCAAATAATTCTAGACCCTTTCAATTTGACATTATTAACTATCATAGGTATCCAAGAAAAGGAGCCCATACTGGTCATATGTACACAGCCACAAGGATCAGGAGGCATATTTTCTATTTCCAAAACATTTTCTATATATTATTAAATAACCAAACAAAGCCATACTTGCTACTCTGCCTCTGCGTCCTTCTCTCCAGAAGGAATATTACACATTGAACAGAGCACCAAGCTATTCACTTTCTAAGTCGATTTTATCAATGCAATGGCCCTTTTAGGTCCTAAGTTTAAAGGTAGCTTGCAAGTCAGCACTAGGAAACAAAATCATATATCACCTATCCAGTTTTGACTGAATTTATATAATTTATATAAATTTTTGTAATTCACTATTTTTGTCCTTCTGCAAATCCAAAGGAAAATGTTCAAGTACTTGAATTTTATTGTAAAAAGATATTTGAATTCTCAGTTGAAATATGAATTATAGGATGGGCGGGGCTGGGTAGATTGCTCATTGCATCGGAGTGCTAGCTAATCAAGCAGGATGATATGAGTTCAATTGTCATCCAGGTCAAAAACTATGTGTGGCTCTGCACTTTTGTTTTCTTTTGTCTTGCTTTAATGCTTAATCCTGAAATTGCTTTATTATTATGTTCTTAATATTTTTACTCAGTTTACCTCCTGAGCTCTGTCCCCACACCCAGTCCCCCCTCACCTCATCTGTCATCCCCTTCTCCTCTGAGAGAGTAGAATCCCCCATCCCCTTGACTAACCCCAAACCTGGCACATCAAGTTGCTGCAGGGCTAGGCACTTCTCCAATAGAGGCCAAACGACACAGTCAAGTTAGGGGAACAGACTTCACAGACAGGCAACAGCTTTACGGATAGCTCTCACTCCAGTTGTTTTGGAGACCATAAAGATCATGGTCTTCCACATGAAGACCAAGCTGCACATCTACTGTGTATGAGGTGGGGCACTAGGTCTAGTCCATGTATGCTCTTTAGTTGGTGGTTCAGTCTCTGAGAGCTCCCAATGGTCCAGGTTAGTTAAATCTCTTGGTATCCCTGTGGAATTTCTATCCCCTTTTGGGCCCACAATCCTTCTCCCAACTCTTCTGTAAGAGTCCCCAAGCTCAAACCAATGTTTGGCTGAGGGTGTCTGCATCTGTGAGCCAGCTGCTGAGTGGAGCCTTTCAGATGACAGCCATACTAGGCTCCTGTCTGCATGCATAACAGTATCATTAACAGTGTCAGAGACTGCGTGGACTCTTTTTACACCAGAAGTTTGTTGTTTTTGTTTGTTTTGTCTTGTTTTTCATGTGGAGACAGGGACACAGATAGGAAAACATATCCTCTACCTTAATTCCAGGCTCACTGAAGATGCTGTCTCAAAGCCATGCAAGAGTGATAAAGGAAAGCGCCCAGTACATCCAATACCATAATCTGGCATTATCTCCACATGCGTTGTCCCCAGCATGCATCTGGATATATCACATATGCACACTTACAGTAGTATACACACTCACATGCACATAAAGCATGGGTGTGGAATGCCTCTCCAGAATTCAACCTTTGCCTAGCATGTACAAGACACCACTGAATTCAATCCCCTGTCCCACAAAGAACAACAAAAGAAAAGGGATACATGAAAACAAAATATATGACATCATGTAAGCAGTTACTTCATTTGTAATTTAGTATAAGTTTTCTGTGACTAATTAAAAAAAGCAAAAACTCAAGACGTGAAATTTAAATGACCAACACCTGTACTCATAACGAAAAAGTCTCAAAGTTAAATCAAATGTGGGCACAAATAATTTTAACTATTTTTAAGATAAATGCATTTATATTTTCCAGTGAATATGATGAAAATAGGAAGAAGTGCCTGAAGCGTTGCCTCTGGATATAGAAATAGGGCTGCCAGTTCCAATAAAGTTCAAATCAGTGGAAATCTAAACTATTATGCAGAACACATTTCTCAGCTCAGCATTATTTTTGAAGCAGTGCATTATCAGTCTACACTTTTTGTGGATTCATTCTCTTCCAACAGCTTCTAAGCTTATTATTATATTAATATGCTACATTAATATAAGTATGTTATTCTTATTTTACAGCTATAGAATTTGAATAATAAGTAACTAAAGTTGAATATGTAATTAAAACAAAGTTACGGAGCAATTTTTGAATAAAAGTTAAAAGAATGATCCAAGTTTGCAAATGGCATAGAAAACTAAGCAATTAAAGCTATTTCACTTCCATTCATGAATGTGTTATGAGTTCGGGTGTTTTGTTCATTGGTAAAATCAATGAGATAAAGGAAGAAAGGGAGAGGAGAAGAGGAAGAAAATGAAGGGCGGAAGGCTGTTGTGTGGCAAGGCCAAGAAAGATTAACGTTAGCTGAGTCCCATGTGAAGTATTTCAGTCAGGAAGATCTTAAATGTGGAAAAGGATAAAAAGAAGGAATAACACCAGTCAAAAACATTAAATTACATTCACTTGAAATGCACTAAAGCTTGTTTTCTCCTCTCTCCCAACAGCCACTATAGAGCTTTAGGCTTCCTGATTTTCATAAATGCCTTTTATTACAGCTTTGTGCTTCAAAGATCCAAACAGAGTTTTTATGGAGAGACACATAGCAAAGAACACAACCCCTGGACACATACGTACTTCAGGAACACATGCTTACTCTGCTGTGTTTCAAATTGTTGCCTGGGTGAATTTATTCATTTCTATCTCAGTCAGGATAGCCTGCAATTTTACATCTGCTGCTCAGTTTTATCTTCCATGACCAAGAGCCTTTCTTCCAGTACCAGTACGTTCTTCTCTGGGCTTTCAGGAACCCCTGAATTAAGGTTTATAAAACTGGATTTTATACCCTTGCACTGGCTTTATGTCTGATATGCATAACCTGACCCTGGCTAACTCGATATTTATAGAGAAAAGACTCATCAGTATCTTCCTGTTCCTTATCTCATTTTTTCCTGACTGTAATCCATGAGAAATTGTGCCTGCTTTACCTGAAATAATGTTTTTATTAGAAGTATCCTTTTCTTCCTTCCTGTCACCAATCTTAAGGCACTTGGCATTTCAGATCTATTGAAAATGGACTCAACCCTGACTTTCTAATATTTATTAATTGATTAGAACATTGTTTTCCTGTGGCTTTTCCACATATGTGTATAAGGTAGCATTTAATTTCTTTCCCCATTACTTACAATTATTCTTTCTATCCCTGTTAGGGTTTCCATTGCTATGAAGAGCCATCAAAACCAAGGCAACTCTGATAAAGGACAACATTTAACTGGGGCTGGCTTACAGGTTCAGAGGTTCAATCCATTATTATCATGGTGGAAAGGATAACAGTGTCCAGACAGGAATTGGGCGGAAGGAGCTGAGAGTTCTACATCTTATTCTGAAGCAAACAGAAGACTCCATTCCCAGACATCTAGGAGGAGGATCTCAAAGCCCATGGCCACAGTGACACATTTCCTCCAAGGACACAACTACTCTAACAAGGCCATACCTCCTAATAGTGCCACTTCCTGGGCTAGGTAAATTCAAAACTCCATATTCCACTCCCTGTCCTCCATAGACTTGTTCAAACACATGAGTCTATGGGGGCCACACCTAGACATAAGGCAATGAAAAATTCATTTAGTTTGCCTTAAAAATCCTTATAGTCAAAAAAAAATCCTCATAGACTATAGCAGTCTCAACAGTGTTAAGAGTCAAAAAGTTCTTCTGAGAGTCATCCAAACACTTAACTGTAATCTCCTTTAAAATCAAAATCAAAAATCAGATCACATACCTCCAACATCTCATGGTATAGAATATACATTGTTCTTCCAAAATATTGTGGAAATACTGGACCATAGCAAGCTCCCAAACCAGCTGGTTAAACTCCAAACAATCCTACACGAAAATGTTCTTCAGATCTATAACTCTTTTTACCCTTGTTGAATGCTGTTGGCAGATCTGGCACTCAGCAGTAACATACTTTGTTCTCTTGGACTGCTTCCATTCCCTGTTAGCACCTTTCTGTGGCCAGTCTCTCATGGCTCTGACATCTCTACATCTTGGGGTATCCAAGGCAACTTCAACTTTATAGCTTATTGTCCCAATGTCTGGGACCCACACACAATCTTCTAGACTCCTCCAAAGGGCTTGGATGGCTTCTTCAGCTCTGTCCTCTGTAGCACTCTAGGCTCTGGTTGACTCCACTCCACTGCTGCTGCTGTTCTTGGTGATCATCCCATGGTCCTGGCATCTCCAATTCACTGAAGTCTTCCACTGTAACTACGATTCACCAATAGTCTCTTATAGGCTCTCTTCACGGTACCAAGCCTCAACTTATTTGCATGATCCCTTCAGTCCTGAGTCTCAACTGCAACTAGGACATCACCCTCACCAGTGACTTTCCCTTATCTTTCACAATACCAAGCCTCAGCTGCTCTCCATGACTTCATGCCTTCGAAACCAGTACCATCTGGGTAATTCTTACATATTACCAAGTCCAGCTGTAGCATGAGGTACAATCTGGCTCTATCTGGGACACAGCTTCTCTGTGTTCTCAGAAAACAGTTCCCAGAAGATTTCACCTCAGTGGTATTGATCTCTTCTTAGCATCACTATGTTCTTAGCTCCAGCTAACCAGTAATAACTATTTAATAACACCTTCTATTCTTGACTCTAAAGGCAGAGCCACATGGCCAAAGCTGCTGAGTTCTGCTGCTTACTGGACCTGGAACATGGCCCCCTTGTTCTACTACATTATCACCAACATTCTTTGTTTCAACTCCTTCACTGCCTAAGCTTGGTTGTCCTGCAACTTGCTCTGTAGACAGACCCTGCACTCAGAGATCTGTATGACTCTGTCTTCTGATGTCGGGATTAAAGGCATGGTCCAAGGCGCCTGATCTTAAGCTTTTCTCTACCTGGAACTTGCTCTGTACCAGGCTAACTCTGAACTCAGACATTTGCTTATCTCTGTCTCTTGGCCTTAAGGGTGTGCACCATCATACCTGGGCCTAAGTTTTTCATGACCACTATACATCAAGATCTATGTCAAACACCTATGTCTTCCAGCCTCGGAATCTGCATCACAGGTGCGTTTTCCAGTTCTGAATTGTAGTTCGTTACAGATTAAAAGTCAATATGAAAACAATAATCAAGTAATAATAATACCTAAATAGAACCCCTTGTTCTACTGTAGGGAGTGGCACTATAAGGAAGTGAGTGGCCTTGTTGGATTAGGTGTGGCCTTGTTGGAGGAAGTATGTCACCTTGGGGTTTTAAGACCTCCTCCAATCACCTGGGAAAAGAGTCTTCTGTTTGCCTGCAAAACAAGATGTAGAAAACTCAGCTACTCTACCATGCCCCACCCACACTGATTCTGCCTGGATGCTGCCATGCTCCCTACCATGATAATAATGGACTAAACCTCTGAACCTGTAAGCCAGCCCCAATTAAATGTTTTATAACAGTTACCTTGGTTTGGTGTCTTTTCACAGCAATGGAAACCCTAAGACACTGGGCTACTTCATAATAATCAATACCCACCTTCTACTTCTCTTCCATTACTTCCAAGAATTCACATACGAAAGAAAAATATTTTTGTCATTGGGAGTCTGACTTATACTACTTCATAGGATGGTCCCCACTTCTGTTCATGACTCATTTTTTTTTTGTTGCTTCTGTGATCAACCATGTTTTGTTATGGAAATATGAGATGCAGAAGAATATTGGTATTTCCGGCACCATACCAATTAAAGTCTTCAAGAATGCCTTCTTAACTTCAAAGACAAACCACGGCCACTTTAAGATCTATAAGCCCTATCCTTCCCTGTTATTTTCAATTTTCCCTAGTGTTCCTTCCTAATCACAATACAAGCACACCACCACCGTTCTGTTATTTAGAAATATATATTTCTATATTTCTGTTATTTAGAAATATATATATTTAACTTTTTAACCTGTTATATCACTCATTTTTCATGACCCTGAAATTGCTTTTCTATTTTATGAAAGGTTTATTCAGTGTCTTAATCCAACCTTCTACCCAGCCACAATGTTTACATTAATAATATTCTCAAATACAACTCTTTCATATCACACAAAATCTCAAAAATCTCTTTAAATATGTGTGCAACTTTTCCAAACAGACAGAAATGTAAAACAAGGGATAGAATCATGGATCCACTTGAATATTCTATCATGTTCCAAACTTCTTAGAAACAGGATCTACAATTCCTTTCGCATCTTTAGCACCTGGAAGGCACCTTGTGTGTATCAGTCACACAGTCATTACTTGAAATATCAACAAATGAACAAATGTACAAAATAATCATGAGCATAGCCTTTAGGCAATTAGTTATTCTAATTTCCTTTGATTGCAAACAAGCTAAGTTTAGGAACTACAGAAGAAAGTGACAATGCATACCAAGCAAAATTCAGGGCACAGAGAATACCGGCTCTGAAGTTTTTAAGAATATTCTCAATAAGAGCTGAGAACCAGATAATAATGGGTACTTACGCTCATTTTCAATGGATATGTCAAATATGGAGAGGATAAGGGCATCAGCATGAGGATATTTCAATGTGAGAATAAAATTAGCAAAATATAGTTTATTACATATTAAAGATTAGGTATAAGTCACTAATAATTCATGTCTTATACTTTCCTTTGGAGTATATAAACCAAGTTGAGGGCAGATTAGAATATTCTACTTCATGCTCCCTGACATCCATCATCTGTCTATTATATGTGCCTGCCTGAAGACTGTCTTCTGAACTGATTTGTCCCTGTGTCTTGTGTCTATGTCTGTGTCTGTGTCTGTGTCTGTGTCTGTGTCTGTGTCTGTGTCTGTGTCTGTGTCTGTGTCTGTGTGTGTCTGTGTGTGTGTGTGTGTGTGTGTGCGTGCGTGCGTGCGTGCGTGCGTGTGTGTGTGTCTTTGTATATCTGCCCATAAAAAAGGGTTTCACTCTGCACTTATGGTACACTATAGAAAACATCACAAAGAAAAGAAATAGAATACTCCATGTAAGCTTAGTGTTTGAGGAATTTTAATTCTTCAACATGGTTGCTCTAGCAAGGAACCATATCCAAAGACTATGTTAGATGACATACCCTTAATCCCTGTGGCTGAAATATAGACACTCCCTTAGTACACACCTTTAATCCCAAACAATAATGAAGGTACAGTTAGTTTGTAGAAAGAAGCAGTCATGTTTGAAAGTGACATCTCATTGAGGGGCTGACAAAGAGACAAGTCAGAGAAAGATTTGACAGAATGAGTCAGGGATAGGCTAGCCCAACTCTCATGAGAACAGACAAAGAAGAGAGGCTACTTGAGACCAGCACAAAGTAGCTCAGTAGCAAAAGACATTTCAGTCAGTGCTGTTAAGTTCAGTGCAGTGCAGTTCGGTGGAGTTCAGCTGAATGCAGTTGAGTTCAGTTGGGTTCCTACAGTTCTGTTCAGTTCATGCAGTAAGTAGAGTCATTGCACTCAGTGCAGTTAAGTTCATGGTACCAGAGGCAGTTTTCTTTTTCTTTCTTTCTTTTTTTATTTATTTATTAACTTGAGTATTTCTTATATACATTTCGAGTGTTATTCCCTTTCCAGGTTTCCGGACAAACATCCCCCTCCCCCCTCCCCTTCCTTATGGGTGTTCCCCTCCCCATCCTCCCCCTCTTGTCACCCTCCCCCCAACAATCTAGTTCACTGGGGGTTCAGTCTTAGCAGGACCAAGGGATTCCCCTTCCACTGGTGCTCTTACTAGGATATTCATTGCTACCTATGAGGTCAGAGTCCAGGGTCGGTCCATGTATAGTCTTTAGGTAGTGGCTTAGTCCCTGGAAGCTCTGGTTGCTTGGCATTGTTGTACATATGGGGTCTCGAGCCCCTTCAAGCTCTTCCAGTTCTTTCTCTGATTCCTTCAACGGGGGTCCTATTCTCAATTCAGTGGTTTGCTGCTGGCATACGCCTCTGTGTTTGCTGTATTCTGGCTGTGTCTCTCAGGAGAGATCTACATCCGGCTCCTGTCGGCCTGCACTTCTTTGCTTCATCCATCTTGTCTAATTGGATGGCTGTATATGCATGGGCCACATGTGGGGCAGGCTCTGAATGGGTGTTCCTTCTGTGTCTGTTTTAATCTTTGCCTCTCTATTCCCTGCCAAGGGTATTCTTGTTCCCCTTTTAAAGAAGGAGTGAAGCATTCACATTTTGATCATCCGTCTTGAGTTTCATTTGTTCTAGGCATCTAGGGTAATTCAGGCATTTGGGCTAATAGCCCAAATAGTGCATACCATGTGTGTTTTTCTGTGATTGGGTTACCTCACTCAGGATATTTTCCAGTTCCAACCATTTGCCTACGAATTTCATAAAGTCATTGTTTTTGATAGCTGAGTAATATTCCATTATGTAGATGTACCACATTTTCTGTATCCATTCCTCTGTTGAAGGGCATCTGGGTTCTTTCCAGCTTCTGGCTACTATAAATAAGGCTGCGATGAACATAGTGGAGCACGTGTCTTTTTTATATGTTGGGGCATCATTTGGGTATATGCCCAAGAGAGGTATAGCTGGATCCTCAGGCAGTTCAATGTCCAATTTTCTGAGGAACCTCCAGACTGATTTCCAGAATGGTTGTACCAGTCTGCAACCCCACCAACAGTGGAGGTGTTCCTCTTTCTCCGCATCCTCGCCAGCATTTGCTGTCACCTGAGTTTTTGATCTTAGCCATTCTCACTGGTGTGAGGTGAAATCTCAGGGTTGTTTTGATTTGCATTTCCCTTATGACTAAAGATGTTGAACATTTCTTTAGGTGTTTCTCAGCCATTCGGCATTCCTCAGCTGTGAATTCTTTGTTTAGCTCTGAACCCCATTTTTTAATAGGGTTATATGTCTCCCTGCGGTCTAACTTCTTGAGTTCTTTGTATATTTTGGATATAAGGCCTCTATCTGTTGTAGGATTGGTAAAGATCTTTTCCCAATCTGAACAACAGAGTTTTATAACAAATGAATTCCCTTGCTCCAACTAATCCCAACTGGCCCAGATTAACAAACTTCATTTTTATCAATCAATATAGTCATTTCAACATTTTTGGTGAAGTTTAGGAAACTACTTTCAAATTTTGTATTTGCAGCTTTCAGGAAGTAATACACAAAGCTTAAGATCACATGTTGATTGGTTTAGGGTTGAAATTTGATAACATGGCAAGTATGTTGTTGTTGCATTGTTCTCCTAAAACTAGGTTACACGATCAATTTGCGTACACAGAGACTATCAGTCTTAAGTCTTCTGTGACTTGAAGGTGTGTTGCTAACCGGCTGTGTGGTCCAGCAAAAGTTTTGCTTTCTTAGAATGTAAAAGATATTTTAGAATATTGCATCCTTGTAATTTTAGAAACCACAGGGCCATGCACTGTCCATATCAATGGCTGAGCATAATTTTAACTGTTTTAAATTATAGAATCATAAAAGATCAGAGTAGATAATTAAGCAAAAAGTTATAAATCATTCTACAGAGAATACTAATTGTCACTCTCAGGATATTTTAAAATAATTTGTTTCGAATTGGACTCATTAGAAGAAATAACCAGTTCTTAAATTTCTCATTAGGGGCATAATTTTTAAATACTTTGTCAAAGCCAACAGAGTTCAATACAATTAAACAGTGATACTGTTTACTGGCATTTTTTTGTAATGCCCAAGAAGGCTCCTAATTATTTTTACAGTCACTGGTGCTTTATCCCTTCTAGCTTAGAGAAAGTAGCTCTCGCAATGCAACAGGTTCATTCTACAGCGTCTTGAAACGGACCTTGATCTCCATGACCTCCCTTTGGCTCTGTGCCTGCTGGAAAAAGCACAATATTTTTGTCCTTCAAGATAAAGCCCAAATGTTGCCTTCTCCATGAATTCTGGATTATATGGACCAAGATGAGAAGCTCTCAGGGTTCAGTATTACCTCTCCCTTGTCACTGTGATTATAAAAAAGACCCATAATGACTCTCAATTTACTACTTCTGCAGGTTCCTCAAACGGGGTCTCATTTGTACTGAAATTCAGAACCTTTCAGAATTTCTAATAGATGCTAGAAACTAACTGAATGTTAAAATAATTGAAAAAAATACTGGTAATATAATTATTCATGTTTAGAGTTCAATTTAACTGCCAATAAATTACAGTTAATGGAGGCTTTTTCTTTGTTTGCTTACTCATTTTGTTTTTAATATGATTCTTTTAGAAAAGATTAGCCAATAAGCTAAAGAATGTCTCTCCCTATCAAATAAACAGTAACTCTAAAACTTATTCATGTCCTAAGTGGTAGTAAATAAAAAAATTAAATAAAAATGATAAAGATAAAAGTCTAAATTTTAAATTTTAAAATGGCAAAATTTATCAAAATGTTAAGTCTAGTAACTTTTACCTTATTCATTAAGATATGTATATCCTGGAGAGCTATGTGATTGATTATAGAGAAATACATAGAGAAATATATTCTACTATACATCTAATATGCATATGTTTTATATGTATATAATCAATCACATAGTTCTTCAGAGCCTATATATATATATATATATATATATGTGTGTGTGTGTGTGTGTGTGTGTGTGTGTGTGTGTGTGTAAATAAAGTGTTAGGGTTAGTGTGGGGGAGTGTGGGTTGGTGAATTCAAATCAGAGTAAATAGCTATTTTAATTTTTATCATTTCTTATTGTAAGCATTTTCAAAGTTCTTTTTATTAGCCTTTAAATCATATAGTCCAACACAGTGATATACCTCATGATCATCAGCTTTCTTCACTCTAGTGTGTAATGGAACAGTAGAAGCTCTTGCTTCTAATTATAACTTAGTGCCAATTAATCTTTTACTATCCCTCCCACTCCCTCATTTCTCAGTCTCTGATAGTCACCTCTCTAATCTCAAGCTCTGTTGTTCCAAAATATATTTCTTATCATTCGTGTCTGGCTTATTTCTCTTCACTTAGCACAATGTCCTTCACATCCATAATGTTGTCTCAAATGACATGACTTCATTGTATGCCTTCTCAAAGCATGTTTTCCACAGTGCATATACCATATTCTCTTTACCAGTTCATTGGTTTATGGATACCTAGATTGTTTTAATTTATGGGTTATTGTAAACAGTGTGTCAGTGAATATGGAAATGTAACTTTTATTTTTCTTCCAATACTAGGGATTGAATCCAGGGCTCTGTGGTTATAAACACTCTCTCATTCTCTCACTGGGCCAAATCTCCAACTCTTAGGCATCCCTTTAAAGTATTATTTTATAAGCAGAAGTAGAATTGCTGATCACCTGGTAACTCTATTTTACTTTTCGGAGGAATATTCATGAAGTTTTTCAAAAGTTATTTCTTATTAAAGTTAATTCATTTTTACCAGTAATACTGCTAACAACATTTCTGAATGGAAACCTGAGTAGGTATAGAAAGTGGATGTCTAAAGGGTGAAAGGTTGTATGAGTAAATTTTGTGGTTTTTAAATAGTATGCAATGAAAGAGGACAAAGCGGAGGTGTTATTTGAGGGTGATGTTTATTAATTAGTAGCCAAATCCTGCTGAGTACAATGGAGTTAGCCAAGTAGCTTATGTCTGCCAGCACTTTCTCTTGCCTTTCATAAATTCCGTTTACCATAGTAACTGTTCCCCACACTCATGGTAAAAATAGAAGTAAAATAAAATGTTTGTAAAACTCACAAAGAGTAAGAGATTATATATTACCTACTTCCTCAATCCCAATAATGGTTATAATGGAAATGGCTCATTAAAAAAAGACAAACTCATTTGAGTGGGATGTCTAGAGTCACAGTATGTGCATCTTTTGACATGGTACTAACAAGCTTAACACACCGAAGATCAGGACATAGAGAATAAGTTAAACATTTTCTTTATGAAGATTCTTATCTACAATGAAAACTCTTTTAAATCGTCATTATTCTGGGTATAGTATATTGGATGGTGCAATTTTCTGTCTTAATAGTATTGATATTTCAATGCTTCTTTTTAGAAATTTAAAAATACTTTCCTTTTGACAAGATAATTCTGCCACGCTGCTAACTAGTCATCTCGGAGCCTACACAATTATTTACTTTGCACCATTAATGGCCTGTTTCTTTTTTAAAGCTTAGGCAATCACAGCGACTGTAACGAGTCAGGGCTTTAGATTATTTGGGTTGCCAGTCTCCTTTGTTCCTCCTTAAAAGAAATGTCAGTCAAATCTGGGTTTGATCAGTACTTCCCAGAGAACAGGGAGGAAAATTTGCACTTGTCATTTAGTCATTTATAACAACGTTAGAACAGAAAAGACTGAAACATTTATAAATTTCTTTGGAGATGCTTTTGCGGCACAAATGTGCTGAGTGGAATATTCCTTTTCAGTGCTTTAAATCATATTCTGTTTGAAAACCATTTTAAGAGCACAAATAATCAGAACTGGCATATTAGGAATCATGAGCTGACTGTAAGCTATTTTTAAAGCGTCTGCTGTGTGTCAATCATTCCCATGACAAAACATTTACTCTGAAATTATTTAGAATGAGGTAACCTACCCAGTTGAAACTGAGGTTTTAATGCCATAAAGATTAAATCCCTTTGTAATGGACCTTGGGGCAAGAATAAGCAGAAGTGGCTAGGGTAATGATGAATCACAGCTTACTTAAACTTGCACAAGAACAAAGAGTAACTAAAGCCATGAGATATTTCCACTGCTGACGGGAGGTACAGGTTTTATATAGTGTATGTGAATATCTGCCTGGGTAATGGTGTTGTGTGTGTATATCTAACTGTGTGTCTGTCTGTCTTTCTCTCTCTCTCTCTCTCTCTCTCTCTCTCTGTGTGTGTGTGTATGTAGTTATGTGTCTCCATATTTTCTGTGCATATGAATGTGTACTTTTCTAAGACTATGCTTCAGTAGTAATTTTCACAAGGTATTTTTGTATGTTTGCTATTGTCTTCTACTCTAGCTCTCAAAGTGACTTTAACACATCACTTTTTCTTACATGATCTACATCTCTGTTGGTTCTCTCTGCACAATGTTCAGGGTAGAAGATATGCACTGAGAATTGGAGAAATACCATGCTGGTATGAAAGTTGCTTGAAGAATTGAAAGGTGCTGGAAGGTTTCTTCATGCCGGTGTATTCATATTTAGATGGCATCGTGAAAAATGGATTGTTAGTCAAATATTTATCAGAAAATGCTACAAAACTTAGTAAACCATGTAAATCTGTTTAAATGAGTCTCTCCAGACCACCATGATTTATATGATGGTAATTTGAGACTGAGTGTATGTTTCCAACCATAAGCACTCCAAAAAAATACCAAAATTTGCACTATGACACTGCTAACTACTATGATGTGCACAGTTTTTTATAGGGATTCACCAAAAAGGACCTAATTATTTGTATCCAATTAAAGTTCAGATGTAAGTTATGGGCCTTATGAAAAACTAGATAAATTCTAAAACTAAGAACAATGAAAAGTTAAAGAGAAGGTGAATGAATGATTGACCAAAGGAAGTCCCTCCTAGCTGAGGGACTCTCCATGATCCATGGAAGATATAGAGTCTAATAAAGACTGAGTGAACTAGAGTTTAATAGAACTAGAGTCCAAAATATGTTAATATCAGATAAAGTAGAACACAGAAAATGATAGACATTGTACAATAACAACAAAAGTATCCAGTCACTAGTTATTACAAACATATTTAAGGACTAGAAGAGTTAAAGATTGGAATATAATTGAGTAAAGAAAATAAAACTCTTAGTTAAATGTATAAACAAATCTTAATTAAAACCACTTACTTAGCATTCATTAACTTTAGGCATTACACTGAGAAGCTAAGTATAGTTTTATCAAATAGTTAGTTGATCATGGGGATTTTCTAGCTATTAATTATTTAACTTACAAGACTTCAGAAGCATTGAGAATAAACAGTCTGTATGCCTGCTAGAAACCACACAAGCCTATGGTATCTCTGAGGACAAGAAGGCAAAATTCTGAGTTTTGTTTCATACTGTATATGAAGTACAGTAACAAGACAATGGTAGACACTTAGTTTACCCAATGGTACGACTCCAGAAGGAACTTGTTCAATGAGGACCGAGGACATAGCTCAATGGTACCGTGTCTGAGCAGCTAGCATGCCTGAGGATCTAGTTTTGATTCTCAACAACAGGAGCAGGGGTGTGTTAATAAAACCAACATAGCTTAGAAGTAAATAACCATCTGAATAAGAAATTCTTTTGAGAGGTATATTTTGGAATAGCTGAAACAAATCAACAATAAAATATACATGACCAGATTGCAGCATTGAAAATATAAAGAGAAGAATATTGCATTTAAGACAAATAAGCAAAACTGATTTATCCCAGAAGGAAAATCCTGGAGGGTTTTGATTATTTTTATTATAAAATATACATAAAGCTGTGACAAAAAAAAAAACAATGTAAACAACAGATGAAAATACAGCAAACGAACTGTCAAAAAGCAGGGCTTAAGGGCAGGTAGATAGAAACCACTCCTAGAATTATAATAAAACAGGAAGCAATATGACTGCGGCTTTTTATCTGCAGGATAAGGTGTCAAAGCACAGCCCAGAACAGCTCCTCTCGTGGGAAAATGAAGTAAACTTCAAGGATGAGAACACCAAAGAAAGAGAAAATGAAAGACAAAGGATACCTAATTATTAAGGCTATGATCGGGGATAATTTTAAAGGCTGCTAGACAAGGTATGTGTGCAGCAACAAAGCTAAAAGGCTAGAAACAATAAAAGACAAATTGCTTGCTCAGTGATAAACTATATATTTGAAACCTGTATGAAACAGGATTCTATAGGCAAAGTTATGTGACTGATATGTAGACAACCTATATTAGCTACTTTCCTTAGGAAAAGAGTAGGAAAGCGTACTGGAGGGCACTTTCATAAGGACCACATTTGAATGTCTTCTTACAAAATTCTGGCGAATTTTAAGCATAGTCTCACCCAAACACATTACAAATACAAACATATTAACTTCTAAGTTGTATGTGTGAAGCAAGCATATTTACTCATACATAGGAAAACTCCACATACACGTTCATAAGCAAGGACTAGTCTTGTAAAAGGTACCCAGCAGCAAACAAAAGCAACATCTTTAATCAAGTTCAAGATTACACCATAATGACGACAACTTCTACCAGGAATAAAGAATGGATTATTGAGGAAAACAGCATAGTGTAAACCAACTGTTCTTAATGTGTAGATTACAGCCCACATGGGCATTATTTTTCTTCCCCTTAGCAGATAGCTCCCATATCAGATGTTTTCTAATTCATAACAGTAGTATAATTACAGTTATGAAGTAGTAATGAAATAATATCAGGGTAAAGGGTCACCACAACATGAGGAACTGCATTAAAAGGTCACAGCATAAGGATGGTTGAGAACCAATGTTATAAACATATCCACTGTGACCTAGATTGATTTTTATAGAATTGATACTATGATTTATATTTAAATCTACTGAAATCATTCATAAATTGAGGTACCATTTTCATGGGTGTGGTGTAATTTTTGACTTGTGACAGTAATTCTTCATGTAAAGGCACAGACATGTAATATCAGGTAAAGCGCAATACAAACAAGGGCATCATTGCAAACCAAGTGAGCTAAATGGGGAGGGTGGTCATACTCATGAGCTAAATGACAAGGGTGGTCATACTCATGAGCTAAATGACAAGGGTGGTCATACTCATGAGCTAAATGACAAGGGTGGTCATACTCATGAGCTGAATGACAAGAGTGGTCATACTCAAGAGCTAAATGACAAGGGTGGTCATACTCATGAGCTAAATGACAAGGGTGGTCATACTCATGAGCTAAATGACAAGGGTGGTCATACTCAAGAGCTAAATGACAAGGGTGGTCATACTCATGAGCTAAATAATGAGGGCGGTCAGACCCATGAGATAAATGACGAGGGTGGCCTTACTCACTGCTATCATTCAGTTGCTCAGGGGTTACCAGTCAGTGCAGATAAGTAAATACTTATTTAATATCTAAAAACTTCTTAGAAATTAAATTTTAAAAACTCATAAAAATAATATAATTTGTTGAGATAATACAAAGCAGTAAAATGTAAAGAATTGAGTATTGGTGTGTTTGTAGGGAAACTAACACTGATGACAAAACTAATAAAATATTGTGATAAATCCAAGAAAACTCTACAGAATTTCATTAGATTTTTAAAGCAATAAGAAAATACAGGATCTTTTATACTTCAGTTTTGACATACAAATGAAATGTTTTTGAGGTCCTAATAAAGCTTTTGATTTAGAATGTCTGAATAATTTAATAGAAAATTTCCCAGAATTCTTTGCCACAATAAAATTTCTAAAAATAAAAATAAACAGCAAATTTCTGAAAACTTAAAAGGAAAGAAGAAAAATAAATGTAAAGAAGAACGAAGAGAATTGGGAAGAAGAGAGTAGAGAAGAGAAGAGAAGAGAAGAGAAGAGAAGAGAAGAGAAGAGAAGAGAAGCAGCAGCTCTTTATCCAGTATGTATGAATCTGTGTGTGTGTGTATGTGTGTGTTTAAGTATGTGAATTTTTATTTGTATGTATGTATGTATATATGTATATGTAAATGTATATATATGTATGTGTGTGTTTGTGGTATATATGTATGTATGTGTATGTTCATAGGTTCCTAATACTATTGTGAAATAGTGTGAATGTCCTAAATTTCTCTCCAGAATATAACCTAAAATAGTCAATAGTTAATATAAAAAACAATTATAAATAATTCTAAGTCAATATAAAATAAATATATCAATGGCTAACAATTAACTGCATCATTCATCTTTTTAAGATTAAATCAAGGCAAAGTGTGTATTTTAATTCAACAATGAATTTTTTTTTTTAATAAAACAGGACCTGATGTTCTGGTGACTATAACTTTACCAGATGACAGCCTCCCTATTCATCTTGTTAAGAACCAAGGCCACTTCCCTGGTCATCACTCTGCAGTTGCTGTTCCTGGTGTTTGTATGTTTTCCCAGACACAACATGTATGCAGTCCCACAGTATACTCTGAATGTGGGCTAACAGATTGCCATTGATTGCAGCCACTCAAGTCTGTTTTTCAGTCTCCATTCTACCCATGTTTTCCAAAGTCTTAGCAATCCCAATAATGATGACTTCATTTAATAGATTACCTTAGAAATGACCATGGCCCCTAGTATGCCTGAAGTTACATCAGACCTTTTGTCCTTTACCTCAAATTCCTAGAATCTCCACAGAATTTGGATAGGTGGAAGTATAGAAAAGAAGTATTTCTAATACAGCAAAAAGGAGAAAGGAATATTTAATTATCAAGTTTTAATATGAAATAATTATGGGTACTCATATCTAGTAGAATTTCACTTTCCTTTGAGTAACCACTACAGTATTTACCCAGAGGTTCAACTCATCTGTAAGTTATTAGTCCTGCAAAAGTACATCAAATAAAATTATGGGAAATGGGCCTCGGGAGATTCCTGCACCATAAAGCCACATCTGTCCTTTATTTTTCACATAAAGTTTTAATGTAAGAATTTTCTTTTAAAGTTTTCTGCAGAAAATGTGCTGGCAGTTGAGAGCGAAGTACTCAGTTCCTGAGTTTTGACAGTTAAGTCTTCCGCAGATGCCTGAGGTGGACCTCCTGCAGACAAGCAAGGATGGAGTCCTCGGGTTAGGGATATGCTAGGGCAGGTGGACCTCCTTGCTTATCCTGTGGGCAAAGCAAGCTGAAACTCAGCAGGGAAGGGAAGAGAGAAAGGAAGACAGGTCTGAAATGAAGAACACATGGAAATAATTAGCCAGATAGGCAGCTGTGTCACAGCCAGGGGCCAAAAAGCGCATAGGAAATTAAAACCATAAGACAATGAAAAATAATTACTTACAAAAACATCACTCCAGTGAAACCGAGACCATAGTTACCAAGAATATTCAAGTACTAAGCGAAGATTCCAGGGTACTTCAAAGAAGCTTCGTGCCATGATAAAATAGTCCATTTAAGAAGTTTTCTAAATTTGGTTCTCTTCATCTAAATCCATGTTCCTCCTATTTCTTGGAGATCACTTGTGTTCTGATCAGCTGGTAATCCCTGCAGAACAAATGGCAGTGCTTAGCTCTCTTGCCAAAGCCACCTAGAGACATCGCAGAGCGTCCTGGGTCCTTCTTGTTTTCTCTTTAGAGTAAGCTGATCAAAATACAAAATAAAAATGAACTCCAGGAAGCAAACTTTTCCGAATGAGGAATAGATGATGAGAATTTCACAAAAGACTGAATTTCTTAACAGCTGGGAATAGTAAGAGGCTAGCTCTGTATTTAACCCCAGTCTGCTGGGCTCTCACAGCTCAGATCCTTGTATTCCTTCCACACCTGGTAGCCATAAGCCCTGCTTCCAATGGCTCTGGTATACAGTCTCCTCTTCCATAGAATAGGAACTGTAATGATATCTACATTTTGAGATCAACAAATATAAATAAAACAGTGAAAACAGTACCTGTAGATCGTAGTAAGCATTAGGCAAACATAGTATTCCAAAAATGTATGGGACAAAAGACAATCAGAATCTAAGAAAAGGGAAAAGAGAAATAAAGGGGGAAGAAAAAAATATTACTAATTTCTTCAGTGTTTCAAGTTATTTGTTTTACATATACCTTTGAAAATATAGTAAAGCAAAAATTGATACAGTCAAAATAGGAAAGTAGGAGACAGGTAAATATGTGCATTAATGTTCTTCTCTCATAATAGGAAAGAATTAAATTAATTCTGGAAAGTGAAGCTTACTGGCTAAAATACATTTATTATGTGTAAATTATGTATAATAACTTAATCAGTTTCTTGTCACTTTCATAAGCATTTTATACATTTGTAAACATAAGCAAAATCATCCACATATGAATACATCTATAAATGTATTTAAAAAACAAAGATTGAAACCTATAGCATGAAACCAAAATAATAAATATGATATATTATATCATAGCTCATAATAATGATGTGTTACATAAATGTTCTAGTACTATGAGTATCTGGATGTTTTGTCCATTTTTTAAATTTAATCTTTTTATACAGTCTAGATTTTATCCCCCTCCTGGTCCACCTTCTGACTGTTCCAGATCCCATACCTTCTCCCCCCATCTCCATGAGGATGTCCTCACACCATCACACCCCAACCCACCAGACCTCCCCACTTCCTGGGGCCTCCATTCTCTTGAGGGTTAAGTGCATCTGTCTGCCTGAGTCCAAATCCAGCAGTCATCTGCTATATATGTGTTGGGGGGCCTCATACCAGCTGGTGTATGCTGCCTGGTTGATAGCCAAATATCTGAGAGATCTCCCAGGTCCAAGTTAGTTGAGACCCTACAGGGTCACCCTCCTCCTCAGCTTCTTCCAGCTTTTCCCTAATTCAACCACAGGGATCAGCAGCTTCTGTCCATTGGTTGGGTGTACATATCTGTATTTGACTATTCCAGCTGCTTGGTGGGTATTTCAGAGGGCAGTCACTATAGGTCCCTTTTTCTGAGCACACTATAGCCTCAGTAATAGCATCAGGCCTTGGGAGCCTCCCCTTGAGCTGGATCCCACTTTGGGCCTGTCACTGGACCTCTTTATCTCAGGCTCTTCTCCATTCTTATCACTGCAGTTCCTTCAGACAGGAACATTTATGGGTCAGAGTTTTTGACTGTGGGATGGCAACCCCATCCCTCACTTGATGCCATGACTTTCTACTGAAGGTGGGCTCTCGAAGTTCCCTCTCCCCACTGTAGGGCATTTCATCTAAGATCCTTCCCTGTGAGTATGAGAGTCTTTCACCTCCCAGGTCTCGGGTACATTTTCTAGAAGTCCCCCAACCCACCTCCTACTTCCCAAGGTTGCCTGTTTCCATTCTTTCTGCTGGCCCTCAGGACTTCAGTCCTGTTGCCCCCACCCAATACCTGACCATGTTCCCCTCTTCTCCTCCCCTGTTTCCTTTCCCAATCTTGTTTAAAGTGTCTTCAGACATTATTAGCCTGTTAGTTGTTTGTTAATACAACTAACTGAGCTTGCTTCAGAACATAGGCCTGCAGTCCTAGCTACCTGGGACAGTGACGCCCAAAGGTCACAAGTTGGAGACATCTGTGGGCCACAGAATGAGCTCAAAATCATCATGCGCAAATTAGTAAGGCTGTTACCTCAAAATAAAAAGTAAAAAGAAGGCTAGGGATGTAGCCCACTGCTAGCACACTACTGTACTTGCCTTATGTACCTAAGGCCCTAGAGTCTAAGTGTGGATAGGTTTTCACTTGGGTACAGGAGTCACAATGTGGTTTCTATTTGGAATAAAAACTGGCAGACCTTTTTTCCTACCTGCTACTGGGCATTTTCAATACCATATCAACTGCTAACATTTGAAATTTCATTCTGCTTCTTTTGAAAAATGGATGGAAGATTTCCTCTCACCCCTTTATATCAGAAAGTGTTACGTCACATTGCAGTGCTGTACCGGAGATGCTAATCCTTCCTGCCTAGCGATTTGAACAGTGTTAAAGAGAACACTTTCTTTTCAGACAACTGTCCACTCTGGCTGAGACAAGGAGAAATGAAGCAGCTGCTGGACTGAGCACGCAAAGGCTCCACAAGCATGGACTTCTATACTCATGAGGGGAAGTTTTATCCAACTATTTTTTTATTCAGTCAAAATCATACCCTTCCCTATTGCACATTGTATACAATAGTGATGCAAATGAACCTATAAGCAGCCCAGTCTGTTTCACTCTCTTTTGCCCTAACAATGAAGTAATTTGGTAGACAGAACCACAGAGGTTTTATAGCCTTCAAGTAATGCAGGTAAGTACTCTAAACACACACAGCACATTAGCAAAAGCATCCTGCCTCTCAGCTAAAGTTTTAGATCTACATTTAAGGATGATTTAGGGACATAATATTTTTGTGATGCCCGAGGGAAGGAGGAAGATGGATGAAAGAGAAATCCATTGAAGTAAAACTACATGTTTCTCCCCTACTCTAAAGTCACTGATAAAAATAAAACTTTTTTTAAAAAAATTTTTCATGTATTTACTCAGAGTTTCCATTATATTAAGGTATTATTATCCTCTGCAAAAAACATATACAGTTGGACATTTTCAAACTTCATTACAGTCTCTATAGCTATATTCTTAAATTTTAAAATACTTGTCTCACTAGGATTTGGGGAAACATTTTTAAAAATATTATTATGAAGTATAATTTGATACTATTCTGGATGCAATATGAAGCAAGTCCTGTTAATTAGATATTCATATTTTAATAGAAATAAAATCAGTGAAGCGATTTGAGGAACAAACATAAGGCATAATCAGGCCTTCAAACACATCATAGAGCATAGGTCTCACAGGTCTGGCCCTCCTGATGTTAATATTGTGGATACTGTTTGAAATAATAACTTCATTAAAATTTAAAAGGTTTTATTCATGCAATTATTCCCAAAGCAAATAAATTAATTCCTAGTTCTATAATTACCTTTCAAGCAATTCCAATAATAACTATCCACATAATTGTCGACAAACATCCAAATTTCTTACAAAGTACACATATGATCAAAACTAATGACTTTAAAATAAATTTTCAAGTTTCAGTATTCAACCACACAACTGTTTCTCATGTTCACATGCATCTGGGGACCTATCATCTTTCTCCTCTTTGTTTTTAGTCTACTCTTAACAAAGGACAAAATACAAATGATTGCATTTACTTAAGTTTGAATATTGGTTTAATGTTTTAGTGTCTAGGATATCGTTTTGAGAAAGGAGTTAGAACTACTAATGCTTTAAATATTTGTGTATTTGTGTTCTCTAGTTTGCTAAGAGATCTGTTCACATAGACACAGCAGAGGAGAAGCTCTGTTTACCATTGTTCATCGGTACCAAACAGGTTAGAAAAGCAAACTGAACCAATTAGAATTCTTTCATGAAAATTAAAATAAGCATTTTGATGTCAATTTTTAATGTGCAAATGTGAATTCATATAAGCAGTCATGTTTCTCCATTATCTCAATCATATAATTCCTATTTCCCTTATGTTCCCCAAAAGCATTCATGCACAACAATGCACTAGATTAAAATACACATTTTCTGAAAACTTCTTATGACGAAGAAGATAAGTACACTTGCTTCACACTCCACATAGGAAGTGTTAAAAATGAAAGCCACTCATCCCTAAACTTCACCTTTTTATAGTATGGTTCTGTGTTTCCCCAACACTTTTTTTTTTTTTTTTTTGCTTCTATCACTTGACTCCCCCTCTAATTGTGTTGTCTCCTAATATATAAAACTGTTTAGTTACGTTCTAGCTTCTCCTCTCAAAATGTAGATCCAAATAGAAATCCAGGGACAGCAGAAGACAGGCAGAAATGGTTGTTAATGCTACAGATGGAAGTGGTGTGATGCTACTTTTCTTCTACACAGCCTAGCCTTCAAGATCCACCTGCTCCTTGACAAAGTACATGTCTCAAGAGAAATGGCAAGCAATTAAGTATTTCCCTGCTTACATTACTTAGTATTTATGGGAGGTTCCAAAATACTATGATAATCCTCATTGTCAACTTTACTGTATCTGTAATCACCTTAGAAATGTTTCTTTGAGTATTATCTGATAGGACATTTCAGGCAGTTTTAAGTGAGAAGAAAAAGCTCACTCTGGGTGTAGGTGGAGAAGTCCCATAGTCTGGGTTCCAGTATGAACACAAATGAAAATGACAGAGAGTTAGCCAACTACCAGTACCTACCTCTCCCTATTTCTGGACTGTGACCAATGTGATCAACCAACCCCCACTCCTATCATGCCTTCCCTACCATCATGGCCAGTATCACCTCTTACACAGTGAGGCAAAATCAGCCTTGCTTTCCTTAAGAATTTTTCCAGATATTTTGTTAGAGAAATAAGAAAAGTAACTGATGGAACACATTGACTGGTCTTAGTCAATAACACTACAGGGACAGGATACCGTTGTCTGGCCTTTGTCAAAATGACAGAGGAGGCATCAACTGGATGTTAGAATGGAAATAAAAAAGGTGAACCAAGCGCTAGCAATTGTTATGTTAGTCATTACTCCAGACTTCTTGGGCTGAGAGACATTAAGATAGGAATCTGACTACATCTTAAACTGGTCACTTCTCTGTAATGCTTGTTCCTCCCATAGATCCTGTTGAAGATTCTCAACTCCTGGTTTATCAGCAGTTAAGAAAGGTATCTTCACCTTTCTTAAAAGAGTGATGGATGTTTTATTATTTTTACTCAGAGTTTTGTAATAATCAAGAAATATAAATTAAAGGGAGCATCAAGAACCTCAAACAAGAAGAAAGGATCAATAGAGATTTCTGATCTCAGCTGTTACTTCTGCGCCTGTGCCACTGTAGTGACTCCTGCTATGGGTCCAGCAGGCCACCATCATTGCTCTTTCATTGTCACTAAAAGCATGAACACATCAGAGAAAGAAGAGCAGCGATTTGCTGTAGTTACGAACATTTAGGATCATTTAGGATGCCACAACAATTTCTATAAGGCCACACCTTGTTCACTGGGAAGCCTCAGATATATACTTCTAAAAGATAGTGTTACTCAGAATGACCTAAAATATACACAGGAAAATGTGTGGAAGCTATTTTCTCCTAGGAGAATGCAGATTTTAAAGCCGTTGAAATGTGCCAGACAAAAATGTTGGTTTTTGCTGTATAATAGTTTCATCTTATAAAATTGCTTGTAGTTTGATGAGTATAATAGTATGTGTTGAGAATAGGAGACCATATTTTGAGTGAAAGTTACTCATAATAAATATCGGGTTATATTATGTCATTTATCACATTAGAAGAAAATAAAGCTTTGTATAATATTTTGGTTTCCCGCACCTACTTATTTAGCAAAACTTACATAGTAAATAGCTATTTTTTATTATTTTTTAAATTTTATTTTTCTTGAATATTTTGTGTATTTATATTTCAAATGTAAATATAAAAAATCCCTTCCCCCCGTCCCATACCTCCTCCACTGCTTCTATGAGGATGCTCCTACTCCCTCCCACCCACCCATTCAACACCCTGGCATTACCCTACATTGGAGAAACGAGCCTTCACAGGACCAAGGGCTTTTCCTCCTATTGATGCTGGACAATGCCATCTTCTGCTACATATGTGGCTGGAGTCATGGGTCCCTCCATGTGTACTCATTGGTTGGTGGTTTATTCCCTGGGAACTCTGGTGGGGTCTGGTTGGTTGATACTGTTGTTCTTCCTATGGGGTTGCAAACCCCTTCAGCTCCTTCAGTCCTTTCTCTAACTCCTCCACTGAAGTCTCCTGTTCAGTCCAATGGTTAGCTGTGACCATCCTCATCTGTATCAGTAGTGTTCTGGCAGAGCCTCTCAGGAGACAGTCATATCTGACTCCTGTCAGCAAGCACTTCTTGGCATCAGCAATAGTGTCAGGGCTTGGTGGCTACACTGGGATGGATCTCCAGGTGGGGCAGTCTCTGGATGATCTTTTCATCAGTTCCTGTTCCACTGTTTGTCCCTGTATTTCTTCCCGTGAGTATTTTGTTCTCTGTTCTGAAAAGGAATGAAGCATCCACATTTTGGTCTTCCTTCTTCTTGAACTTCATATGATCTGTGAATTTTTTCTTAGGCATTCCAAGCTTTTGTGCTAATATCCACTTATCAGCGAGTGCATACTATGTATGTTTTTTTTTTTTTGACTGGGTTACCTCACTCAGTGTGATATTTTCTAGTTCCATCCATTTGCCTAAGAATTTCATGTAGCCATTGGTTTCAATAGCTGAGTAGTACTTCATTGTGTAAATGTACCACATTATCTGTAAAGCTCTACTTTTCTTCCAATTAAAAATATTTCTCTAATTATGCATCATGAATGTGTCCCTTATGATAGTTTTTAGTATATATATATATATATATATATATATATAGAGAGAGAGAGAGAGAGAGAGAGAGAGAGAGAGAGAATTGATATTGTATATCAGTTGATGTAGTCTTCTACCTAATAGTATAAAAATAAATTTAAAGTAATTTGCAGAGCCTGCTGAAACACTTTTAGAGCTAAAGCGATGGCTCAGTGAATAAGGTACTAGCTACATAGGAATAAGGATCAGAGTTTGGAATAACAAAACGCACATCGAACTGAATGTATTAGCACATGTCTGTAAGTCTTTAATCTGAGCAGATATAGAAGACTCTCTAGAAGGTTCTCATCTGGGTAGTCTGGTATAGCCATGAATGAAAAAAAGGCCTTATTTCAAATAAGGTAAAAGACCTGACACCAAAGGTTGTCCTCTGACCTCCACACAGTCACTCACACATGCACACAGACACACACATACTACATACATAAATTAAAACCTGTTGTGTATACATTTTCACTATCCTGCCATAGTTCCAGAAATTGTCCCTGCTATCAGTCCTCACCCAGTTTCCCTTGAATCTACAGATAAAAGATGCACAAGTAATTGTTCCTTTTTTACTGGATATTTTTATTTGCATTTCAAATGTAATTCCCTTTCCTGGTTTCCCATCCATAAACCTCCTATCCCATCTCCTCTCCCCTTTCTTCTATGAGGGTGTTCCCCCACCCAACCACCCACCCTTTCCCACCTCCCTGCCCTGACATTCCCCTATATTGAGGGGTGGGTCCAGCCTTGGCAGGACCAAGGGCTTCTCCTCCCTTTGGTGCCCAAAAAGGCCATCCTCTGCTACATATGCAGCTGGAGCCATGGGTCTGTCCATGTTTACTCTTTGGGTGGTGGTTTAGTCCCTAGGAGCCCTGGTTGGTTGGTATTGTTGTTCTTTTTTAACTTGTCTCCTTGGCACAATTACTCGGTGCTATCTTCTGCCTGAAAAACTGCCCTTAGCAATATTTTTATCTCCTTACCTCCCACTTGCCCTAAACTCTACTTGCTAAGATACATCCAGTCCCTGCTAAATACCCTGGCCTGTAGGAGCGGCCATAGGCCTCAGCTCCTTCTGAGACCTCACATAGCTACTGGGTTCTTCTTGCTTCAAAACATGAGAAACCCCTCGCTTCCTATGCATTTGTCTCTTTTCCTCCAAGAACATAAAAGACTCACTTATTCCGTCTTCCCAACAATTGGCCCATGACTTTCTTTACAGACAGCTCAAAAACCCAATTAAAAAAACAAGACCTTAACAGAACAACCCCTAAAAATAACCCTTTCAGAAAGCCTACAGAATTTTTAAATGAGCTATCTTCAAAAGACCTCATCTATTAAGAAACTACTACAACTTTCCCACCTGTGAAGTTTTCTTTGAAAGCCCCAAAACACGTTTTATTGTTGATGATCCAACTGTGTTTTTGCAAATGAATGAATCCCTAATGTGCCATGGTATCATTAATAAAATCCAACAATAAAACTATTTCTAAAACTCAACATAATTAAGATTTTGGTAAGAAAGGTTTGCCTAACTCCATTGGTCCTCAGTTTACAGGGAATCAGAGATCAAATGATCTACCTGATTTTCACACATCTGCAGTTACTGGCTCCTACCTGGTCATGGAGCTGATATAGCAGCTTTCCTGGCTGTGCTGGATTCAACTTCCTTCTCTAAATGGTCTAACACTATGGACTATCAAAGATAGCACTGACCATGGAGGCCTCAGGCTTTCTTCTGTGTTCCACAGATGTGATATTGAAAATTAAATAGCCTTCTGAATCTTATTTTTTTATTTAAAAGTTCTTATAAATATGAAACCTACCTTAAGAAAACTAAAATAATGTGAAAACCTGAGGTAATAAGGAACATAATTTTATCTACAATAGTCATTTGTTTAATCATAGCATAGTAGTTGAGCAATAAACAGATTCTGCTTTGAGTAAAATATGCATATTTTATAGGAAATAAGTACTACAGGATAGGTGGATTCCATCTTTTGTTCACAATTGTGTGCCTCCTCTTGTAGGAAATAGAGGTTTACTGGACCATGGGAAAATCCAATATTTGTACTTGGTCTGAGCCTGTTTTAACACAGCAGTGGCTGACAACAAAGACTGAACTTACAACAAAGACTGAATGCTGAACAAGTCTAAAAACTGAGGACAAAAATCAATCCTTATCAAATTGTAATTTTTTTGACAGTGAGCTCAAGTCATTTCTTTTCCTAGGATTAGGGCAATGTTACCTTAATAAGCAGGCAAGTGTCTAAGACCTGGAAGACTGGCATCAAATGAAGCATAGAGTTTCTCATGGATTTCTTTGTCCATGATATACATCAGAATTGATACAACTATACACACACACACACACACACACACACACACACACACACACACACACACACATGAAAACTGTATATTATGACTTTTACTAAGTAGCAGACTAGAATGTAAAAACTACAACACTGAAGTCTGGCCAGTGGAGCTGCAAGCATTGGCATGACCTCAATTCATTATAAAAACCTCTTCTCTGGATCAGCAGGGAGCCCGAGAATCAGTATGTATGTTTTGAAAGTGCGTTGAGCACACACAGTGACTTTTTGAAACTATTAATATGATTTGAAACTCAGAGTCAACCAGGAGCTGTCTAGGAAAATAAAAATCCATGAGAAATCTTGACTTCCCTAGGAAATTGGGAAATTTAGGACTCGGGAAGACAGGAAGAGAATATGACTCACAAATCAACAACCAACACTGGTTCATAACCTTAACTAAGATCTGCATTTACACAATATATATATATATACATATATATATATATTTATACATATATATACATATATATATTTAAATATATATATATATATATATATGGTGTGGTTGCAGCTGAAACACTGGAATTTGCAACAGACAGATGTGCAAAGTAAAGATGTGCATTCGGGTACAAGAAGACAAGTTAAGGCAGTTTGCATTTGGGAAAATATCACTCAGAAAGCAGCCACAATTACCTATGCTCTGAGTTGGAGGTTATTGTATACACTGATGGCATGACTGTTCCATGGTATGGTATGTGTGTGAGAGAGAGAGAGAGAGAGAGAAAGAGAGAGAGAGAGAGAGAGAGAGAGAGAGAGAGAGAGAGAATAACCAGAGGCATTTGGAAGAATCCAGAGTAGAAATAGAAAATAGTAGACTGAACATGGCCAGTTAACAGGACTTTGCCAAGAGAGAAGCAAGAACAGAGTAGACAGAAGGAGGGACCAAGGGCCTCCCATCCATTGATTCCAGACAAGGCCATTCTCTGCTACACATGCAGCTGGAGCCATGGGTCTCTCCATGTGTGCTCTTTAGTTGGTGGTTTAGTTCTTGGGAGCTCTGGGATGTCTGGTTGGTTGATGTTGTTGTTCTTCCTATGGAGTTGCAAACCCCTTTATCTCCTTCAGTCCTTTCCCTAACTCCTCCATTGGAGTCCCCTGCTTGATGCCCCTGGGTAGGGGAATGTCAGGATGCTGAGGCAGGAGTGGTTGGGTGGGTGGGGGAGCAACCTCAAAGAAGCAGGGGGATGGGAGAGGGGGTTTGTGGAGGGGAAACCAGGAAAGCAGGAAACATTTGAAATCAAATAAAAAGAAAGAAAGGAATGAGAGAGGGAGAATATGAGAAAACAGAGGAAGGAGGGAGACAGAGAAAGAAAGACAAAGAGTGCAGAACATAACCAAAACAGCAGAGTTATTAGGAGAATGAGTAGTTGGGGAAGTGGACAGGGAAGATTCAGAACTGAAGGAAGTTTATGGTAAGGAAGGAGGCAGAGTGCTTCGAAGAATTAGGCTCCTTGAGTTCCTAAAGAACTTTGTTATTGAATTCACTTTTACTTTTCAAAATTCTGAAATTTTCTGGTTTATAACTCAACTTACTTGAAGGCAATGGCATTATTTATTCTATCAGTGCACTTATACTTAAAATCAGGATGTGCAATAGTGTAGCAATCTTATGAGGTTTTATATGAAGTCTCTGTCCTTGTTTGAGTAGTCTCAGTTCTTCCTATACAATAATTAGCTTCCCCTTTTAAAATGTCAATATTATGAGGTTGATAGCACACACTGCTCTTGCAGTGGGAATGAGTTCATTTCCCAGCACCCAGATCAGATGAATGGCAGCAGCTTGTGACACCAGCATTAGATATAAGGAGCACTGGATGTAAGAAGGATCCCGGCTCCCAGAATAAGAAATCAGATTCAAAATACATGTGCAGATACATGGGTTTGTTCCCTGACTAGCTAAAAGGCTAAAATAAACCATTTATACTAATCTACATTCTGCCATGTGACTGGTTACCTCTGCTGTGGGACCATGGGTCTGTCCTTTTGACATCTTTCCTGAAGACACCCCCACTTTCCCAAGCCTGGTTCTATCCCAAAATCCTCTCTGCCTACCAGATACCCCACCTTCGAGTCTACCCTTTTCCATAGGTTATAGTTTGCTTATCTTTTTAACTGCTAGATAATGATACAATACAAAAGGTATTCTCTCTATAATTAGAAGATCTGATACTTCTGGCCTCTGCAGGTGAGAACTCTTATTTGAATATATTCATACACAGATACAAGCACATAGCTAAATATAATAAAAAATAAATCCAACATGATGAGGTCATTGTTTCTCATAAAACAGATCCACACAACTAAAATAATTCTGGTACTTAACCACAGTTAAACTATATTTAGACATTTTTAAAATCCAGGAGGCAAAACTTGTACAAAATAAGCTCCATAAATTAAGTTTACAAGAAGAGAATAAAATTTATTCTTAAATTAGCAAATTTTCATAATTATTTTAATTATTGATTTTCAATTTAATTAAAGTTTAACTAGATTGCAGCAAACTAAAGTAATACCAATTGCTATTTGCAAATCTGCATTTTGGATAATAAAGATTATGCCAGAAGCAAGGAAAAGAAAAATTATTTGAGGACATATAATTTAATATTACTTTTACCACTAATTAAATGTAGTTAATTAATACTTCCAATTTAAACTACTTCTTAAGATAGTTTAACATAGCTTACAAGTTATTCTGTTCTCCTTAACATATTTTATATATACTTTATGAATTTAAGATTAACTCAATTTAAAATAGGTTGTAATTCTGGTCAGAAAAATTTTACTTCTTTAGGGTAAAATAACTTTTGAAAGCAAATGTTGTGGGGTTAGTATGTGAGTACATGTGTTTGTGTGTGTTTGTGTGTGTCTGTGTGTGCGTGTGTGTATAGATATGACAGAGAGAAAAATGTAATTCAATTCTTATACAGGATTCCAATCAAAATACAAATAAGGTCATAATTTTCTCCTAAACAGAGAGAGAGAGAGAGAGAGAGAGAGAGAGAGAGAGAGAGAGAGAGAGTTTGTGTGTGTCTGTGTGTGTGTGTATACATATGACAGAGAGAAAAATGTTAATTCAATTCTTATACAGGATTCCAATCAAAATACAAATAATGTCATAATTTTCTCCTAAAGAGTGTGTGTGTGTGTGTGTGTGTGTGTGTGTGTGTGTGTGTGTGTGTACCTGTAAGATTCCCCCATCACCTCCACCCCAGGAACACCCTACCTGCCAAGTCCTCTTAAGGCACACAACAGCTAAGTTCAATAGATAAATGATTCGTGATGAGAGCTAGTTTTAAGCATCTCCAAAAATAAAGTCAGTAAGTGTCGTGGTAGCAACTGAAAAATAGTAGTTTAGGTGCTACGTGCCTCTCTACTCCCAACAGCTCAAGTTTCCTTGATTAAAAAAAAATACAAAAATATTTCACCTTGGAATGCAAATTGCCCCTATATTTAGATTTCATTATCTACTGAAAAGAAGCAATATGAATTTTAGCTTTCCATTTATGGAGCAAGTCTAAATTTAACCTAATTCCTTATTAGAGGAGAATCAGAGTGGTAGAGAGGAATAATACAAAGAAGAAATATAAAAATAAGCCCTGCTCTACACATTTATCTGTGTCAGATGCTTTGGTTGTTTTGTATGGAAAAAGGGGAGTGCTGCTCTCCAAGGTCTTCAGGGCATAGATGTGCACAGTAACGTTCCTTAGAGCAGGATGTAAACATGACATATTTATTAGAGAGTATTGATCACAGCAGGAAATGCACCGAATGAATAATACATGAAGCAACAATGTAGTTTT
The DNA here is from genome assembly GCF_011064425.1 of Rattus rattus. Lineage (NCBI taxonomy): Eukaryota > Metazoa > Chordata > Mammalia > Rodentia > Muridae > Rattus > Rattus rattus. The sequence goes on from NC_046156.1 coordinate 82,282,159, forward strand.
CTGCATTTAACTGGTCACCTTATGCCCAGTAAACTGGACTGGTATCTCCCTTCTTAGTGGAAAGAGGAACTCCTCAGAAATATAGAGGGAAATTTTATTTAATAGTAATAGTAGTAGAAGTAATAGTAGTAATAGTAATAGTAGTAGCAGCAGTAGTAGTAATAGTAGTAATAGTAGCAGTAGTAGTAGTAATAGTAGTAATAGCAGCAGCAGCAGCAGGAGTAGTAGTAGTAGTAATCCTGAAGTTTTTGTTTAGCAGCCAACTTTTAATTAAGAATAGCCCTGGGCTCCAAATGCATATGTAGCAGAGAATAGCCTTGTTGGGGAACCAGGGGAAGGAGAAGCCCTTGGTCCTGCCAAGCTTGGACCCCCTGTGCAGGGGAATATGGGGGGCAATAAGAGAGATCTATAGGAGGAATACCTTTATGGGGAGGGGGAGGGGAGGGGATGGGGGCTTATGGACAGGAAACTGGGAAGGGGAATAAAGTTTGTAATGTAAGTAAAGAAATATATCTAATAAAAATTTAGAAAAAAAGAGTCCCAAAAATAGAAAAAATAATTTTGAAATATATATTTAACAAATAAAAATTAAAAAAAGAATAGAATAGTAATCTTAACTTGCTAACCAGATTCTGTTCTGTTTTGAAATGAAATATTACACTTACCTAGATTAGAGCAGGGTATGAAAATTTTTACATGGAAATTAACATTTACATGTGACTGAGGAGTAGTTTCGGGAGATCCAGAACACTGAGCATGTTTACTTGCACTCTTTGTAATGTGTATGTTTGGAGGATTCAGTGTGAAAGCCATGTCATCCATAGCTAGACTATGGTAACCTAAGATATCCATAAGATGGGATCACAGGTCCTTGGCATCTTGGTGAGTATTGGGAACTATAGACCCCTTCTTAGCTAATCTGTATTCTGTAAAAGAAAAAAACAAGTCAACTTATACATTCTCACAGGTACAGTAAAAGGAACTGTATCTAACCTTATTGATTTCAGGGTGATCTTTGCAACTGCTAATTCATGTGCTAGAAACCTAGACAAGCTGTGCCTTTAGTTTAACAGAAAGCAGAATATGCAATTATTGCTTGAGCATTTGGTCAGTACTTACTGTATACTACCATTTCAGATGTGCCCTGCACGAACTTACATCTGTATAGGGAAATGGAAGGAAGAAGAAATTCTGAAATGGACTTAATAAAAATCACTCAAATGATTTACTGACAGGATCATTGTTTCTGTAGAGCAGGAAGCATAGGCTCAAAATAGAAATTAAAATTCTAAGAATGAAAAAAAAAAAGATTCTGTCCCTGCAGTCAATTTCCTGGCCCATATTCTCCTTGCATTTGTAGAGACCTGCTGGCACGAGGGACACAGGTAAGATTCCTTCACCCCCAGGAACACCCTTCCTGCTTAGTCCTCTTAAGGTACACAACAGCAGTAAACTCTACACTGTCCTCTGTGCTCCATTTTCCAGCCCACAATTATGCCTGCATTCTCAGAGGCCTGCCAGCACCAGGAAAAGCAGTTAAGACCCCACCACAAGCCCTTCCCTGACAGGTCCCCTTAAAGTATATCCAACATCAGTAAACTACAATGTGTACCTTGTACTTCATTTTGCTGCCTACAACTCTGCCTCCATTCCCAGAGACCTGACAGCATCAAGGACAATCAGGACACTGTGGCATCAAGAATTCCAGGAAATGCTGGTACTGGCTGAGACTGCTGAGGCAAAATTAGCACCCAAGACCTAGGAGGCCATACCAGCCACAAAATCTCCAGGGGAGACACTGTATTGTATTGTAACCATGGAATTTTATACCCAAACCCAAGTTCCCTGAAATAAGAACCCTGAGACTTCTTATAATGAATGAACACCTAGAACAATAGCTTTGGCTTGTGTCTGCTAGCCTATACCTCAATTATCCCATTTTAACCAGTCAACAGTTTGCGTTATATTTTTTGTTGGTCTTCTTGATTTCTTCTTCCTGTTTGCAGCTTAGATCTTCCATGGGCCTCTCAATCAAATCTGATTTATTAGTTTGGATAGAATTCATACTTTTTTTATTTTCCTCTGAAAACAAATAGAAAACATATTTCCTTCCTTCCTTCCTTCCTTCCTTACACTAAGCTTATGGAGAAATGGAAAAATATTAAAAGCCTCAAGGGGAAAAGGCCAAGTACCACATAAAGGTAGACTTATTAGACTTCCTCCTGACTTCTCTAAAACCCAGAGGTCCTGGGCAGAAGTCTTCCAATCTCTAAGATAGGACAGATGTCAACCTAGACTAGTACACCTGGCAAAACTTTCAATCACTGTAGATGAAGAAAACAATATATTCCATCACACACCAAATTTAAACTATGCTTTTCAATAAATCCAGTCCTATAGAAGGTACAAGAAGGAAAATTCCAACCGAAGGAGGATAACTACAACCAAGGAAACAGAAAAATAGATAATTGCACACCAGCCAAGCAAAATAACACACACACACACACACACACACACACACACACACACACACACACACTGACTACAACCAACAGCAAAATAACTGTAATTAATAATCATTTGGTTTTTAATATCTTTCAACATCGATGGACTGAATTCCCCAATAAGAAGACACAGACTATCAGAATGGATGTAAAAACAGGATCTTTCATTGTGCTGCATACAAAAATATGTTTCAACATCAAGGATAGATATTTCCTCTGAGTAAAGCATTCAACAAAGTTTTCTAAGCAAAAGAGTGCAAGAACTAAGCTGGAGTAGCCATTCTAATAGCTAATAAAATAGACTTAATCAAAATTAATCAAAAGAGATGGAGGACACTTAACACCCATCAAAAAAAAAATCCACCAAGATGTTGTTCTCAATTCTGAGTATCTATTCCCCAGTATGTAAGAGAAACAGCACTAAAGCTTAAATCACACACTGAATGCCACACATTAATAATGAGAGACTTCAACACATTAGTCTCACCAATGGGCAGATTATCCAAACATATATAGATCCAAATGGACCTAACCGATATTTACATATCATTTCACCCAAACAGAAAATAATATACCTTTTTCTTAGCCCTTCATGGAACCTTCCACAAAACTGACAATATATTTGGTCAGAAATCAAATCGCAACACATACATGAAAAATGAAATAACACCCTGAATCTTATCAGACCACTATAGATTAAAGCTGGGCTTCAACAGCAGAAACAACAGAAAGCCTACCAATTCATGGAACCTGGACAATTCTCTACCAATGATCACTTAGTCATGGAAGAAATGAAGAAAAAAATTAAAGACTTCATAGAATCCAATGGAAAAGCACAATATACACAAACTTACAGGATACAAGGAAAGCAGTACAAGAGGAAAGTCCATAGCACTAAATGCCCTCATAAATAAATTGGAGAGTTCTCAGACTATTTAAAAGTACGCCTGAACAAAAACAAAACAAACAAACAAAATAAGCAACACGCCCAAAATAAGTAGACATTAGGAAACAATCAAACCCAGGGCTGAAAATAATAAAATAAAAACAAAGGGAACTACATACAACGTCAGTGAAACAAAAAATTGGTACTTTGAGAAAATTAAGAAGATAAACAAACACTTAGCCAAAGTAACTGAAAGGCAGAGAAAGGATATCCAAATAAACAAAATCAGGAATGAGAAGGGGCACATAACAACATTGAGGAAATCCAAAATATCATTCGGTCTTACTTCAAAAACATCTACTTCGCAAAATTGGAAAATCTAAATGAAATTGAAGATTTAATTGATAGATATAGCATACAAAAGCTAAACCAAAATCAGATAAATAATCTAAATATATCTATAATCGCTAAGAAAATAAAAGCAGTCATTAAACCTTTCCAAACCAAATAAAACCCAGATATTTTGTGCAAAATTCTACCAGACCTACAAAGAAGAGCTATTACCAATACTCCTGAAATTATTCTACAAAATAAAAACAGAAAAAATACTACCAAATTTATTTTTTGAAGCCATAGTCATCCTGATCCCTAAATCACACAAAGACTCAACCAAGGAAGAAAATTTGAGAACAATCTCCGTTATGAACATTGATGAAAAATACTAAAATACTCGCAAACCAAATTCAAGAATAAATAAAAAGCATCCTCCACCATGTTCAAGTAAGCTTCATACTACAGATTCAAGGATGATTGATCATACAACATAATCCATCATATAAACAAATTGAAAGAAACAAAAACACATGACCATCTCTTTAGATGCCGAAAAAGTCACGGATAAAAATCTAACTCCTCTTCATGATAAAAGTCTTGGAGAGACCAGGGATATAATAAACACATATACACAATAAAGATGATATGTAGCATGTCTCTAGGCAATATCAAAATAGAGAGAAACTTAAAGAATTCCACTAAAATCAGGAACAATACGAGGCTATTCACTCTCTACATATCTATTAAGTGTACTACTTGAAGTTCTACTTATACAATAAGACAACTAAAGGAGATCAAGGAGATACAATTTGGAAAAGAAGTCAAACTATTTGCAAATGATATGATAGTATATAAAAGTGTCCTCAAAAATTCTATCAGGGAATACCTCCAGCTGTTAAACCTCTTCATCAAAGTGACTGGATACACTAACTCAAAGAGTCAGTAGCCTTCCTATAAAATGATAAACGGGATGAGAAATAAATGAGTAGAACAACATCCTTCACAATACCCTCAAATAAAATAATATATATTAGTGTAACTCTAAGCAAGTAAATGAAAGACCTGTTCTTTGAAGAAAGAAATAGAAAAAGATATCAGAAGCTGGAAAGATCTCACATGTTCATGGGTTAGTAAGATTAACACAGTGAAAATGGCCATCCTATTAAAGGCAATATATGTATTCAATGCTATTCCCATCAAAATTGCATCTTTGAGGCAAGAGTTTGTGAGAGAAACACAAAGAGTTCTCCATGAACCCAGGCATCAACCCCACGTGTTGCTGGGCACTCACATTTTGCTTTTTGGAATGTGCTCAGTGTTCACAGATCTGGGTCAAGTCTTAACCTGTGACTTAGGAGTCTAAATGTAATTTTTCCAATTTCACCACACATCTGCACTGACATAGGACTTGAGGGAATCAAGGCTCTATTTCTTTCTTTCTTTTTTTCCTTTTTTTTTTTTTCTTTTTTCTTTTTTGATATATTTCTTTATTTACATTTCAAATGTTATTCCCTTTCCTGGTTTCTGGTTTCCTGTCCATTAGCCCCTTCTCTCTTCCCCCTCCCCCATAAAGGTGTTCCCACCCCCATCCACCTCCATTACTGCCCCCAGACATTCTCCTGCACTGGGGGTCCAACCTTGACTAGACCAAGGACTTCCCCTTGATCTGGTGTCCCAACAAGTCTATTCTGTGCTACATATGCAGTTGGAGCCCTGAAGACCCTGTTTCTTGATTTCAGTAAAAGATACAATGCCAAATGAAGACATTCTCTACCTTGATTGTTGAAAGATCTGCATAAGTCAGTTCTCAAATACTCCCTACATTTACCCATAACCTTTACTCATTATTCTCCAGTGTTGTTTACCAAAAATGCATGTACCAAGTTATTATTCACATTTTTATCCTAAAGACATTGTATGGTTTCTGTTTGGTACCTTGTAAATATTTATACAGTTTATAACCTTTACCACATCCATAATACCAGAGATGTAGAAAGATAACCTCACACCAAAGAGAATACTGAAAGACTAAGCAAGCCAGCAACTTTACAAATAATTCTCTTTTCTTTTCTATTTTCATATGTGTGTATATGTGAGTATTTACATGCATGTGTTGTGTATGTGTGTGCATGCTTGTATGTGCATGGGCAAGCATGTGAGTGGGTACAGCTGCATGCAGAACCTGAGGTAGATGTAAAGAATTATCCAGGATTGGTTTTCCACCATACTCAAAGAAGTCTCACATAGTCAACCCCCCCCCAGCCAGCTTGCTCAGAGTATGCCCTATCTCTAGAGTCTGATGCTAGAATTATAAGATAGGTGTCACCCCCATCTGACATTATAGGAGTTCTGGGGATCCAAAAGCAAGTTCACACAGCCAGTACTTTAACCACTGAACAATATCCCCAGTCAGAAACAAGTATTGTTAATAGAAAAAAAGAACTATTTTTTAATCTTCAAAAACTAAAATATTCACATAAAGCTGATCTAGTGACATATATAATGCTTAATAAATATATCCCCACAAAAGAACGTGAAGATGAGAATGTCCTCATGTTTAGGCCTAAAGAATTTGGGGATGAGAAAGGGAATGGATCAAAAATTTCAGAATCAAGTATCCTGACAATGACAAACCTTTCTTTTTAGGTTACAGAAAAATTCCTGTACAAAGTGTACTAAAACAAAAATAGGATTGTTTCTCTCAGGAAATTGCTCTTTTAACATGAATTGTTAAACATGGAGGAAAGACAATGGAGAGAAAGCAGATCTCTTCTGGAGAACATAACTTGAAACTTTACAGATCAATTCTGCTCATAGCTCCTTGGCCAGAATATAGTAACATTGTCACAAAGTGCTGTGAATCAGGCTGAAGGGCCTTTCTGTCTGTTGCTAAGCAGAATATCAAATCTTTATTATCTCAAAAGATGGGAGTGCAGATTTTAAAAACAAACATTATTTATCTCTCTCCTTTCCCCTCCACACAAAACTCCTAGACTCTGGATATTAATACTAAGGATATTAAATAATATCCTTAATTCTACGAAAAGTATCCTGTGCTAAAACTGAAGTCACCTCTCCAGGCACTCTCTTAATCCCAGACAAACTAGAGATTTTGGATAACCTATTGCCTATAGATAACAATATGTAATATGATATTCTACTCCTCATCTGAATTGCCTTCTACTGTTATAACTATTTACCACTAACACTAAGTGTGTTTTATGTTACTTAGAATCAAAAAGTTATTTTAAATTGGAAATAATATTCACTAATGCAAGTCATCAAAAATTTGGAGGAAGCAAGGGATAACTAAAATATTCCCCAGAAGAACGTGTTAAGTAGACTTCATGGAATGTTGCTTAGTTCATTAAATTTTCATGTTCCTAAAGTAAATTTTAATTTACTTATCAATTATTTATCTGCGTAAAACAGAAAAGATGATAACTCACATTTAGAGGTATGATACTGATGACATCACTTTAGTTAGTACTTAGGAAAGCAGAATTCCTTTAATGATGACGCTCTTAGTTTTGAGCTACCTACTAAGCTTCCCCTATAAAAAGTTCATTGGAAGAATGGACAATAGAGCATGGGGCAAGGGCACAAGAATAATTACTCACTTATGTTTTTGAAAGTCAGATTTTCAGAAAAATTATGAAGCTAAAAGTTTTCACCAGAGTTACCTGAATAAATGCCTTTATAATAGTAATTTCATGTTATCTTATTTGATTTACTGAAAGTCCACAAGACAGGTACTTCTGAAGAAGAGTGGTCATGTTTCACAGCTGCCACGGGTCTCTCCTGCCAGCTCGTAAAATCGCTCTCCAGGGTTCCATCTTTACCTTCTTTGCCTCAGTTTGAACTGTCTCCTAAGCTGCCTCATTTACTGTCATAGTTTGATGTCGCTTACCTCCAAATCATCATCTCATATCTGGGACTTTCCCTGAGAAAAAAGACTATGTGTCTACCTCTCTTAACTCGGTAAAAAGTATTCCTAGTGCCCTGTGTAGCTGTCAGCCTGTCCACATTACTGTCTCCCTGTCTTCACTTCCGGTTGACATAAATTCATTTTGTTCTTTACTTCTAGGATTTCAACACGACTGTAGTCCTTACTTATGCCCCTAATAACGATGAAACTCATTTTCTTAATAACAACTACCAGTTGAGTTCAGGTCTCGTCCATCTAATCTAACTAATAGTTTCACTAAAATATATGAAGCATATTAGGTAATTGAACAAAGATAATTTTAGCCCAGATGACACAAAGTCTGAGCTAGTAGTTTCAGTGGAGACTAGAATACTGTTTATCAAGGAATCAGCTGAGCGGGAGAGAGATGAGCGTAGTGGTCCCAGAGTGGCTGATTGAACACAGTAAAAACAAAAGTGAAAATCAAGCCAGTGCTCACTGCCATAGTTCAAGCAAGAGGCTAATCTGGAATGAGCACAGAGTCCCCTTTGTTCTGTCCCCAAACCATGAGATGGTACCAGCAAGGGGTCAGGTACATTCAATCAGCATGCCCGGGGCAGAGAAAATATCGTCTGCAGTGCTCTTAGCTTAGGGCTGAGATGGCTGTGGCAAGGCACTGAGTATGGTATCTGGCTTGTGACAGAGCCCTTCACATCTTTTACCTGGTAAGGTCTCTGCTGAGGCACCACAGCAAGGAAGGAGCTTGCTAAAAGTTCCCAAAATGAGAACACTGAACTAGCAACACAGAATGGCATATGAGTAAACAGGTACAGTGTACTGCAAGATGAATTTGTTAACTGAAAGCTAACACATATAACTTACAGGCTTAATTTGGTTATTCTGCATAGCCATGGTCCCCAAAGAGCTTGGCTTTTTTTGTCAGGTTTTTATTAGCTAATGGGATAAACCTGTCCGATAGTGCTTTTCTTTTCCTTTGGAGGATCAGAAATTCAAGAACTAAAATTTGTGCTGAATCATACTGAAGACTTACATTCTTTCTAGCACACAGAAACATAACCTTCCAATTGTCTGATTCAGCCTTTTTTTTTTAGATTTTTTATTGGATATTTTATGTATTTACATTTCTAATGTTATCACCATTCCCAGTTCCCTCCTCTCCCATTCCTCCTCTCCCTGCTTCTATGAGGATGCTCCCACTCCCATCCACCCACTCCCACCACCTTGACACCCTGGCATTCCCCTACCCTGGAGCAACAAGCCTTCACCGGACCAAGGGCTTCTCCTCTCATTGATGTCAGACAATGCCATCCTCTGCTACACATGCATCTGGAGCCATGGGTCTCTCTTTGGTTGCTGGTTTAGTCCCTGGGAGTATAATGCACACTGCTATTTTCCCTTTAAATTAGTTGCTATCGAATACTCCACATAGTTGTAAAATCTGTGTATACATTTTAATAATATTATAACAGGAATATGGATTCTGAATCATATGGGATACTGCACATCTTCTACAACCGCAGCAGACATGTCATTATTTAACACACCTTTTAAGTATTTTGCATGTGTACCTGTTTGCATGTGTGCAGAATCATATGGATATAAGCACTTTTGTGTAGAAGCCAAGGAGTATATTTCAAAAGCCACCCACCTCGCTTTTCTCTTAAGATTTATTTGTTTTTGTTTTATATGTTTGACTGTTTCGCTTGCATGTATGTAAGTGAAGTTCATACTTTCCTGGTGACGTCAGAGGCCATAGAGGGGGATGGATTTGTGGAAACCAAGTTAACCAATGGTGGTCAACTGCCATTAGTGCTGGGACAGAGCCTAGGTCCTCTGCAAGAAGAACAAATGCTCTTAAACTCTGAGCCATCTCTTTATTGTCACACATCTTGGTTTTTGAGCAGGGTCTCTCACTGGCCTGGAACTCACTAATGAGGCCAACTGGCAAGTCAGGGATTCCCAGGGATTGTCCTGTCTGTCTTTCCACTGCTGGGATTGCAGGTGTGCCAAAGAGTTCCAATTCTTTACATGGGACCTGGGGACTGAACATGGGCCCTGGTGAAGTAGGGACCTTACCATCTGATCTGCCTTTCCTTCCTTGGGCTACTTATATCTTAATGATACTCTCTCTGTTCTTGGTTCTTAAATTGTCATAATACTTAAAATCTTCCTAGTATATCATTCAAAGTGTTTGAGGTTAAAATTATAAAGTTATAAATTTACTAGGATACAAAAGATGCTAGATTGTAATCCTCTGAACTATAATCACCACCTAAAAATTAAAACAATTTCAATTTCTTCCTCTGCCAGCTATCCTTGTCTCGTCACAAGACATTATTAATATATATGTATATATAAATGCTCATTTTATAAGATTCTATTGAAACAAAACCATCTGAACTGAAAAACAAACTTAAGCTAAAAGTGCATTTAATACTCCTAAATTTCCCTGGCAACTTAATGACACATTATGCTGGAGTATCAATTACTTATCCTTGAGAAGAGGTGCCTCTCAGGTAGTAGAATGGGACCGTCATGATGACAGTGTAATTAGCTTTATGATTTGCTTGGGAGAAGGTTAAAATTAAAACCTTTTCCATATAGTTTCTACTGGGTCCTTATGGAAAACTATGCAGTTGCTCTTTCAGTAAATGCAGATAAATGGGCAATGTCTGGACAGCTAGCACAAGTGTTGCAGTACCAAGGTAAGAGAAAGCCTTATCACACAAGAAGCAGAAGTATGAACTCAGAAGGCCTGCTGCCAACACTGAGAATGACCCTTGCCATAGCCACACAGTCTGAGTTCATGGAAGCAGTAAGAAGTACTGTGCCCTGAGACAGGATGTGGGGAACTTTCCCTGGGGCTCTGAATGTTGTACAGGCAAAACAAGATAATCATTGTTGTCCACAACACATCCAACACTGTGGTCCATACCAAGACTCCAGTGAAGAACTATATTGTGCTTATTGACAGCACAACATACTTGTTATGTTTTATAATGCAGCATAATGTGTCAGGAGGTAGGACCTTATAGGGTCCAAGGTGTCCCGAGGAATCTCGCCATGCAATAGGCACAGTGTAAAGGAAGCTTATTGGAGGAAGGCAAGGGGACCCGAAAAGGGACAGAAGCAGAGCATGAAGGGTGGAGGGGAAGGACAGAAAGAGAAAGATAGGAAAGAAGGAAGAATAAAAGAAAGGAAGAGAGGAAGAGAGAAGGGGGGAAGAAGCCAGTGCAGAACATGCGGGGACAGAGAATGAGAGTGAAAATAGCGGGAGAGAGCTGGGGTGCTTGTGAGTGGTCTTTTTATATGTTTGCAGTGCCTTCTTAAACTTGGCATCTGATGATGATGTAAGCTGTTGCTAAGTCACTGTGCTAGGTTCCTGGGAGGTTCCTTGTGGAATTGTGTGTAAGATAATATTCCTCCATTTTTTCTTAATTAAATGAGTCATTAAATTGAATCATTTGTCTGAGGGAGGAAGAAATTTTAAAAAATAAAAAGTTCACAAAGTATTGCAAAGAAACATGATGAAAGGAAAAAGAACGTTAAAATCACAGTCTTCTGGAGGAGTGGGTCAGAGGGCAAGCTTCTTGCCTGTATTGACTTAAGACCAGACCAGCATGGCTGCACAGATGGCTATGTGCTAGAAGGCTAGGAGCTGGTGTTGTAGCCAAGGAAAACTAAAGCCCGGAAAGGTGAATATGGCATCATTCACAGTTCATGTCAAAACAAAAGTGTTTGCTATTGTGTGTTTAAAAGATGTGTCAATGGAATTTTAAACAAAGTTTAGTAAATTAAGAAACCACCTTTGTCTGTGTCTCAGGACATAGATGTCTGTGTGTGTGTGTGTGTGTGTGTGTGTGTGTGTGTGTGTGTGTGTGTGTGTGTGTGTGTGTGTAACTCTACTCTTCCCTAATATTTCTTTTTAAGGGAGTCTTACTAATGTCTTCCAAGACACCAGTTTCCACACTACAGGCTAATGGTTCACTTTATGTGTATATTCAGATGTTTATTTACCACCATTTCCCCGGAAAGTATATTTTTATGTTTAAAAAGAGAGTATTTTCTTTTTACTCTTGCAATACTAGAAGCCACCAAAAATCCTATAAGCTCCATCAGAATTAAGCCAGAGGGCTTGGTAGACACAACTCAGTGACAGAGGTATGCCTTAAGAACACGTGGCCCTGGGTTTGATCCCCAGCACTACAAATAAATAAGAAGGGATCAGCATCTGACCTTACTGTAATCACCTGCCATTCCTGTCAGCACCCGGGCAAGCCCTCTGCACCGTTCTCTTAGATTATTGCACAGCACAGTGACTCCTCCACCTTTGCCCTGAACTCCCTCAACTCTTAATCCCTAATCCAGAAGGTAGAATGAAGCTTTTAAAGAAGGAGTTAGAACATGTCATTCCTCTGTTCACAGTCTTCCTAGAGCATCTCACATCACTCAAGAGAGAGAAAAAAAAGTCCCAGCAAAGCACAAGGGTACCCTGCCCCCCTGGCCATGACTTTAAGAGTCTCCTTGCTTATTCTGCTCAAGGTCGGTGACTTCTGAAACATTCTTTGGGGCAGAGAATGAGTGCAGCACCCACTCACTCATTGAATATGCTCATTGTTTTCTCTGCCCAGCATTGTCTTCACACATGTTTCTGCATAAAAGTATAAAAGCCTTTGATCATATTAAAATTTGTCTTCAAATATCACGGAGTGTCCCAGAACAGATGATACCATTTCAAAGTTTTAATTCTTTGTCTTAGTTTGGGTTATGATTGTTACTGTGATAAAACACCATGACCAAAGCAGCTTCCGGAGGAAAGGCTATATTTGGTTTCTAGTTCTATACCACTGTTCATCATTGATGGAATTCAGGACCAAACCTCAAACAGGGAATGGCCCTAGAGGCAGGGGCTGATGCAGAGGCCATGGCGGAGTGCTGCTTACTGGCTTTCTCCTAATGACATGCTCAGCCTGCTTTCTTATAGAATCCAGGATTACCAGGTCAAGAGTAGCCCACTCACAGGGCAGAGTTCTGCCCCATAATTGCTAATTAAGAAATGTACAGGCATTGCTACAGCTGGATCTTATGGAGGCTTTCTCAGTTGAGGCTCCCTTCTCTCCAATGACCCTAGCTTATGTGAACTTAACATAAACTATCTAGCATATCCTTCATTCCTACAATCTTTCTCGATTTCAACAAATTATTTTTCTTTTTCCATAGCACTTATATTTATATACATGTGAATATATATATATGTGTGTGTTTTAAAATACATACACGTATACATATGTATACTATTTAGAGTAATAGAATATGATAATTTGTATTAAAATTTAATTTATGCTTTCTGATAATCTTGATTCTTACTAAAGTATAAATTCTATGAAAGTGAGAACTCTTGCACACTTTACGCATTGTTACATACTATGCTTAGTGTATTGAATTAAGAATGATTAAGTATGTGTTCATTTGTGTAGTTGCCTCTGTGTATATGTAGTGGAAGTGTCTGCATGTGTTTGTGCATACCTTCTATTACTCTCTTCGTATTCCTTTCAGGGAAAATCTCTACCAGATGATGGGATTTCAGCTTCTTAGGGAGGCCGGCAGTTAACAAACCCCAGAGCGCTTCCCATCTCTGCCCCATTAAAGCAGGGTTCACATAAAATAACCACTGGGTAACCAACTTGCTATGTAGGTGTGAGGACCCAAACTCCAATATTCAAGACTTTGCACTTAGGCCCTCATGGTCGTATTCTCATGATGAGAGTAGAATCTGCAATGTAGCTCAAATACTTGTTGAATAAATGAATAATTAAATCGATCAAAAGATACATGATAAGGTTAGCAAACTTAGGGAAAATAGTTGAACTTAGTTTTGTTTTTTTTTTTTGCTTCCTGCATTAGAAGGAACTATAGAGTAGAAATTAGAGAAAGAGTGATTAATACTTCATGAAACAGAATAACTTTTAATGATGCTTAATGTAAATTTTATAAAACTTTTCTTAATGCCTCCTTAAGGACATTAGTGCCTTTTGTTTTCATAATCTGAAAATGTTGTCAGATACAGCATCATTATTCTTAGAGTAAAAATAAAAAGAAAGAATAATGTCATAAAGTGTAGAATTTATAAATGTACAATTTTGACGGTATTGGAGAATTTCAGTTCTCTCAAAAACTGTTATGTATGTTATTCCTTTAAAGAGTTATAACCAATAGAAGACTTCAAATTCTTCATACTGTCCTATCTGCATTTCCATATCCAATGCCAAAAGACTGACAGTGGAGAAACCAATAACCTTAAGCCTCAATCTACAGTCTTCTTTTAAAAAAATTCATCAGTTCAGACTTCATCCCCCTCCTGGTCTGCCCTTGACTGCTCCCATACCATACCCACTGCCCACCCCTTTCTAAGAGGATATCCCCACCCCCATCTCCACCACCCCAGGCCTCCCTACTCCCTGGGCCTCAAGCCTCTCAAGAGTTAGGTACATCTTCTCTCACTGAGGCCAGATCAGGCAGTCCTCTGCTGTTCTATGTATTGGGGGCCTCATATCTTCTGCTCTATGCTGCCTGGTTGGTGGCTCAGGGTCTGAGAGATTTTGGAGGACCAGTTGAAACTGCTGGTTTATCCATTCATTGGGCTGCCTTCCTCCTTGGCTTCTTCCAGCTTCTCCCCAATTTGACCAGACCACAGGAGTCCCTGGCTTCTGTCAATTGGTTGAGTGCTAGTATCTGCATTTGCCTTTTTCAGCTGTTTGTTGGGCCTCTCAGAGGGCAGCTATGCTAGGCTCCTGTCTGGAAGCACACCATAACATTAAGTAATAGTGTCAGGCCCTGGGATCCTTGAGCTGGATCCCAATTAGGGCTTGTCACCGGACTGCCTGTCCATACAGTTCCTTGAGACAGGAACAATTATAGGTCAGAGCTTTTGACTGTGGGATGGCAAACCCATCCCTCCACTGGAAGTAGACTCTACAACTTTCCGCTTCCCACTGTAAAGCACTTCATCCAAGGTCCCTCCCTTTGCGTCCTGGGATTCCCTAACTTCCCAGGTCTCTGCTATATTCTAGAGGGTTCCCCCACCTCCTACTTCCGGAGGGTGTCTGTTTCCATTCTTTCTGCTGGCTCTTGGGGTTTCAGTCCTGTTTTCCTCACCCCAAAATTTGATCATGTTTTCCTCTTCCCCTCCCAGTCCCCTCTCTCACCCAGATCCCTCCTTCCCTCTACCTCCCACCCCAGATTCTCCCTCCCAAGAGAGATTGAAGCTACTAAAAGTTTCTACCAAATCACATTCCATGTCATTACCTGTTGTGCCAATGTGTTCTTTCCAAGTAAAGAAGGCATTAAGATTGTTATAGACAAGGACTGGTGGGGTATAAGTCAGGAGTAGAGTGATTGTCTAGCATTTAAGAGTCCTCACATCAAAGCCAACCAACCAACCAAAATCATTATGATTAAACAGCATTGGCTGATATTTTGAGTTTAAGGAAAAATGGATATTGCATAAATACATTATATTCCAAAGTTGTCTATGATTTTGTGTGTAAGACCCAAAACAGTGCTTGTGCTAAGCTGATATGCTAATTAAGTACATCAACACATCTTTGGAAACAGCATATAAAGTAGATTGACACTTGGTCTAGAGTCTAAGATTTAAGGATGGAAGCTTTATATGTATTTCCAAAATAATAAGTTAGAAAAAATCTTCTGATTTTCTTTAGAGCACTTAGTACTAAAATAAAGGTAGCATTGCTGAATGATGTAACATTGACATGGGGAAATTAAAGAAAGATGATGCTATTGTAGTTTTTCAGCTTATTCAATTAATGCTTCTTTTTGAAGGAACTGTTAATTTTCTAGCTGCTTTTTCAGTATTACTTCCTGGCTACAATTGAATGATAAATTATATTTCCACATAAAGGTTATGATTACTGTACACTAAATCTTCTCCATATGCATATATGATTAAAGTGCTACAAGACTCTAAAGGTTAGCACAAACACAGAGCAAACTATGTGTGCTTATACTCACTAATTATTTAATTAATTAAAAATAAATTTTAAAATAGGTTTTAATTTAATTGCACCTAGAAGTGTTGTTTTATTGAAATGCATTTTATGAAGCACAGGCTAATGCATCTGTTAATAAAAGATCCATTCTCTAGGCAGAGCACTGAGAAAAGCAATAAAGAGTTAGAAAAGAGCTCAGCATGCCACTGTATACCTACATGCCCTGTACATTGAGAGGCTGAAACACTGAGAAACACTGGGCCAGCCTGGGCTATGTACATAAAGTTTCAGGCCAGCATGAGATATAATGTGTGACTCTTTTCCAAAAGATATCCACAAGTTAAGAAAGAAAGAAAGAAAGAAAGAAAGAAAGAAAGAAAGAAAGAAAGAAAGAAAGAAAGAAAGGAAGGAAGGAAAGAAGGAAGGAAGGAAGTGGGAGGGAAGGAGAAGGAAGGAACGAACGAACGAATGAAGGAACGAACAAAGGAACAAAGGGAAAGCACAAAGACCCACAAACAAAGGTGGAGAAAGGGAAGGACAGTGGTGGCTTTGCAAAGAGAGTACCCTTGTGTGACTAAGGTAGCTGCAATTAGAATGCCATTGTGTGGCAAAGGTGGCTACACACTGAAGTAACATTTTCTTACTCTACTTGTTAAGTGAAAAGCTTCTGTTGATTTTAGCCTATGTCAAAGACAAGTGAGAAGCTACTGACACAGATTGGAAAATTTAAACTCATCAACATAAGCCACCTGTCTTATCCACATTAAAACTTCTTGGTCCATCTCTATAAAATCTCTGAAGCAAGAGTCTGATTGTTATTTCCAAAGGCTCAGAAAGAATCCAGATAGACAGTAGCCTCTTGCCTCGGACTAACACTTGGGTTCAGAGAACGGTGAAAGGAAGTCATGATACAAGAGGAAAGAGCTGTGTCAGCTTTGATGACTTCTCTACTATTTCTCAGGGATGCAGGCCTGGTGTGAACATAATGTTATTAGTATACTTTGTGATTCTTCCAAATAATTTAATCATCCAGTATTAAAAGTAAAGGTAGTCTTCTGGGGCTAAAGATCTGTTGTGAGATCCAAGAAAAACTTTATATTTTGCTGTGCCCCCAAATGTGCATGAACATATGTATAAACTTTTAGATTTTCAGAGACTCCAGGAAGCACAATTGAGACTACAATCATATCTCCCAAATCCCTCATGCTGTAAAAATTCAAACATTGCCTTTATTGATTCTGAGTGCACATATTTAAAGCCTATATCAAACCACAAATTATAATTGTTGAAAAGGTGGGAAACCTCACAATTTATTGAAATAGATTGTTACCAAACATTATTAATGATTTATCAATGCAGAAAAAGAATAAAGTGACCAAGCACTGGATTAGTTTACACAGGAAGTCATGAGAAAAAGGCATGTAAATCATCTCTGTTTACACCTCAATCATCTTCCTAAATGTGGTCAGGAATAGTATTCACAGACAAGGTGACCTGGAGGTTTTCTTAGAGGATGAGAAATAATTTGGCCAGGTAATGAAAGGGCCATTGTACACAGAGGAAAATGCAAGGGGCACAGTGATCCCAGGTAAACTGGGAACCTGATGCACTTAAGAAAGAAGGCAGAGAGTTGACCAGGAAGCAAAGGGGCACCAGATAAGAACCTTCTCTACTCTGAAGTTTGCCTTAGTGGCTTTTACAATATTTCACAGATTGTGTAGAAAAGCTGTCCTGACACAGGTATGGAAACAGTGTTAGGACTGGAACAAGGGTAAGTGTTGGTGGGGAGAAGGGTATTGAAAAAACTCTGTGGTTTAAAGCAGGTGTACTCCATTGTAACAATACAGAAGATGGAGATCCTCACAGGACTACAGAAGCATTTTCCAAAGTGCAGTAGCACTTGGTGTTTATCGATAAAACCAAGTAGCTTGCTCTGTGCAATGTAAGTTGTAGCAGAGATACGTCCAGAGTTAGGATTCCTCACTCTCATCCTATTTTTGGTTCTATTTCTTGTTCAATTTAAATACAGACTTCACATTAGGTATTGAAAATTGCCTATTAATGCTGACGAATTTCTCTCCAAAGAATTCCAGTTTTATTTTAAACGAAGAAATCTGGACCAAATACCTCTCTGGTTTGATTTTATTTTTGTTTTTTAAACAAAAATTTCATTGCAATTAAATTCAACCACTGGTCTTCCACACCTTACAAATAAATGTAGTTTGCTAGTGTCAAGATTAAATGTTGCCTTGCTAGTAGTCAGGGGGTGAAGGGAGCAGCTAGCTACAAAACAATGCACATGCCATCTTGTCTGTTTCTGCATTTATTAGAACTTTGCCAATTCAAATATCTTAAAAAATAAATATCCCCTTTCCTATAATCTCCAGAAGCTATGCCTTTTATCAAAGATAAGCCAATGCTCTCCTGTTTCATAATATGATATTTATGATGTATTATATTTTCTACAGTGATCCCTGAGAGTTGTTTACATGTGAAAAACTCACTGTGCCCTGATATGCTAAGGAATAAAGAAGAGCATGCATTTCTTTGGTTTGAAAAGTCAGAAAACAAGAAGACTATAAAATCATGTGCTTATTAATTTTTTCTGTCATTTTTCTAAAGAAACACACTTATAAATCTTGTTCTGGCTGCTAAAACAGCATAGTTGTTTCCACTTTGTGTGATGAAGCTGGTATGGTTATTAATGGTAAGTAGAAAGAACCCAACCACAAAATGAAAGTTCTCGGTTGAATGGAGGGTGGGTACATTGTCCAATTTAAGCAGAGCAAGTTGATTTCAGAATGCATGCTTCAAAGAAATTACAAGTCAACATGAAATCAGTTTGCACTGATATGGGAGGAAATCTGTCCTTCCAGACATTATATTTTGTACATTTTTTCTTTATTTTCTAAGATAAATGTTACCAATTATTTTATTAAACAAATAGGCTGGGGTAGTTTCCACTCCGTTTAAATACTGTGGTAGAAATGGAGACGATTCTGAATCTCCTTTGTGTCAGTGTCTCAAGAAACTCACACTTCTGGTAAAAGTATAGTCAAGAAACAGATGATTGTAATGATATGTTATCAATGACAAAAATGGTATATTTCAATATAACTTTGTAAGGATTTTAGTGATGATATGGTAATAAAATAGAATCTCAGTAGCAAAAGACAAAGATTTCCAATCTGTCAGAACCTGTGGGTAAGATCTGATTATATTTCTTGGTTGTCTTTTAGAACTCTGTATTTGTCTTTCTATAGTGTTCATCTTCTGCATAGAGAGTAAATTAATTCACTCTTAATCAGTGAAAAAGGATGTCAGGGATTCAGGGTGAGGAAATGCAACGCTTTGGTCACACAATGTGAATAAATGTTTTCTCACTGGTTACATCACAGCTATGACTCTGTCTTGTAATGGTAGTAGAATACTTGCCCCTTGTATTGTTTTTATGATATTTATGCATTCAAATACAGTGAGTAGCCAAGCCTTCGACAACATATTCTTTGTGCTTTGATTAAAACACTTGAGATGTTAATGTAGATACATAGATTTATAAAATTGTAAAGTATATGGGGGAAGCCATATTTGGTTGCTTCAAGTGTTATGTTTTAGCTATGGATCACCATGGGAATGAACATACAGGGAACATACAGGGAACATACAGGGGATGGCACATGCCTGAAAAGCCAAACTTAGATCTCCTAGCGAGGTTGCATCAGGACATCAAAGCAAAGCCCTTTGCCAGGATCAAGAGAAGTTAATCTGGTTCTCCTGCCTGAAGTTTGAAACAGTGACTTAAAAATTGTAATAAAAAAGATTTCAATTTAGAAAACAATGTTCTGTTCAACTTCTTTTTTTTCTTTTTCTTTTTCTCAGAGCTGGGGACCGAACCCAGGGCCTTGCGGTTGCTAGGCAAGCGCTCTACCACTGAGCTAAATCCCCAACCAGTTGTGTTCCACTTCTAACTGGATAATCGATGTAGGTTATATACATCAAGTGGGTTGGTTTAGGATCAGATTTTAAATACATTCATAAGGGAATATCTGAGATAAATTGTCCTGCCTACTTTCGACTTTGAGGTTTGAGTAACATGAATGTCATCATTACGAACCAGCAGAGCAAAGAGCTGTTTCGAATGGAGACGTGAAGCTGAGAAGAGCTGCGGATATGGACTTCTGTAACAAGTCTGGCCTACGGCCAGAACCCCTTTCAAGATTTTTATGACCATACAAAATTGATTTGCCTTTACATTGAACAATAGATAGCTTTTTAAAATACCTAAAATAAATACATAAATAAGCAAAATTAGTATACCCTGCTCACTTTTAAATAATTACAGTAATGCCTTTTTTCCTACTTGAATTCAATTGAATTTTAAGCTCATACCACCAACTAGAAATCGGTTATTGTTGGTTTAGCTTAGGCTGTATTCTTAGAGTTGTTACTGTGACATCTCTCAAAGCTCAGAGAAGAGTTTTGCATATTTCCTTTTTTATTATTAATCATACCATTCATTTACATCTCAAGTAATATCCCACTTCCCAGTTACATCTCAACAACTCCCCCTGCCCCATCCCACATCTTCTGTCTCCTCCTTCCTCTTTGCCTCTGTGAGAGTGCTCTTCGACCCTCCCTCTCTCCTGCCTCACCGCTCCATCACCCCCCAATACTAGGGTATCAAACCTCTTCAGGACCAAGGGCCTCCGCTCCAATTGATGTCAGACAAGGCCATCCTCTGCTACATATGTATCTGGAGCTGTGGATCCCTCCCTGTATACTCCTTGGTTGGTGGTCTAGTCCCAGGAGAGCTGGGTGGTCCGGCCAGACGACATTGATATTCCTATGAACTTGCAATCCGTCTTAGCTCCTCCGGTCTTTCCACCAGCTACCCCAACCGGGATCCAGAGCTCAGTCTGATGGTTGGCTCCAAGCAACCACATCTGCATATTTCCTTTAAAGAGAGAAACATTATAAAAGTTTTAAGATTATCACCAACTACCAGGAATGGTTTGTGTCCATTTTTTAAAAACCTCCTTTACATTCAATTTAATGCATTTAGGAGTAAATTATTCAGGAAGTTGATAAAGATTCATTACTTAACCGCAGGGAAGTCTCTAAGAGCAGTTAGCAACAGCTGTGTAGACTCGCGGCCGATTTACTCCACATATAGGGCATAATGGAGTTGCAGCAATTTGGGTAATGTAACATTATCCATGTTGATTGTATATATTACAGCAGGATATTATGCTTTGGAGGAGTGTGGCAAAGGAAACAACTACACGGTGGGGAAGGAGGTAGTCTCAATCTAAGAGTGAAGTTTTCTTTAGAAGAAAATAAAAAATGAAGGCGATGACAACTTTCTCAAGACAGAGGCCTGTGCAGGGGATGGACAGGACACAGTGACACATTTCCATATGAAATACACCACATTCACCTCCACAACTGGTAAATATGGAAGTGACCAGATGTTGTGCATACCAAACTGACAGCCTGTGTTGATTTTGACTCAGATTTAGCTATGCTGTTGAGCAAGGTGGTGAATTCGGGGGAAATGTTTACATAAAGAAGTGAGAAAAGTCTCCTACTGCCAAGGAATGGGTAATAACTCTGAGGAGAGAAGAAACTCTAGCTTAATACTGAGATTCCGTCCATGCTTCAGTAGAGCATGTATGCAAATTTAAAATAAATGAAATATAATGTGAGTTTTGTAATCTTTAGTGACTTTAGATTCGTGAGTTACGATATAGACATAATTTACTGTAATATAAACCTAAATTTGCACCAACCATTATTATAATGCATTTAAAATAAAGCAATGGGCATAGTTTATTTTTCTTGAATATTGTAGAAATGTGGTTCTATGGGTTCTAATGCTTTCTGTTCATTACTACTGATGCCTAGTGAGTATCTTGTCTTTTAAGGGACAACTGTAAGGCAGGTGTTACTGTTATTGTGTTTGTACTTATATCTAAAGAAAGATAAGGATTAAAAAACTTTAGTGTGTGTCTGCTACCAAGTAATACAATGATTGAACCAAGAAGGTTTGCTTTTCCAATCCACAGACAGCATATTATGCCTTCCAATCTGACCTTTGATATCATTTATTAAACAGAGACTGAGTAAACATTTCTAATTATAAGAGACCATCGGTGGTTGGCAGACAATAGGGTTGAATACCATGCAGCTACTCCTCTCATGATGACGTGCTCATGATGACAACCATGAAGAACAATGCCTTACAGTTCTGTTCTTCCATAAAAGATGCTGCTGGGTCTGGCCCATACCAGCTCAGTGGAGTTTTGATTTCATCTCCGTTTCCTGTGGATAGTGTTAGGCATGCTCATTTGTCATTGACGCTCTGGTATGGAGCATTGGTAACACTACTCTGAACACTAAATACCATGCTGTTTTAATTCTTCAGAGCTTCATTTAGAATTTTCATTGAGAATTCATTGAGAATTGTAGTCTATTTATGGAGAAAAAACTTTTTCGTGAAAAAGAACCCCAATTTTGAGACAGATGAACCAGAATGCTATTAAATTTAGCTGTGGGTATTTTACCCTAATTACAAATGTTTTTCAATGTCAAGAGACCTAGAATCAGTAGAATTCTCACCAGAATAAAAACAGACCTGGTCTGTCACAGATCCCCGGCTACTGACAAGACTTCTAAATCACAAGACAAGGTCTTTATTAACTAAAAATAAGAAATAACACCTGTATCTGAATATTTCTTATGGTTCTTCCTACCTCAAAGTCCACACAGTGGACAGAGAGTCCAGAGGGACAACTGTGCAAATGGAATAGCATAATGCAGCTGAGAAACTCTTAGGGAAATCTCTATTATAGCAAGCAGTCTACATGCCTATTTTTGTACAAAATAAAAAAATTTACAGGACTGCATGATCCAGTCCTACTATCGAGCATTATCTCAACTTCTGAACTGTCCAGCTGCATAAGCATAAGTGAGGAGTGAAGAAAAAGAAAAGAGCAGTCAGAATCTAAGAGCTTGGCTTCAAAGACAGATGGGACCAAGAGTTCCATAAAAACTACTTCCCAACAACATCAAGGGTACAATGTAAATGACAAAGGATTTTGTACATAATCCTCAGGGCCTGCTACAGTTTTCATGAAGCTGTTTCCATCTAAAGGTTAATGCTCTGGATGAGTTTTCCCTCAGTGTGGCAGCACAGAGGTAGTGGAATCCTTAAGGGAAGGATGGATGCCTAACAGGGAATGTTCACTCATTCGTGTACTGCTCTGAGAAGATATTCAGGTAGGATATTTTCCTGGGATCTCGGTGGCGGCTGAGAAGGAACAAGCCTGACTTCTAGATCTCATTCTGGTTTCTGTTCTCACGACATCCTCTCTTCTCCTTATGTGTGTTTCCACCAGAATTCTATCTGCCAGGATCAGACATAGCCAGGAGCCCTCAGTGGTGCCCAGCTGTTGGCAATAACAGGCTCTTGATCCTCAAAGCTGAGAACAAACTCTTTGCTTTTATAAATGACTCAGTCTCAAGCATTCCGTTTTGTCAAACAAAAATGAACAGAATAATAAAATACCTAAAATGATACAAGAATAATTTTAAACAAAAAAAAAATCTCAGAAAATTTTAAGTAGCTTATATGCAATGTAGAAATCACATTAATCTTCTATTTCTTCATTTTTACAAAAAGATGTTTATTTTCATTTCTTCTATATATTCTATAAGCAAGGGTATAATCTTACTTGATCCTATAATGGACCTAATATGACTTATACAAACATCTGTTAAATTAGACAAGATGGATGAAGCAAGAAGTGCAGACCGACAGGAGCCGGATGTAGATCGCTCCTGAGAGACACAGCCAGAATACAGCAAATACAGAGGCGAATGCCAGCAGCAAACCACTGAACTGAGAATAGGACCCCCGTTGAAGGAATTAGAGAAAGAACTGGAAGAGCTTGAAGGGGCTCGAGACCCCATATGTACAACAATGCCAAGCAACCAGAGCTTCCACGGACTAAGCCACTACCTAAAGACTGTGCATGGACTGACCCTGGACTCTGACCTCATAGGTAGCAATGAATATCCTAGTAAGAGCACCAGTGGAAGGGGAAGCCCTGGGTCCTGCTAAGACTGAACCCCCAGTGAACTAGACTGTTGGGGGGAGGGCGGCAATGGGGGGAGGGTTGGGAGGGAACACCCATTAGGAAGGGGAGGGGAGGGGATGTTTGCCCGGAAACAGGAAAGGGAATAACACTTTCGAAATGTATATAAGAAATATTCAAGTTAATAAAAAAAAAAAATCTGTTAACAAGCCCCAATGCTGGGGTGGGGGACCAAAAAAAAAAAAAAAAAAAAAAAAAAAAAGGCCCATTGCTGACAGATTATCTCCAGGATGAAGGATATTTGAATTAGGTAGTATAAGGACAGGGTTAGGGGGTTTGCAGAAACCAGTATGCTCACACTTTTAAAAAGCAAGCTAATGTTCCTTTTATTGCTGGCTCTCTCTGCTTCTCCATGACCTAAAGAAAGTCAATTAACTTCTATGTGTCTGTACAATGAGGATAACACTGCTTGGTCACACACCTCTCAACGGCGTTGTAAGGAAAAACAAGATAATGCTTATAAAGCATTTACAGAAAGTTCATAGGCAGCATGGAGGGAGAGCACAATGCATTCTTAAATGTGAAAAATGGTCTAATTCAGACTCTTTGACAGGCCTTGGCTAATAGGAAAAAGCATTTTTAACAGGTTGCTAAACACAGTTTTCTCCCGAGCATGTCATAAATACACTGTGTACTCACATGGGACTCTGCTCCCCCATTCAACCTCGCCAAAGCAATAATGTAGTCTCACTTACCCAAACAAGTGGCAAAGTCTGTATTAGGATATGAGAAGGAGCCTGCTTATCTGCCTTATCATGGGAGAAAGGGACTAGCAGCAGTTTAGCATGACACTTAAAATTCCTTATTTTCTTCCTTACTCAGTCCACCTCTCATTTGATAGAGACAGCTTTAATTCACCTAATATCGTGACACATTAGTTTTAGAATTTAGCATATTGATTTTTATGAGACATAAACAGTCTCTCTTAAAACTATGACATGATGTTTTTAGAATCCAACATATGGATTTTCACGAGACACAAGCATTTGACTGAATGTACTCATTGGGTAGACTCATGGCAACAACCAATCAACTGCAATGCCTTCTTGAGGTCTAGCTTGATGAAGGAACACAAACCCATTTAATTCATTCCCAGCTGTGTCCTGGGAATGAGTACAAGGGTCACATTAACATATCAGACAAAGAATTGAAGACTTCTTGGCATAAAATCTTAGCCATTTTGACTGTACGTAAATATTAGTAGCCTACGGTTTAAGAATTAATTGTCTTTTCTACTGTATGCCTGCGACTTCAAGTGAGCAAATCCTCTAGGAAGAATCTAGAGTCTGTTTCAGACCCCACAAAAGATAAGCAATAACAGATTCCTTCCCAAAGAAGCATCATTAAACAAGATAAACAGTATTTAAAATAAAAACAAAACCAGGTAAGATGATCAGTCCATAGAGTATAAAAGGAGTATACATATTTTATACTCCTCTTCATTTTTTTGATACAGGGTCTCTCTCTTTCTCTCTCCCTCTCCCTCTCCCTCTCCTTCTCCCTCTGCCTCTGCCTCTGCCTCTCTCTCTCTCTAACACACACACACACACAACACACACACACACACACACACACACACACACACACACGTTACATCATCCTGCAGTATCCTTCTGAGTGTTGAATTTGAAATCATAGCCAAATACCACCATGCTCATCTTCTAATACTCTTGGGGGAAAATAGATCAGACATCATCATAGCAATCATTAGAAAGTATCTAGACTACTGCTACTTAAAATATAATCCATAGAAAGCACTGCCTGAAATCTTATTAGAAATGCAAATTCTAAAGCCTCAGCCAAGAGCTACTAAATCAAGATCCACTGAGACCCAAGAAGCAGTATTAACAAGCTCTCCAAGTCATTCTTTGGCTCCCCAAATATTATAAGCATCAACCTGAGCTAGCCTCCTCATTTTCAATCAGCTCACAGTCATCTAAAATGTCAATTTGCCCTTTGTAAGAAAAAACTCATCAACAGAATTGTTCACAGAAGGCAAGCACAAAAAACAAAAGGGCTAAGAACCTGTGTTTTGTGATTTATAACGCTGTGCATTTCATCTGAATTAGCACAACATGGCTTTCAGCTGCTCTTGGGTTTGTGTTCCTTCATCAAGCTAGACCTCAAGAAGGCATTGCAGTTGATTGAGTCTACCCAATGAGTACATTCAGTCAAATGCTTGTGTCTCGTGAAAATCCATATGTTGGATTCTAAAAACATCATGTCATAGTTTTAAGAGAGACTGTTTATGTCTCATAAAAATCAATATGCTAAATTCTAAAACTAATGTGTCACGATATTAGGCGATGGAGCTTTGGGGAAGAACAGGACCCTCATAAATGGAAGAACTACCTTGATTAAAACTGGTTTCTCTTGTTCTGTTCTCCACAATGTGAGTATACAGCCACATGACTGACACGTACGAGCCAAGAAGTTACCGTTAGAAATCAAATCTGTCAACATTGTGATCTTGAACTCCCCAGTCTCAACACCTGTGAGAAATAAGTTTTGTTGTTTAAGACACCTTGGGAGATTATAGAAGCTGCACATGAAAAAGACTGTTGTAATGGCCACCACAACAGTCCTCACCGGGATTCATAGTGTCTTTCATAATAGGCTACGGTTTTTCTTTAGTATTTTTTATAAATGATTGATCATGTAGTAGAGAAAAGATGAGGGAAAAGCAATGGATGAAGACATTGGTTTAACTCCTTATACTCAAAGACTGATTTAATGGTCTGGGTGTTCTGTCTCCTTGTAGCTGGAATTATGGAATTAATTCATTCCTGAATTTCTGATGGGGTTTAAGACTAGTTGTACTCTCATAATCAAACTGAAGTTGTTTAGCATTGAGAGATTACATAGCATTCTCCCTTCCATATCCCTCACTTGCTCTACCTCCTGTGATTGTTTTGCTCCCTGTTCTATGTAAGATTAAAACAAATACACTTTAGTCTTCCTTCTTCTTGAGCTTCATGTGGTCTGTGAGTTGTATACTGGGTATTTCCAGCCTTTTGCCTAATATCCACTTATCAGTGAGTGTACACCATGTGTGTATTTTTTGTGATTGGGTTACCTCACTCAGGATAATATTTTCTAGTCCATCCAATTGCGTGAGAATTTTGTGAAGTCATTGTTTTTAATAGCTGAGTAGTACTCCATTGTGTGCAAATGTACCACATTTTCTATATCTGTTCCTCTGTTGGATATCTTGGTTCTTTCCAGCCTCTGGATATTATAAATAAGACTGCTATAAAAATAGTGGGGCACGTGTCCTTGTTATATGCTGGAGCATCTTTGGGGTATATGCTGAGTAGTGGTATAGCTGGGTTTTCAGGGTAGAACTATTTCCCATTTTCTGAAGAACCGCCACATTGATTTCCAAATTGGTTTTACCAGCTTGCCGTTCCACCAAAAAAGGAGGAGTGTTCCTCTTTTTCCACATACTTGCCAGCATCTGCTGTCACCTGAGTTTTTGTTCTTAGCCATTCTAATTGCTCTGAGGTGGAATCTCAGGTTCATTTTGATTTGCATTTCCTTGATGATTAATGATGTTGAACATTTCTTTAAGTGTTTCTCAACCAATCCAGATTCTTCAATTGATAACTCTTTTTTTTTACCTCTGTACACCATTTTTAACAAGGTTATTTGGTTCTCTAGAGTCTATCTTCTTGAGTTCTATGTCTTCTGAATATAGGGTTGATAAAGATCTTTTCCCAATCTGTGGGTTGCCATTCAGAGGGTCTGGAAATTGAATGAAAATATGTAGCAGAGGAGATTTCGAAACTGGGGTTAGCCACTAGGAAGTCCCAGACTACAGGGAATCGAGATGCTTCTGGAACCCAACAATGATGACTGTGGCTAAAATACCCAACAAAGGGGAGATATGGCCTGTAGAGTCAACCTCCAGTAAATAGGCATGGCCCCCACTTGAGGGATGGCCACCCTTTCATCTCAAAATTTTTAACTCAGAAATGTTTCTGTCCAATGGAAAGACAGGGACAAAAAATAAATGGAACAGAGACTGAAGGAAAAACTATCCAGAGATTGTCCCACCCAGGGATTCATCCTATCTGCCGACACCAAACCCCCTTACTATTGCTGACACCAAGAAGTGCTTGCTGTCAGAAGCCTGGTATGGCTGTTCCCTGAGAGGTTCTACCAGCACTGGAGCTATACTGATGCAGATACTCACAGCCAACTATTGGACTGAGGCCAGGGACCACAGTGGAAGATCTAGGGGAAGGACTGAAGGAACTGAAAGGGATTGCAACCCCATAAGAAGAACAATTTCAACTAACTAGACCACTTAGAACTCCCAGGGACTAAACCACCAACCAAAGAGTATACATGAAGGAAGCCATGGCTCCAGATACACATGTAGCCGAGGACAGCCTCATCTGTCATCAATGGAAAAGGGCCTCTTTGTCCTGTGTAGACTTGATGCCTCATCATAGGGGGATGCTAGAGTGGTGAGGAATGAGAGAGTGAGCGGGTGGAGGAACACCTCATAGAGGCAAAGGGAAAGGGCAACTCCGGGGATAGAATGGGGGTTTTGTGGAGGGGTAACTGGGAAGGGGGATATCATTTGAAATGTAAAAGAATAAGATGATTAATAAAGGGGTTGGGGATTTGGCTCAGGGGTAGGGCGCTTGCCTAGAAAGCGCAAGGCCCTGGGTTCGGTCCCCAGCTCCGGAAAAAAAAAAAGAAAAAAGAAAAAAAAAAGATGATTAATAAAACATAATTTCCCATCCAATATATCCTGATTACAGTTTTCCTTCCATCACATCAAACTTGGATAAGACAAACCAACAAAAGGAAATAAACTAATGGAAGGTACACGAATCAGAGACCCACTCACTGATACACTCAAGAATTCCATAAAAATACTAAACTGCAAGGTTTTATATGTGTGTGTGCGCGCGTGCGTGCGTGTGTGTGTGTGTGTGTGTGTGTATGTATGACCTATTGCAAACCAAAACAAGCCCTGTCCTTGCTGCTTCCATTTTCATTAGTTCATGTAAGCTGTTTGGACAGTCTCCCTCTCCCTCTCCCTTTCTTCCTCCCCCTCCCCTCCACCCTCCCCTTTCCCCTCCCCTCTCTCTCTCTCTGTCTCTTGAATAAGAAGGAAACATGAAATCCACAAAACAATTGATTCATATTTGGATTTTTTGTTTTGTTTTGTTTTGCATGGAGTATACACAGTCCATTCTTTTGTTAGTTTGCATTATAAAATAAACAGAAAATGTTTCAAAGTTATAAAAAGATATATGAATAATAAGAGAATGTTGCACTCATACTTGGCTTTGGGCAATAGTTATTTGTCAACCGTGTCTAAATTGACAATTATGTGATGAATTCAACCAAAACTTTTAGTTGGTCAATTAGCTGATATGACTATATCAATAAGTTATAACTTCATAGTATGTTCAGCAATATTCTTTTCCAAAATAAAATAATAGAGAGATTCTTAAAATATATACAGTCTAGCTAAAGGAATTTAGATAACATAATAAAGAAAACCTGGATGAACATCAGTGAGCTCAGAGTGCCTTTATTTAGTGCACTGCTCTTTACAGATAATTTTGGAGATTGCCTCTGACAATATAAGAATGATGAGGTTACATAATAACATATGAATCAATGAGAACATTAAACCCTGTTCATCACAGCAAACCAAAAAGAGGTAGCAACCAATTCCATTTCTAGTGGTAATGACAGCATTTAAAAATAATTTCACATACTCAAGCCACAATCATGATGTTCAAATGCCAATGCTTCATTCTCTATACAAATTGAGATATAGATAAACAAAATGATATGCAATTCAAAATAATTTAAATTCTATACTTAGATTTTTAAAAAGGGTCTGTGCCCAAGGAGAAGTCCACTGAACTCCTCTTTTACATAGCTTGTTAATTCACCAACATATATATTGTAAAGTAAGAAATACATTTTCTAATAATACAGACACCAATATTGGTAACTGATGAGTAGAATTTAGCTGTGATCATCACAATGAATGCATGGGCCCATTCTTGTCAAAATCTGTGAATGGATTCATTTTAGTATAGTTGTTGTCAATGTATTTGTTTATCTTTCTATTTGTATTATCTTTAACTATATTCATTTATGTGTGTGTGTGAGAGAGAGTGTGTGTGTGCCTTTGTCTACATTCCTGTGTGCACTTACACCCAATGAAGTACCATAGCCTGCTTGTAGAGGTCAGAGAACAGTTTGCAGGGGTAGTTCTTTCCTTCCTTTATGGATCTTGGTGATAGAATTCAGATCTTCTAGGTTGGTGAGAAGTGTCTTATCCCACTAAGATATCTCACTGACTTCTTTCACTTCTTTTATTCAAACATAACCTAATTAGTTATTTACTAGAGACTTATTTTGACATACATCAAGGTAAAAGACTTACATAACATTCCTTTGTATGATTTGCCATTGAGATACAAAATGAAGAATAGACAAATGAAGAAATTTCTTCATGCATATGGCCTGGTGAAACTGGGGGCAGAATTAATTTTATCTCACTTAGAAATGCTTCAAAGGTGTTTTCCCTAAATTCCATTTTAAAACTGAACTTTTAGCCTTTGCCTTTTGGTTAAAATGTATCTCAGATTAAGGTTTTGGGTATTAACTTTAATTACAGAAGATGTATTTACAAAACTAGAGACTGAGGCGTTAAAATCTTGAAGACAAATAAATGAGTCAATGGACTCACCTGAAACCCATACTCTGTGAAAAGATATTTCCTGCAACGTATTCTATTCTCTCCATGATAGCTGTACTTAGTCCTCACATCATTGCTTTATGTCATTCCATGTTACTGTTTTGTCTGAAGAATGCTGAAAGAAACATCTTTGCAGCAATCTAAAAGTGTTGGCGAGAACACATTGAAAATCATCTTGTCTGGAATATGAAATACTGTGTATCTCTAGAAATAACAGTGGGAATATGGTCTGCTAGTGGCTTCAGAATACTGAAGTCTTCGTTGCTAGATTTATCCTTGTACAAGAAAAAAGCCATATTGCATGCTTGGTTTTCTCTTTGCTTAAATTAAGTTAACAATACTGATTGGAGTTTAATCTCTATTAGAAGGTACTCTACATATTCAAAGGAAAATTATCTGTGAAACGTAGATGGTAGGTAGGATTTAAAAAGTATTCAGTTTGTTGCAACTAACAGGAGAGGTGTGAGTATAGTTCATACAAAATATGGACATGCACTTATTTCTCATGATTTTACCAGGAAAGCACAAGCCCCATGCTAGTTGCTGGATAAATGTGGAAAGAAAAGCAAGAAAGATCATGGTAAATACTACCAATGCGATAGCAATTCTCATACCAAATCCAGACAATCTAAAGAAATGGAAGCAATCAGGAGAGCAAATTAGAGCTGTTTTCCCACTAACATTCAATAACATTAATTTATAGTTGAATGTCTGAAATATTTGAAACCAATGGGAAAAAATGTCCACAAAACAAGGAGCTAACACCCTTGGTTCTGCTTGTTGGGAAAAAAAAAAAAAAACGCTAAGTGGCTCAATCAGAATAATCATGTGAGGCTATTGTATAACTCAGCATGAATTACACTGAAACTAGCAGATGTGATTACAGTCCTGTTTGCAACAGAATCAACGATTGCTGCAATACAAGCAAAGGAAACAGAAACAGACTAGGGTCACAGAGAAAAAGCGATGGGCAAGGGAGAGTAAGAACATATCTCACCCACAGAAGAGCCGTAATCGGTTTTCCAATAATAGTCTTCAGCCCTTAAATCACATGTAAACAGGTACCATTTTACAGACTGAGTGGAAGTATTAATATATATATATATTATTATATTATATAATATATTTATATATTATTATATTTTATAATATATTAATATATTATATTATATTATATTATATTATATAATAAAATTATATTATATATAATATAATATATTATATTAATAATATATTGTATTATATATATATATCACACAAACAACAACAACAACTACTGCTGCTGCTGCTACTACTACTACTACTACTACTACTACTACTACTACTACTACTACTGGGAAAGAGACCATGAATCTGAAAGAGAACATTGGAGATGTTAGTGGGAGTGTTTGAAGGAGGGAAATGGAAGGGATAATGGTATAATTATAATTTCAAATTTCAAAAACCAATAGCAACCCTGTATTTTGCTACATTTACTTGTAGAAGGTGTTATTTAATAAAAAATGGAAATAAGACTTCTATTAATTTAGCCTAAGTAAAAGAAATTCTGAACGATAGAGCATATATATATATATGTATGTATGTATATTGAACTACTTTACAGACTTGCTATTCCTTTGACTTTATGCAGATTACTTTTGCAGAGACCAAATCACTCACTATGATTTGCATTCCAGATTATCAGTCTCTAGTTCTGAACCATATGTACACACAATCTGAATGAAGATTACATACATCATTTCCTATGCTAATCACCAATGGAGCAAAAAAGCAGACACTAAAAAAAGCCAGCCAGAGTCTTAGCAATTTTTTTCTCATAGAAAATGCAAACAACCGTGTAAGTCACTTTGCTTTCTGCTTTGTAAATAGCCACTCAAGTAAACTCCTTTCTTCTGAAGAGGAAGTGAAGAAGAGAGGGTATCATTTATCACAGCAACCTTCATCCAAAATAGCAATTATCTTAAAGATATTTGCGGGTCGAAAATGACAAATGTTTTATACCTTACATGGAAGAGCTGATGCTGCAGCTGGCTTTCAAAGTTCATTTTATTACTTTATGATTCACCTGTTTCTGCCAAAAGGAATCAGTCAAAAACAATGAAATTGGTAATTAGGAGCCATTCTATAAAGTCCCAACTAAACTCTTTATTTTTGTTGAATTTTGACCTTATTGTCAGGATCTGCTTCACTGAAATACTTCAATAATGATAAAACTTTATGTCTGACTATTGCAATGGATCATTATATGCCAGGGATGATCAGTTTGCAGTAAAATACAAATCTTTATTGCAATATCATTTTACTAAAGGCAAATTCTCAACCGAGGAACGATGACTCAGGTCCACACTGGCATTTACAGTTATCTCAGACTATTTCAATTGATGTATTGTCAATGTTGCTAGTGACTCACAGGCATCATGTGGAAAAAGAAATGGTAAATATAAATATCTATCTCGAAATATCTTTATAGAACTAGTTCTAGGCTGTGGATGTAACTCAGTGGCAAGGTACTTTCCTAGTATGTACAAAGCTCTGGATACAATCTCCAAAATTGCCAGAGAGAAATATAAAGAGAATTATTCCACGCATATAAATAAGTGCACATCAAAATGATGGTATTCTTCCATTTGGCTCTGAAGGCATTTTCTGCTTTTAAGTAGCATCCCAGACAGGCCAATAAGGCCTGGGATATCAAAATAGCAATCTAATTTTAAGTGTTTTAAGCTAGGAAGGTACTCAGGATCTTTAAGCCAGGAATATTCTTTACTAAAAGCATCTACCCTTATCTCCTGGCTCACCATTTGTCGTTCATCCCCCACTATTGCTGCCTAGATAGGTTATTTCTTCCTTATAATAGCTGCCGCCTCCTAGAGTGCTATCTGCATCTATTCTTACACAGAGACAGGCTATTTTCCACAGTACATTGTTTCCACTTATCTCTCAAAACCTAAAAATGGCATTCCATATCTGTGACAATCTGGATTCTGGCTACTTCTGTGAATCATCTTTTTCCACTCTCTCCTGCTCAATCTAAATTAGCCACACTGTCTCCCTCTATAAACATATACATGAATTCTCTCTGTGTGTCCCTCCCTATGCCCCTTTCTTCTTTTCCTTCCTCTCCTGCTCTCTCTCTTTTCTGTCTTCTCAAACACACACAGTGCTCAAAATTAAGTCCCTAAATACGGTTAAATATCAGTGATGAGTCCTCAATGATTACCTACTCCTGGAGAGTATCTGCTGTAACTACTCTCTGTTCAGTCACCTTCAATGTTTACGTTTTTCAATATGACCTTATTTTCTCATTAAATGTATCACTTCCTTCCATCCTACCAAATTTGTATGATGCCCGGATCGAATAGCATTTTGTCTGCTTTGTAGTGCAGAATCTCCAACACATTGGACCACGGGGACCTAGTAAGTCAATGAAATAAATTATCCTTTTGGATTGAATTTGAGCATTGGTAGTCAAGGATGCAATGTAGGAGGTAAGTGTGTGTGTGTGTGCATGTGTGTGTGTGTGTGTGTGCTTATGTTTATGTGTGTTCATTTCTTTTCAAAGAAAATTTTACTGCAGAGAAAATAGTACTATAAAGAAGAAACAAATAGACATTATAATTTTCATGGATTCTACCATTCAAAATAAATATTGTTAACATAGTGAATATATTTCTGACCTCTTTTTTTTTACCTAAAAAATACTATTCTTAATATTAAATCTATTTTCAATTGAGAAAAATATGTTTTAAGTCATTACTAATCATGGTCTAGATGAACAAAATATTAATAATGTTGATCTACTTTTTGAATATTTTGGAAACCTGGGTCAGTTGTGTTTGTTATAACTAGACTTTTCATGATTAATTTTTAATATATAATAAATAATATCTTCACTTGTTCTGTTTGTTTTGTGTCGATTTTACATGAGCTAAAGTTGCCCAAGAGGAAGAAGTTACAATTGATAAAATATCTCCGTAGGATCGAGCTGTAGGCAGGCCTATAGGGTATTTTCTTTATTTTTTGTATTGGATATTTTTTATTTACATTTCAAATGTTATCCCCTTTCCCAGCTTCCCATCCATAAACCCCCATTCCATCCTCCCTCCTCCTACTTCTATGACGGTGTTCCCCCACCCAACCACCCACCCCTTCCTGCCTCCCTGCCCTGACATTCTCCTACGTTGGGGGATCCAGTCTTGGCAGGACCAAGGGCTTCTTGTCCCGTTGGTGCCTAAGAAGGACATGCTCTGCTACATGTGCAACTGGAGCCAAGGGTCTGTCCATGTGTATTCTTTAGATGATGGTTTAGTCCATGAGAGCTATGGTTGGTTGGCATTGTTCTTATGGGGTTGCAAGCCCCTCAGTTCCTTCAATCCTTTCTCTAACTCCTCCAATGAGGACCCCATTCTCAGTTCAGTGGTTGATTGTGAGCATCTGCCTCTGTATTTGTCATGCTCTGACTGTGCCTCAGGAGAAAGCTATATCAGGCCCCTGTCAGCATGTACTTCTTGGCATCAGCAATATTCTCTAGGTTTGGTGGCTGTATGTATATGGGTTGGATCCCCAGGTGGGGCAGGCTCTGAATGATATTTTCATAATTGAAGAGTACCCAACCCATTGTGACTGGTGGTCTTGGCTTCACCAAGAAAGCAGGCGGAACAAGCCATGAAGAGCAAGCCAGTAAAAAGCTCTCCTTCAGGTCCTCTGCATCAGCTTCTGCCTCTCATTCCTGGCCTGTTTGAATTCCTGTCTCACTTCCTCAGTGATGAATAAGGATGGGGAAGCATCAGCCAAACAAACCCTTCCCTTCCCAAAGTTGCTTTGGTCATGGTGCTTCATCGCAATAGTGAGCTTAACCAAGCCAGGATTATGTATTGTTTTATACTGTTACTCTTTTAAATGAAAGTCATTTTCATAAGAAATTTGTACTTTTTATGGGGAAATGTGCTTTTAAGTGTACCCAAAACACATTAGCCCGATCTAGTATGGCAAACCACTTCTACAGTCACAGGGAAATTTTAAGTGTAAAATTGAAACAGTATAGAGTCAGAAAAACAAAAGAAGAGAACATGGAGAGAAGAAAGGATAAGAAGTAATACGTCCACGGTAAAGCACATGAATTTCAAACTGAATGACTTCAGTATGAAACAATGTCATCATTCTCTTGTTAAATGGTTATTTACAATATAAAAGTTTTGTTCATTTCCTTTTCCAAATGATCGGGGGATTTTTATATTATTTTTAGTTTTAGACCGAAGCCATGCAATATACTTTTCAATTCTCCTGATGCCGCATGTAGCCAATTTTGTAGCTGCTAACACTGTACACATTCACAGCCTTTGGGGAAATGTCCCCTTCCTTATAGCCTCCTCAGCCTCCTCCAGCAGCCTGTGCTGTAGGCTATGGTGCCTGGTGATTTCTTTTGAGATTCAAAAGATGTTCAGAAGCAGCTGAACATGAAAGTGTGACAAAGGAATAAAGAAGAAAGGCAAAAAAGAGGACGGAGGACTATTTTTGTCTTTAAAAGGTCACCATGAAATTTGTATTTGAAAGATAATAGCATCAATAGCCTAGAAAGAGGCTTTTCCAGCAATATCCTGGATCTCTGCTTTCTACCAGCATCCTCTCATTGTCCTGCTTGAGTGGTCCTTGATGCTAGGACAGGGCTGTAACTTCAAAGCAGAGAGAGTCAGCATTTTATAGTTATTTGCCTTTTGGAGGATCCTACCATGGAATAAGCAAAGAGCTGAATTTTCAAATGCAACTCAAATATATAAATGAAATAAAAATGATGCAAGTGAAAAATTTAAATTATTACATGTTCAATGGAATTTAGAATTTATGAAGTAAATACCAGGTGTGTTATCTACTCAACTTGTATTTTCTAGCAAAGGCAGAATGTTTAAGTGCATTTAAAGGATAAGTAATGGGTTGTGTGACTATACAGTGGAATTCTGTCTTCCTAAACTTTAAGCAAGGGTGATAGGAAGAGTCCACAGTAGTAGATGCCTGTGTGCCGTTCCTAACACCACCAATATCAACTACCCACACCATACTCCCTCCACTTCAATGTGCGACCATGTTAGCATCTATGTTCACCGAGGATATTGGTCAGTAGTTCTCTTTCATTGTGTGGAATTTATCTGATTTTGGTATCAGGATAGTAACTGTTTCATGAAAAGAATTTGAAAGTGTCCTTTCCTTTTTTATTGTACAGAGTGATTCGAGGAATATTGGTGTCATTTCTTCTTTAAAACGAAGTAGAATTCTATATTGAACCCATGTGACCTGGGTTTGCTTTGTTTTGTTTTACAGTTGGGAGATCTCCGTTTACAGCTGGCTGTTATGTTTCTGTTTGAAATATTTACTTTGTTTTGGTTCAACATTGGGAGGTTTATACATATCTAGAAATTAATCCATTTCTTCCAGAGTTTATATCTTATCTGGATGCAAAATTTTAAGTATACCTCATACACCTCTAAATTTCCCAAGTGTTCGTTATGTCAGACACTTTTAATTTCTGATTATAATAATTTAGGTTCCTCATTCTTTGACTAATTTGAGCAATGGTTTGTCAATTTTTTCAAAAAACCAACGCCTCATTCTTCATTTCACTCAGTCTTCAGATTGTATCTGCATTTTTTCCATTTCTACTTCATTACTTTTAGTCTTAATTTTGATTATTTTCCCATCTGTTTCTTGGGGATGTCTTATCCTCCTTTTGATGCGTTATTAGGTTATTAATTTGAGGTATCTCAAAAATGTTTGTGAAATTCAGTGCAATCTCTTCTTCAGGGCATGGTAATTATCTGCCATACATTCTATACAATTTTTATTTCTATACAATTCCAGGATATTTTTAGGTTTTTTTTTTCTTTCTTCACCCAAATATTGTCTGTGTGTTTGGGCATTTTCTATAGTTTCTGTGTGGTTAATATGCACCTTTTATTTTTCTGTGATCAGATGCAATATAGGTGTTAGTTTAATTTTCTATAATTATTGAGTCTTGCCTTGTGTTATAACCAAACAAATAACCAGCTCATATTTAATAAGCGTGCCATTATACGCGACTCAATCTTTTTCTATTGCTTCATTCTATTGCCCTTTCTTCAGCTTATGTTTTTATTGTTTTAACTACAATATGCCACGAGAAATTTCTTTTCTGGTGCTATTTATTTGAAGCTCTGTGGTAACTTTCTTCAAAATTGAACACTTATTAGAACACAAGGCAAGACTGAAATATTGTAGGAAAATTTAAATAACGGCTGTGTTTCTTTGACCATAGAGAGTTGGTAGCTATAAGAGGTTTTGGTTTCTACAAGATCACTAGTGCATCTGAAGAAGATTGTTGATTGAGTGTTCTTTCTTTCCTTTCTTTTCAAAACAAATTTCTTTTTCAGACATTAAGCATTTTCAAAGAGGAAGAATTGGAGTAGGATTGATATGTATATTTTCCTCTCTGGGCATATTCTGAAAGTTTTGGAGTGGGTAGGCCAGCCTAAGCAAGGGAGGCCATGGTTTTCACGTATGCATGATGAAGGAAGGTGAGGTTTTTTCACTTATGTGTGATGAAGGGAGGCCATGTCCATAACTTATTGCAGGAGTTACTGTGAGCTGGACTTCTGGAATAAAATTCCTAGAGGTTATAGGAGGGACGATTGCAAAACCAGTGTATGGAGTATGGTTTCCGGAAGGAACATGCAAGCCATGACAAGGGAAGCAAAGTATGAGGTCTATTGGCTGGCCTCCTGAGGCAGGAACTCTCCCTTCCTAACGTGTTTAATTGTATACTTACGACATTAGTCTATCCGTACTGCATACTCACCTAGTACTGTTATCATTTACTTTACAGATTTGAGTATGTCAAAGGTTGATATTCATAATTGCTAAGTTTCCCTGATGAACTGACCCATTTAACATTATGCAGTAACCTTCCAAGGGTAATAATGCAAAGAAATTCAAACATTATAAATAACTTTGCAAAAGTTAAAAAAAACAAAGAATTTTAAAGCAGAAAATATATGATAGCCCATGAGAGAGAATAAATGTAAGACTATTAGATTTCTCAGTAGACTGTTGCTGGTCATTAAAAATATATTTGACATAACCATTAGACAAGAATATATACATAGTAAAAATATTCATCAAAAATTAAAGACAAAGAATTTAACAGATAAACAATACCTGAAGGAGTTTAATATCACCATGCCTACCTAAAATGATCACCATGCCTACCTACCTTACAATGATCACCGTGCCTACCTTACAATGATCACCATGCCTACCTTACAATGATCACCATGCCTACCTTACAATGAATGCTAAGGAGAGTCCTTCCAGTTGAAACAAAGCCTCTACACAGAAGCAAATTAACAAATGTAGATATACACGTTAGTGAAAAGAAGTAGATAGGTAAGTAATGAATATTGTAATAGTTTACTTATGATAAAAAGCTTCCAATTTTGAATGAAAGTTTAAAAAAGTAGCAACATAGCTATAATTTAAAATGCTAGTAAGTACACAAATTTATACTCAGATGTAAAATTTGGGGACTTAAGAAGTGGCTCAGAGGTTGAGGAGGACTACTTCTCCTGCAAAGGATCTGAGTTCTGATCCCAGAACCCATGCAATGTGCTTCAGAAACCCCTATAAATCCTTCTCCATGTGAACTCAACTCTCAAAGCGTTTGTGTTCCCACTCTGCACAAAGATACATACACATACACACACTTTAAAAATAACAAAACTAAATATTTAAAAAAGTTACAGAGCCTTTTGTCACTTGACCTTGGGATTCTATCTGATAACTTCAGCACTTGTCAATTCATTGTGACAAAAGCATCTCAGAGTGTACTTGGACAAATCTCTCTGATGTAGGTTAATCAATTGATGTAGACACTTGACACAGTAAAGAATAGCAGCAAACATAAGATATAGAGACTGTTTTTGGTATAACATGACATAGCGATTTATAGTAACATTTTTCAGATAACTATAAAATACTCTCTAACAGGAATAATAAAACTGTAGTAAAAATGTAACCTTTCTAATTATCGAATTACAAACATAATTATATGAGCTATATTGTTATATGGCTGTTAGCACAATAGCATGACTTTCAGCAACATATCACAAACAAAAGACTTTGTGTTGTGATAATTGCACTGACTGTGACTTGATTTGACAATAGACATTTTCATCTCTATTAAGTATGTGGCTATCCTTGACTAAATGTCATCATGCAACACCCAGCTGGGGTTGGTTTCTGAGCAAATGAAGTAGGTGGTAAAAGAGAACTAAAAGGGCAGCTTTTCTCAGAATTTTTGAAATTATTAAAATGCATTGCTATAGCCATGTTTTACAAAATCCTATGACAGCCATAAAAGTACCAGTAGAAAGTATTCAAAACAAAAGCAAAAGAAGCAATATCTGACACAGAAAAATCAAGAAAAAGACAGCTGGCATGAAAAGGAACAACAACAACAACAACAAATTTACAAGGAGCAAAGATTAACATAAGAACATGGCAATTATTCCTTTCCGGAGCATAAGCTTTAAATACTAGTAGATCCAACTGCTGAATATAAGCAGAGCATCTGAGTGTACTACATGTTAGAGAATTCATCTTTCTAATATCTAGAAGCCAGAGGAAGAGACAACCACGTTTCATTTGAATGGTAACAGAAAGAGAATAGACACGCCTAGTTTATCCTCAAGGGTGAAAGGCTTCCATGTTAAAAATCGATTCCATTTGCTGAATGAAATTAATATGATATAAGTAAACTCAAATTTATCATTGTTCACAGATTAGAAGACTCTTACTAAAATTGCCATCATTGCTCAAAAAGTCTGTAGATGAAATAGAAACTTGATCAAAGGTATGATGACAAGTTTTTGAGAGAACTAGGAAAGAAGTCCTAAAATTCATTTTAAAGATGCCAAAGAAGCTTCTGGAAAATACACTGAAGCCACTACACTTTCTAATTTCAAAAATATGTGACGAATATACAAGAATCAGAGCAAGTGTGGCAGTGAACATTTGTAACGGGGAGGCAGGTTGTGGCAGGGGGGCACAGTAAGCTCAAGGTCTTTTTCAAAAGAATATCAGAACAAAAAAAAGGTAGTTCAACACTGGTATAAAGACACATGAGACAATGGAGCAGATAGCAAAGAGCACAAAAGTAACCTCATACACATAGTACGGAACGATGCACTACAAAAGTGCCTATTACTCTTCAAGGCAAGCTTCTTCACTGCATGATGTTGAATTAATGCAAAGATTTAACTGGACTCGTTTGTTATAATAAACAGAAAACCAAATAAAAATGGGAGAGCGACTTAAACATGAAACTTGAAACCATATGAACTTTAGAAAAAAAATTGAAAGAACAATTATAGCATTAGTCATAGCTATGATTTCTTGGATATCACACAAAAGCACGAGAAACAAAATTGAAAAATAATAGAGGACTGCTGTTATACTAGAAGTTTTCTATATGGCAAATCAACCGTGGGGGAAAGCCTCTGAAAGGAAATAAGTGTTCTATAAAGAGCTAATAAGCAAAATATATTAGAAAGAAAAATAATTACTAACTAAATGTACAATTTTTTGAAAAGAGAAAACATAGGAGAACAATCTAGACACGTGTTGACAGATAAGTAAACTGTGGGATGTATACACAGTAGAGTCTGATTCACAGAAGAAAAGTGAACCCACGGTGGTAAATGGAGTATAAGTACTTCCAGTTTGTCACAGAATGCAACAATTACATGATTCTATTATCTAAGATACCCGAATTACTCATGCTCTCAGCAGCCAAAAGTATTAATTGGATGGTGATCCTCATGGGTTCTTAGAAGGAAATGAGACATGTTTGATACGACACCAGTAATTAAAAGCATCTTCTATGCAAGGATATAAACAGCTAATAATCTTATGCATACACCTAAAATGTGAGCAAAGGCTTCATTTTATATGTTTTTTACTTTGAAGTTAGATTAAAGAAAACGACTAATGATATACAAATTCAAGTTAAGTCTCCTTTTCATGATACAATGCAAATAAGAAAAGACTACACACATATGATTCTAGTTTTTGGAAGGTAAAAAGTTAGAGGCCAATGAGAGGACTCGGAGAGTAAAGGTCCTTGCAGCTTAGAGTTTTAGCTACTCTGCTTTATGTTTCCGGAGGCGGGGTGCTTCCGGTGACCTGCTCAGGAAGTCTTTGGTTCATGAATGGAAAACACACGTGCACGCACGCGCAGGCAAAGGTAATTCTAAAATGCCTTGGCTACCTCAAAGGCTGGGCACTTCCAAAGCTTCCCTTTGTACCCCAGGCCCAATTGGGGAAATGGCCAGTGGCCATTTACTTGAATTTTTACATGGATTGTTGGCGCTCTCTCTTGCAGCTCTAAATCTCTTCCATCTCCTACCCGATCCTGGCAATCCCCAGTCTCCCCGCCCCTGCAACCTGGCCGGCATAGCTCTAAGGGTCCCGCCCTGTCTCCTTTCGTCAGGCAATGGCCACTGGCATCTTTATTGATGGATCAGAAACCAGTTAGTTAAGGACCTTTAGCGTTTGGACATGCAGATTCCTGACTGAATTAAAATTTAGAACCAATCTCCAACAGGTTCTTAACTTGACAACCTGAGTTCAATCTATGGGGCTCAAACGGTGGAAAGAGAGAAGAACCTCATTCAAGTTGTCCTCTGACGTCTACACACATTCTGTGGCATGCATATTTGAACACACACACACACACACACACACACACACACACACACACACACAAAGTTGATAAGTAAATGCAATGCAAAGTAGAACAGTCAAATTAAGGCAAGTTAATTGATAGTGCTAAAGTCAGAATGTTGATTTGCGTGGAGCAGTAGAGACAAGGACATGATGTCAGAGTTCTCTAGAATAATCATTTTTATCTTGCACAGGCATTACTTGGGATAAACTCAGTTGAATATTTAACCCCATTGCATTAAATAGTATATAGATGGTCTATGGTGCTAAGCTAACCTTAATGTGGCCCCTTTAATAATGCATTGTGTGTAGGCTGAGTGGAGCTAACAGACTGGTTTCATAAACATGTGGTTTAGTCAGTAGCTCAAGGCAGGGAAGATATTACACCATCTGGTAGGCTTACTAATCCAACTTTTGTTTTATAATGTTGGAATGACATAGTGTCTCTTCAGTTCAAAGACGATTTTGTCATGGAAGTGCCAGATATTTAAGTGAAATTTCCATTTTTCATTACAAAGTTTGGCACCATAAAGATTTGACAATTCTCACAATGTGCAGCAAGCTTTAAGTTCAGTTTTCAGCGATTCCAATAATACTGTTTGTACGTATTCTTACAGAAAAATCAGTTTCCAGCTTCTCACTGCCCTGGAAAGCAATCCATCAAGTAAGAGCTAACAGGAGAGAAGCTGAAACGTACTTAAGCCTTAACAGTTTGCACAAAGCCACCATGAACGGCATTCCATCCGAATAAAACGCCAAGTGAGTCACACTCAGAGTCAGTGAGTACTGATTTACCCAGATTTATAACAAGCAAGAAAAGTGACCAACGATAAATCATATGTCACTTTTAGCAAGGAAAATCTTTCAGATCTTCCCAGAATATTAGCAACACAGTGTTATAAAAATGAGCACGGTTTTCAGGTTGTCAGTTCTGATCGGTAACTGTCCTATTGTCAGTTCTGGGTTGATACCTACATATAGATTACTATCTACAAACCTGACGATAAATTTAAACAAAAAAATTGTTTCAAGAAATAATTAAAATAAAATAATATCAGGAACACAGACACGGATTGTAGCGTAAGATATCTAGATTCACTTGGGGGAAGTTGAAGATCATTCAACTTTCCTAACCTGGGGAGCCTAAAACCAGCTTCCTCTGCATCAACATGAGGAAATATGTTGAAAAAGTGTCCTGTGTTATGTTGTGACGTACTGTCTTAGTTTCTTTTGCTGTTGCTGTGATAAATTACCCCGACAAAAGCAACTTGAAGTGGGGAAGTTTTATTTTGATTCACAGTTCAAACGTACAGCTATCATGGTGGAGAAATCCAGGCTGGAGGAATTTGAAGGAGCTGATGCTGTCCCATTCGTACTCAGTACTTAGAAGTTGGACAATCACTCTGCCTGCCTCATGTCCTCCTCTCTTTGAAGTTTCAGAAGTTAGCCTAAGGAATGGTCCTCTCCAAGTGGGTGGGGCTTCCCACATTAATTAGCATAAGCAAAATAATCATCCACAGACCTGACAGGAGAACCATCACTCAGGTAATCCTGCCTCATCAAGTTCACTACTGAGACTAATCACCATGATTCTATCCCTAGTCCACTTAACATCTGAGCATACCACTTTAAACCAACACCAGTGCCCCAGGTTTGCGTCTCACAATCAAAAATATAAACTAACTTCTAAAGTTACAGTTTGTATAGGCATTTGAAGTCTAATAGTTTAAAGGTACAATATCCACATGTTACCTGAGATCCAGGCATTCAATTAACCTTGAGTTCCTATAAAAACTTACAAGTTACATTGTATGTTAATATATAGCAGAAAATAAACAGTCCTGTCCCAAAGAGGATGAATCGAGCACTCATTTGCTCAAGTCAAGTCCAGCAGATACAGTCCAAAATCTTTCGGCTCCATGTCCAGCTTCTGAATTACACCTGATTACATCTCATAATCGTCTAGGCTGAAAATAACTTGGGTACCCCGACTCCACTTTACAACCTGCCACACATACAATCCCTCTTTGGTCAGCCCAGCTTAACTCTTGACGATTTCTTCACAGTATGTCTGTCGTTCCAGCATCTCCAATATGTTCTGGTCTCTATTGCAACCTTACGAGTTCATAAAATGGCTTTCCGGGCCTAGTTGCAGGAACACTGATGCTGTTACATATTGTTTGGTCTCTGCAGCTCTCTGAAACTGTGGCTAAGTATTCCACGACTCTATCAACCATCCATCTTCTATGACTGCAAAACCAGTCCATGCGAACAACACTGCTGAGTTTTACTGTCAGCTCCAGTCGCAGGCAGGTCCCTTTGGAGCACGACTGTACCAATTTCTATACGTTGACTCTGGACCCATTTCCCTGAACAGTTACCTTTAAAACTTCAGCTTAGGCCTTGTTCCTTCCAAACAATTTGGATTTTTCACAAGGTAGAGCCTCCGAAGGGTGGAACTTAGCCCTAGTGCAGCTGTTCCTATCG
Source organism: Rattus rattus (assembly GCF_011064425.1). Taxonomy (NCBI): domain Eukaryota; kingdom Metazoa; phylum Chordata; class Mammalia; order Rodentia; family Muridae; genus Rattus; species Rattus rattus. The sequence continues at coordinate 82,326,949 of NC_046156.1, forward strand.
TCCTGGTACAGCATGAGAGATTTCTCCTCACTGGTGCTCACCGCCTTGACAATTCTAGCTACTATCTCAACGCCAGCAAAAAGATTCTGCCCTGAAATTCCTTTCTGCAAACAAAGACATGAATGATTTTAAAATTAAGTTTAACTTAACTTCTTAGGACATGGGCGGAGTATAACTGGCTTCTTGACCAAATATGACACTGATGACCTAAATCCCAGAGGATAAGAGGAGTGAGTCCTCTGTGTTTTATCTTTCTCTCTGCAAACTCATGAGGCACTTTCTTAGTAACTTATGCACTTATCTTAGCAATGCATCTCCTAAGCAGCCAGTAGAACATCCCATTAATCTCTGCTCACAAAATTCAAAGACACTTCCCAACTTGAAAACCCTCCCACGTTCCTCCCACGTATCAGTTCTGAATGCTTATGTGCCCGATGGTCTAGTTCATTATAGCGATTGCCCAATTCTCAATACCAACCTTTGTCTCAGTTCATCTTCCAATTGATGTGATAAACACCCTGAGAGAAGTTACTTAACAGAGAAGGGGATTCTTTTGGCTCATTCATATTTCAAAAGCACAGTCCATTATACTAGGAAACCAAGGCCACAAGCAACCGAAGCAGCGTGTCTACAATCAGGAAACAGAGAGTGATGAACCCTTATGGTTAGCTCATTTTCTACTTTTACACAGTCCAGTTCGTCATTACAGGGAATGAGATCACCCGCAGTGGAAACAATTTCTTACTTCAGTTATCCTAATCAAGTTAAATTTCTATAGTCATGGCCAGTCATCTGTCTCTTAGGTAATCGTCTAGTCATCCCATTGATTTTTAAGATTAATCATAACAAATAGTGACTTAAGAAAAAATGGTATCCTTAACAAGCTTAACAAATCACTGTTTTATACAACAGAATTATAGGTTTTAATCACATATCTAGACAGATATTTTAATTTTATATTTTAATTTAAACATGAGCACCATAAAGATTTTTAGAATACTTTATAAAAAACATACCATGATATTACCTACCTTTCACAGCATACAGTTGAAAATTACAGACAATAAGATCATAAAATATTTAATATTAAAGAATATTAAACAACATAATTAAGGTGTGTTTTGTTTAACTAATAATCAAGAGAAAAAATTGAATGATCACAAAAGTCAACAGAAAATCTTTCTAATGCCATTTTCAGGTTTTAAATTAGACAATGGTTCTAAAATAAACTGAGTGGTTCAAAATGTTGCCATTTTTATGTGTTTGCAATAATGTATTCTTTCATATGATAGCTATCTAATAATAAAGCTTCCAAAGTCTATTTTAAGCAAATCATCAAAACAAGTTGCAGTTAACACACATAATACACAAGCAGTTCTCAAAATACAATGTGTTTACCAAAAGCAATTTTAAAAGGGCTTACATCTTAGAAATTAACCTCTCTGATCATCCTGGTTTCCTTCCTTCCTCTATCCAAAAATGACAATGTAAAGAATTTGCATTAAACTTCACAAGTGCCATAATACATACAATGAAGTAAGTAAAATAAATATTGAGCGTCTTAAAGCATTTCTGAATTCAGCATGTATACCTTTGGAACACTGTAAATATCTCAGCCAAGGATCACATTCAGTAGCTAAAGAACAACTGTATCTGATTGAAGTTGCAACTACTAAAACATTTTTAGTTTTCTTTGGGCCAAAGTAAGAACACCAGCTTCACATATCAATGTTTGGTAACTTTATATAAAAACTGTTCCACTTTAACCTAGCTTTTACCAATTCATGGATATATGGGGATGTTAATAGGTCAAATTTTATTGGAGAAGACATTGAATACCTTGTTGTCCAAAATGATTTGGGGAGCATGCTAGAATTTTCTGTTTATAGATGAAAATGGAAGTTTTTGGACATAAAAATGCAAGTCAAAAGGCCACAGGAAAATAGAGAATATGGGAGGGGAAGTATGTATATAAAGGCAAAAGAATTCCTGTTAGGAATAAAACAAGATGAGGATAAAAGAACACAATACTTTTTTCCCACATAAACTTTTATTGATTGATTGGGAATTCCACATCATGTGTCCCAATTATACTTACTTCTCAGTCTTTCCAAGTACACCCCTATCCTTGTGATGTCCTCCAAACCCCTGAAAAAGGGGAAGAAGAAAGAAAGAAACAAGTCCAATTTGTGTTGCCCGTATATATACTGCAGCATACTCAAACTCCCAGTGGCCAACCCTTTAGAGAAAACTCATGTTTTCTCCCACAGCTACTCCAAAAAAGGCATCAAGTAGCGAACATGATAACTCCAAAGACCTAATATTCTGTTTTTATTCATTGGATAATACAAAAGAATTATGTAAAATATAGGCGATTTTTAAAGAGTACAAGTCCTGACAATGGGTACCCTAAAATTCTCAATTTTTGCTTAGTGAACACTTGCATGATATTATCTAATTCCATAATCAATGACAAAAAGAAATTAAACAGTAAAACTGAAAAAAAAATGATACCTTGGGTGCTTGATTATAGCATAATCACACCATTCCGACCTCTTTTTCCTCCTTCCCAAACCTCCTATCTACTCCTCGTTGCTTATTTCAAATTTATGACCTCTTTTCCTCTAATAATGTGTGTGTGTTCCTAAACACGTAAATGCAATATGCTTAGCCCATATACTATTATGTGCATGTACGTATTTTCAGGCCTTACATTGGTGTTGCATAGCCAGTTTGCCTGTTTGTCTCTGGGGAAGACTGTATTTCCTGCTCTCAGCTTTTCTTAGTTGCCTGTCAATCTTTAGCTAATGGTGGTGGTCTGTGAAATTCCCTTTGTCTTAGCAGTCTAAGGTATCATCTTGGTTCATGTGATGTTTATATAATTCCATTTACTGATAGCATCACTGGGATAGAGATATGACTGTGCTTCTCAAAAGAGAAAACCTGAATATCAAGGCATGTATCCTAGTGTCTGTAACCCTGGAAACTTCTTTTCACTAAGCCATAAATAGCACCTTGACAGGTATGGTGCATGTTCCTGTCTTTTCTCCCTTGTCTGAGGGACAGGATTTATTTACTTTTTTTAAGTAGAAGAGATGATGAATTTTTGAAGTTACTAGGTATAAAAATATTTTCATTCAAAGATGTTTCTTTAAACATCAATGAGCAAGGTTTGCTCACATAAAGAATGCAAAGAATGTAATGTAAACATTCCATAAAAATATTTTCTTTGAGTTGTTTTCAAAGTTAGATGAAGCCAAGGGAACGACTCCCTTTTTTAAGAAATAATTTTGCGCTCTAATTTCTCATTACTATAATGTTTTATGAGCTGTGAATTCTGTTGAAATTTTTTCCAGCCAAATTATTTCTTTAATAGGATTTGAACAAAATGTTGGTATCTATCAAGTTTGGCAGTGTTCTTTTTAAAAATGCCTGTTGTGCCAATAGGATAAAGTTGTTTTGCTCTCTGGGTCACACAGCTTATTCTCAGCCTCAAAATGATTGGGTTCTTAATCCTCAACTATGCCCTTGAATGGTAACCCTTGGACAGAGTAGGCAGCTGATAAATGTGGGATCATCAAATACCTTCAACATGAGAAGTGAAACTTTGAAATACTAGAGGAAACTTTAAGATCTCTGCAGAGGTAACAGCTTCAAAACAAGATTTCAGTAACTCGGGAAATAATGATAAAAAAATTGGTCAGTGATCCTGAATCAAATTAAAAGGCATAATAATAAAAACAACCAGGATGAATAAATTACAGATTATGAGAAAATTCTGTCCTTTGCTTAGCATAGAACTTTATTCCTTCCATAAAGGTAGCCCAGCTAGAAGAACATATTGCAGACACAGGCAACAGCTTTTGGGATAGCCCCTGTTCCAGTTGTTTGGGACCTACATGCAGAACAAGCATGTTATATACGTGCAAGGAGGCCAAGATCCACTCGGTGTGTATTCTTTGATGGGTGGTTCAGACTCTGAGAGTTCCAAGGGTCCAGGTTAGTTGACTCTGTTAGTTTTCCTGTAGAGCTCCTCTCCTCTTTGGGGCCCCTAATGCTTCTTCCTATTCTTCCACAAGAGTTCCCAAGCTCCATCCACTGTGTGTTCGTGGGTGTTTGTGTCTGAGTCAGCTGCTGGGTGGAGCGTCCCAGAGGAAAACTTATTCCTATCTGCAAGTACAACAGAGTATTATTAATAATGTTAGGGACTGGTGCTTTCCCATGGGATGTGTCTCAATTTGGACAGGTTATTGGTTGGTCATTGCCTCAGTCTCTGCTCTATGCCCCATGCCTGCATTACTTGTAAACAGGATAGATTTTTGAGTTGAAAGTTGTGTCGGTGGGTTGGTGTCTCTATTGCTCCACTGGGGTTCCTGTCTGGATAAAGGACATGGACTCTTCAGGCTCCACATCCCCAGTGTCACAGCTAGGGTCACTTTCATTTATTCTTGGGTTCTTCCCTTATCCCAGGTCTCTGTCTCATTCTAGAGATGTCCCCTACCTCCTCACCCCTGCCAGTTGTTGATTTTCACTCATTTTCATGGACATCTAGCCATCTCTCCTGTCCTTACTCACATCAGATTCCCAACCTCTCATTCTCCTTCCCTCCCAACACCTTCCTCCCAGTTCTCTCCCTCCATCTGTCTCTTATGACTATTTTGTCCTGGCTTCTAAGTGAGGTTCCTTCCCTGAGCCTTCCTTCTTGTTTAGCTTCCTTATCCACATCCCTGATGGAAGCAGTTGGGAGTGGCAACACAAGGGGTGAATATAATAAAAATACATTATTCTCAAAAAGTTCATGAACATAAAATAATTGTGTCAATGATGATGCTTTAAAAAGGGAAGAGTTTATGTGATTATGCAATTCAGTTGCATGTGAGACTCCCAGCACAAAAGGCAACATACGTGTCATTAGTCCATTATCATGTTGCCCAGTAAATAGTAAGGCTTGTAAGTTGCCTTTCATATTTTCAAAATAATGTAATTCCTCATTCAAATGCAGCATTTAATTTTGGACTTAACTATTTTGTTACTACTATTACAAAAGATAAAACTATCTGATCATCAGGCTGATGCTGGCCAGTGTCTTCATGACTTCCTTAATGCTGTGATGTGGAAGCAAGTTGGTAGCTCCTATTAACTACTGAGTGTCATGTAAAAAGCAACAGAAGAATTTTCATGTCAAGTTCATGCATGAAGTAAAGAAAATATACAGGAAAATTAGAAATGGATTGATTTTTACTTTAAAATTATTCAATTTTATTTCAAGTGCAGTAAGCTGCTTATTTCAAGCCATCTATAAAATTTAGACATATGCATCCTTAATTCTATTACTTACGATTTCATAGGTACGTTCATGGGTACCCTAAGTCCAGTCTTCCCTGATTAAGTTTAGGCACTTGTAGACAGGTTTCTGTGTGTGGACATGTGTAGTACTCGCTATGTCTTGTGAGTGAAATGAAGTATTCCTAAATCAAATCTCACTTCTATACCAGCATTTCCCCTGGTAGCTGACAGCAACAGTGATGCAGTTAAGGATTTTGTGATGTCCAAATATGTCCTGAACAGCGATGACACCTCTAACCATGCCAAGCTGAACAGAGAAAATTCCACCTATGAATTGAAAGAGTCGGGTGGGATAAATGGGAGAGTTTGGAAGGAGGAAATAAAAAAGAGAAACATTGTAATTAAATTAAAATATCAAAATAATTTTTAAAAAGTGGAAAAAACAAAGAATTCTAAAATAAAAACTAATAGTTGAAAATCATACACACATATTAGTATTGAGTTAATCATACTCCAAGAAGTCACTTGGTCTATAGATAGAATGGCATGCACTTAGTTAATTTAATCCATACTATGTAATTGAGTTAATTTTCTTAATTTTGCAAATTTTCTATTTAATGACCTTTAGAAGCCATTTTCTTTCAAAATATTATAGTTATATTATTGACCTCTTATTACTTTCAGCTAAAGAAAACGGGTAATAAAATTATGCTTGTTTTGTTTTTTAATGTATTACTGAGGAAGAATTTTAGTCTAGCAACATGGCTGTTCTGGTAAGGGATCACATCCAAAATCCTTCTAAGTCTATGTAATCTGGCTGCAATGCAGACATTCCTTAATACACACCTTTAATCCTTCTGTCTGGAATACAGACACATCCTTAATATGCAACTTCAATCCCAAACTATGAAGGTGAGGTTGGTTTGTAGACGGAATCGGAGTCCTTTGAAAGTGATGTCTAATTGAAGGGCAGACAAAGTGATAAATCAGAGAAAGATTTGACAAAATAAGCCAAAGATAGGATTATGACCAACTCTAATTTGAACAGCATAAGAAAGAGAGGACTTGAAAAAACAGTGCAGAGAGAGAGGAAAGAGGCATTTTACCAGAACAATTTTAAAGAGACAGGTCGCAGATAAAGACAGAAACAGCAAAAGAAAATGAGGAGCCAGGAGATTGGAACAGATTGCCAAAGTTAGTCTGAGGTAGAGCAGAGCAACGCAGTCAGAAGCTGAGAGATCCAGTTTGAATCAGTTATCTTGGAGAAGAGTTTGGCCCAGACTGAGTTGAGACGCTCAGCCAAAGTTCAGAAAGAGATAAAAAAAAAGTTGAGTTGATTCTTCAGTAAGTCTCCAAAATGACAATTACCTCTGGGAAACTAAAGTTACATTAACATATCATGCAATAATATCTTTTTATTACTAATAATTTCATTTATTCTTAAGAATGTCATACCTATATACAATGAAATAAGATCATATCCATCTGCAATTTTCTCTCCGTAATTCCCAAATGATACTTGCCAATCGTTTCTTCTTCCAACTTCATCTTTCTCTCTCTCTCTCTTTTTTAATGCTATCACATTCAATTACTACTGACAATATGTGCATGAATTTGGGACATATACTAGATAATGGGAAAATTACTAGTGGTCACATCCATAAGAAAAAAAGATAATTTTTTTCTTTGCAGATTTATCACCCACCAATCTTTTCTGAGTTAGCAGTGAGTCCTGGAGAGCACCTCTTTCATCTATGCTGGGATTTTGGCTGATTATATCTTGGACATGTCTTGTAAAGGTAACCACAGTAACCAGAAAGCAAGAAAGAGGCCTTGCAGGAAACCCTGGGGGTTGGGGGTTACACATTAAGAGAGAAGAGTAGGTTTTAGATAAGAAAAAAGTAGAAAGGTAGAATACTAGAGGTAGAAATAATTAAACAAGGAGTGGCACAGAAGTATAGAGGAATTCTGGGAGAAAGAAAAATGCCAACTCCAAAAAGAGGTCTGTGAAAAGCCACATGAAGGCCTACTAACTCATAACTCAGTTAAAAATGTAAGTAGAGATACAGTAGGTATATGGTGAGGAAAATTAGATAGGAATACTGGAATTAGAGGACTAAGAAGAAAGGAATGGGTGCAGGAGAAAAGGAGATAGTAGATTGGTTTACCAAAACTAATGGTATATGTATAACTTTTAATTAATGTGACGAAAGTAAGCTAATTTCAACTGTAAAAAACTGTAAAAAAAATAGTATAATTATAATTATCCTGCCTGCATAGGTATACAACGCCCCTCCCAGAATAGAAGGGTTACCAAATTAAAATTATAGATTAAGGCAATGAACGCTATACCATGTCTCCAAAATTAAATTATCATTTCTCACAAAATTACATAAATAACGCTGGGAATGAAGCTTTTATTATATTAATTTAATATTTAATAATAGTACCAAACAAAACTGTGCTCAAATTTCGTGCATATGAAGAATCTCCAGTGGCCACAGGGGAGGCCGCAAAAGAGGGGAAAAACAGCACCATTACTGGATGGATCTCAGTTCTCCTTTAAGAAGATTGACAGGAACGCCCCCATGAAGTACTTTTTCCCAACGCTTTCCTTTTTGATTTGCCTTTGAAGCAGACATTACTCTTATGCCTTTGAATCTGTTGAGTAAAACAACAATTAGATATGCTCATTTACTTGACTCAAAGCCTTATAGAAATCACTCTTCCCAAAACAGATTTTACTTTTAAGACCCACAAAAGATATTAAAATGTAGTTTTTTAAATTGTTATTTTTAGATTATAATACAGCTATGTTTCTTCTCTTTTCTCCCTCCACAACCTCCCGTATAAGACTCTCCAGTCTCCTTCAAACCCATAGTCTCTTCTTTGATTGCTATTGCACATGAATGTGTGTAATGAGCACTATAAATTATACTTACAATGTACATTTTAGAGAATTTAAAAAAGTAAATCATAATTAAAAGAGAAACTCAGTCCAGACACAGAGACACATGCCTGTGATACAGATCTGGGGAAACAAGGCAGGAAGACCTGAAGTTAAAGGTCAAGCCAGCACTTATGATGATGAAAAGGATAAAGGAGGGAGGAAACTAGAGAGTAGAAACTACCAAGGATTAGTCTTTTAATATTACAATTGGTTTACCCCAAAATAATTATACTAATCACCTAGATATCTAAAAAATTAAAATAAATTAAAAATTAAAATAAAGATTAAAGTATGAACAAGTTTCACATATCTACAGGTATAGGACTACTAAGCCATTTTATTTGGCCAGGATTTTTTTAAGTCATACATTATTACATAGAAATAAAAGAAAAAATTAATATAAGTATGTATACACAAGCCACATTCATACATATTTAATTTCAAAACTAAACTAAGCACAGGATGAGTTCAGGTCTTGACTTTAGAGCTGGGCTAGCAGCATGAGTGTTTTTCCAAATAAAATGACTTCAGTATTTCCCTAATTTCGTCATCTAATTAAAGTGTTAGTATGTATGTCACATCACGCAAAAGTCAAGAATTATTATTTAATAAGCGTAAGGCATTCTGAAATATTTTAAGAGCCCTACTATCCTCAAAGGGAAGCATTTTTGTTTTATTTTTCTTTTTGTTTATTCTCTCATACAATATATTCTGACTACAGCTTTACCCCCTCCCCTTACCGTCTTCCCAGTTCCCCAATTTCTGCCTTCCACCAAGATACACTGCTCCTCTGGTTTCCTTGAAAAATGAGCAGGTCTCCCAGTGATGGCATAACCTACCATGGCATAACACTGTGCCATAAGGCTGGGTATAAGCCCTCACATATAGGCTAGATAGGACAGCTTAGTAGGCAAAAGAGTAGAGACACGCTTACCCCCACTGTTTTTTATTAATTTTATTTTATTTCTGCTTTCTGTATATTTAACATTCAACTTGCCAAAAAGTGCCATGTTATAATAACTGTTTTAATTTTTAAGACATTCCCATTCCTTCCTGATTATCAATGAGAGCTCAGAATAAAAGACTAATGGACAGTTATTTGAACCAAATGATGCTGGAGTGAACAGAAGCAGACTAGAAATGTCCTGGGGCTTTTATCTCAGGTGAATGAGTAGAAAACACAACAATGTTATTACTAAAGCTAAGGACTTTGTCAAAGGCCAGCCACGTTTTATTTTGTTAGTGAAAAAGAAAAATATTCTATTTACTGTTATTATGTGCAATCATAATACAGTGGTTCAAGAGTTCACTGGTGAGCGAGAGCATTAAATATGAATGTATAGAAAGTTTCCTCCCTCTATAAGACATAAGCTTAGGTACTTGAACAGGAAAGTATATTTCCTCAAGCATAGCAATTGGATTAACTTATGCTTCTTTTATTGAGAGTTTTATTTTGAATGGAATGTTTTATCATCGGGTTCCTTCAACCTTTCACAGGAGAATCTTCCTGTTTCCCTCTGGATTTTAGTATAGCTGATAGTGTTAACTTAAATGTATTTAAATTAACTGTCAAAACATGATTTGGTAAAAATCCATTAAAATAATCTCCCAAATGCCCCGATGCACTAAACATTTCCAGGTACACCTATATTGTAGGCAGTGAATGTGTTTATCTACATTTTATGAATAGTCTTCAATGGAAAAAATGGGAGCTCAGAAATTGACAGCTAGTCCAGACAGAGTTTCCACAGAATGACTGTGTGCTTACATGAAGCTTTTGTTCTGTTTCTATGGATAATAATATGGTTCCTTAATTAGTTCTGGAAGGCATCTATTATAGGCTGAATGTTATCTGGCAAACACTCAAAAGATGCAAATTCACAAACTTTTTCCCTTTGGTAGAATATTCCTTAAGAAATGAATTTTATATTTTAGAAAAACTATTCTCACAAAACAAAATACTTCAATAAGTGAATGTCTTTGCCATCTGCTTAATAAAATCTAGCTTAGAAGACTCAAGTACAAATAGCTTAGGATAGGTGTGAAATAACTAATATACAAATTAAAAAGTACCAACAAAAGCAACATAACAAAGATCTAGTCATAGCATAAGTTTATATAATGACTCCTCTAAAATGCCTATTTATATGTTATGAATAACTCTACATCATTGTGAATATTTTCATGCAATGTAATCCCCACATCTAATATCTGGTAAGGAAAAGGGTTGTTGAAATACTTTTCAATGATTGCTAGCTTTATTAGAATCATTTAATCGCACTAACCAAGAAAAATTAATTTTTTAAAGTCCTTTGTATCTTTTTTGATACAAGTAAATCCCTGCATGTATCAAAGGCACAAACTTAATGTTCATATTAGATAAGATGTTTTTAATATTTACACACCGTTTATTATAGTCATAGTAAGCTCATGAGATTCAGAATTTATAAAAGTCAATAGGGAATTTATGATCAATGAGCCTAAAGTACATGGTGATTGTAGTAAATACCTACATGGTAGCCATTTAATCAAAGCAGACATCATTCGTGGTTAAAGTCTAGGAGATGGAACTTTTTATTTAAGAATAATTGAACTTTGCAATGAACAACATGTAGAGGACAAGTGAAGAACATGTGGGTTCACTGTCCGGTTCACTGAGCAAGTGACCAAGGCTATCTGAAGCTGTTCCAGAGAGTTGCATAGTAGGATATATTTTAAAATGGAACAGTGTAGTAGGAGTTAAAAACCACCCCCACAGAAAATCCTTAAGTATTTGAATAATGTCTATATTCAGTGAAGGAAAAAAAATCATGCCTTTTATGAAAGAAGCTATTTGAAGAATTCTGATCATTGGTTTAGTGAATGAAAGTGCCACATAAAAGGGTAAATGGTATAAAATAAGTTCAGGAGTTTAGAGGTCTGGGACAGTGCTCAGGGTTGGGACACCCTACTGAAGATGGGGGCAGGGAGGAGGTATGAGATGTGGAACAGTAGGAGGGTGGGCCAGGAGGGGAAAAAAATCTTGAGTGTATAAAAATTAAATAAATAAATACATACATACATACATAAATACATAAATAAATAAGGAGCCTTTTTCTTTGGTAAACTTTTTAATATACGTGAATCCCATGATCATCACCTACATGAATAAGCAGATAGAAGCACATTAAAACACAGAAACTTTACAGACATAGTATCAGCGCTCAATGAGTTCTAGAAGAAAAACTATAAGTAACACCCAAAATTCTTAGTCATTGCAGGAGATGATTATGAAGTTTAAAATGTTAGCAATTCTCCATGTGAAAAATTAGCAAGATGAAATATAAGTTAAGTATTATTGGTAGGCAGAGTGGTACTCATCTCTCCAATTACAAGTTATAGCATGTGCTGTTTCTAAACATGTATATTCATATCTCAGGTGCATAGGCTCTGAAATTTCAGGTGCATCTCTAAGTAGAGGTATTTTGTTATACAATGCTTCCATGGTCAATAACTATAGCTACTCTCGTGGTTTTTTTTTAATGAAGTAAATTATCCACAAACTTCACATGAATTAAATTTCTGTAATTTCAGGAGCATCAAAAATTCTACTCAAAGAAAACTCTTCAAGTTTTGCATCATTGACGGCTCTAATTACTTAGCTTTATATGCTTCCATAAAAGTAGTTGCAACCTGAGAAGTCTGATAATGGCTCATTTACCCCCCTACACTTTAAGAGTTAGGGTTAGTGCACTGGAAGAGTTAGTGAAAAATAGAGAATTTTCAAGCAAGGTGGTCCACCAAGTGTCTTCCATGATAGACAGACCCCAAAAATGATTCCAGAAAGAAGACTCTATGAGAAAATAAGTTAGGAGACTACCCTGTATAATATATTCTTTCTGTTGCCTTTGGCTTGTTTTAAATCTCTACTTTCAACAACTTAGAATTACCAGAGAAGAAGATCTCAAGTAAATGTCCTTATCAGGTTGGTCTGTGGTTCTGCCTGTTGGAAATTAAAGACCCAGTACATTGTACCCAACAACTCTCCCTAGGTAAGGGTTCCTGCATGCATAGGGCTGTATTGGACAGAAAGCTGGATGGTGCAAACAATCAGGCAGCATAGGTATATTTGTTTTTCCCTGTTTTTGACAATAGATAGGAGGTGATCTTCAAGTTCTAATATTGACTGATATCCTATCATGTGCTGTAAACTGTGAAAATGCAAGTTGATATTCCCCCTTCAATCGCTGATAGTCAGGGGTTTTATGACCACAACAATAAATGCAACCAAAACAGGCAGTAAATATACATCACTACAATATAAAGTACTTGAGATGACAACTAGAAAACATCTTAGCTCCATTTCCTTCAAACCCAACTTTTAAAATTATTGATAGAGAATATCCTTTAATTTCCCTAATATTGAAGCATGCCAATTCAGACATGTCCAGTAGTCTAGAATATAGAGAAATAAAGACTTTTTCTTTGCCCAGAGTCAGGATTTGCATTCTGACAGCACATCATTAGCTCTACTGTTTGGATAGTTATATTAATTTTCCCCACACATTGGTTTCTTTGTCCTTTAATATACATAACTATGTAACATATATATATATATGTATATATGTATGTATGTATATATACATGATCATGTACTTGTGTTGTGATGGTTTAATATAAACTGGTTACCAATTAAGTGATCCTTTGGTCACTTAATAACATTACATATGACTTACCAATGAGACAAGTATATAAGTAAATAATAAATAAAAAGTGAACGTAACTGATAGTTGATAGTTACATAAGCTGGGAGGACAATGAACGTCATCTTTGATTTCTCCCAGGTATTTGGTGCCTGATTCCAGCAGTGCATACTCTTTCATGGAGCTCTCTTCTACACTCTGCTTTCCCTACTTTTCCCTCACTGTTGCTCATTTGTCCATTCTAACAAGCAGGTGACTTCTGTAAGGTGTGGCAGGACATTAAACACCTCATGCTTTATGAGGTGATATTTACACATTAAAAATTGCTTCATTGATCCTCTAATTTTGCCACACACACCCATATGTGACTCTTGGTCTATTCAAGATTCTGTCCCTGCTATCGAGTAATACCCCAATTTCTAATAGCTCAGAGAGCAATGGAATGAGGAAGACACAGTAAAGGATTTACAAAACACTAGTTAGTCTATTAAGAACCAACTCGCATTTAAAATTGGCAAGTTCCACTTGTCAAGAGAAATATAGAAGAAAATTCAGAATTATAGATTATATTCATTCACCTTTAATAGGCTGCTTTATAATCTGATCACTTATTAGAACTGGCAGTTGAGTCTACTCTTTGGTGGTAGCATTTGGAAGCTATGTGAAGCCAGCTTGATTGCCCTTTGTATGAGTTATGAACTAAATGTTAATGTATTAAACATGACTGTTCTAACTAATTTTCTAGCTTTCCAGTTTCTATACCTATTGCAGATAATTATTCATAACTTCTACATTAAATGTTAATGCATAAAACTGCCACATTATTCCCCATAAAGTTACAAGAACATTTTGTTCATTCTATGTGAAAACTTTGCTTTGCCATATAAAAAGTTATTTTTATAGCTTACATTCTTTAGATACTTCCGTTCTGGTTAATTTTTTGATACAATTATACCACTCAGACTTTTTTCAGACATGTCTCACCTCTTGAGATTTAGGGAAATAACCACGTTTCTCGGGAGGTTCTAACATTAGATTGCTGAACACGAAGGTGTGCCAAACCACCAGAAAGGACTAAAGCCAGCTTCAAATTTCCTACTTCTCAGGAGCTGCAAAGAGAGCAGTTACCTCCTCCAGCCCTTAGAGCTTCCTGGGATCACTTTGATCCTTGACTTCTGCAGTGGAAGATGTTTCTCTGAGCTTGGAGCCTAGGCTTCTGCACCAGGTTTGAGTCACCAGGCCTGAAGTTTCAAAGGCAGAAATACTTGGCCTCCCAAATCAGTGTCCTACCATTCTTTTAACAGAAAACAAACCAATTCCAATAGTCATGACACTCAGAAAGACAAAACAAGCTTTTTTGTGTAGAGGAGCTCTTCAGACACAGCATGGACTGAGAGGCCCTGGGAATTTATCTGACAGATTTTCCTGAGTAAGAGGTACTGAGTAAGACCCCATAAAGGTCTGTGGTCTTCAGTCAGAAGGCTTGATGGCTACCATATTGATCCCAATATCATCAAAGCTAAAGCAGGCCTTTATACTAAAGGCTCCTCCACATGTTAAGCTATAAGAAGGCACCTTTTTCATGAGTAAGCCCAAGACCAAAAACTGGTGGTCTTTCTGTCTTCTTCCCAAGCTAAACTCCCAGCTCAGGCCATTCAGATGTCAGTCCTCACAATTCAGGGAGAGGGTCATATTTACAATTTCAAGGCAGAAGTATTTTAAACAGTATAGTTTCCATATAGCTTGTTTTGGTTTGTGTATCAGTAGAAGTATTTATTTCAAATCCCACTCTTACCCAGAAAGTTGAATATTGCTAATATTTATTTACCATTTAGTGTCTCTTATTTATGAGAGCCAACAGCATTTCTTTCTCTGTTCTAACTAACCCAAGGCCTAGGCCTAGAAGCTTTTAGCCTCCATAAAATCAAGTCTTCCAAGTTGTCTGATTCATTACTGCTTCTCTTGGCTTCTGACTGAATGGCTCTGCCTGGTCTCATACTAAGTTTAGCAATATTTGTAATCTTTTTCTTTTTTTTTTCTTTTTTCTTTTTTTCGGAGCTGGGGACTGAACCCAGGGCCTTGCGCTTCCTAGGCAAGCGCTCTACCACTGAGCTAAATCCCCAATCAATATGCAGTAATCTTATGGCTCCTTCTCATTCTCTGACTCGTTGTGTCCTCATCGGTGTCTAGTTTGTTCTCTCTGTAACCTGTCTCTGTAAACTGTTCCTAAAACTGCACACACACACACACACACACACACACACACACACACACACACACACACAATGCTGCCACTGCTGCCCCCACCCCTCACCAATCTCATTTTCCCCTCTCATTCCTCTCTTTGTCTCTGCAGTTCTCTTGTGAGTTGGGTGTATCCTATCTCTCACTCAGTCAGTCAAATCTTTCTCTGACTCCTCACTTTGTCTGCCCCTCAATTAGATGTAACCTTCAAACATGGCTGCTTCCTTCTACACAAACTAACTTTATCTTCATTGTTAGGAATTAAAGGTATGTATTGAGGGTGTGTTTGTTTTCCAGCCAGATCATACTGTAGTTCAGATCATGTCTGCATTCTAGCTAGATTATGACTTTGGATTTTATCCCTTGCCAGAGCAGCCATATTGCTGGATTAAAATTTCCTATATCTTTCCCCTGTCTAAGCTAAAAATTGTACACAGTTTAATTTTTGGACATAAGTGCATTATATATATATTACAATATATTTGATCTTATATTTGTGTTATATACAAAATATATTGTTCCAGGCTTCTCTAATCCTAGACTCCTCATTTGTATTATGTTAAAAGATCCTTTAAAAACAAATCACAAAAATTGCTAGTTCAGGAAAACTGTTAAAATC
Organism: Rattus rattus; assembly: GCF_011064425.1. NCBI lineage: Eukaryota > Metazoa > Chordata > Mammalia > Rodentia > Muridae > Rattus > Rattus rattus. Next base: position 82,342,730 of record NC_046156.1, read on the forward strand.
TACTTCACTTGGTTATTGTGAGAATTTTTCCTGAGGATGTGTATGGAACATATTGCAAACAGTGAAGTGGCATATAACATCAATCATAGACAGGGAAGATAGACTGACAGAGGGTTCAATTAGTATGGACTCAATATATTGAACATTGTCTTTAATCATGGACATTTCAATATTTTTAAGAGATCAAAAACTGAAGAACAAAGGAGTTAATATAGTGATTCAAAAGTGTTTTCCCTGGATGCAGTAGCAGGCATCTGCCTTCTGCATACAAAAGGTTGATGTTATCTCTAAAAAATCTCCAGAAAAAGCACAGGGTAAGCAGAAGATGTTTTCCTAAGTGAACTAGGTTGAAGCTAGTGTGTCCATCCAATAGTAACTAGAATACAAATCTGCTTAACCACAGACCATAAAACGTGGTCCCTGAAAATACAGTCTTGCTCTTCCTTATTCACTAAGGTGTCTATGAATAAGAGCAACCGTTTTGCTAACCATGGTATAAAATAACTCTTTTATTAACAAGTAGAAAAAGAAATCAACAGAGTCTGATTTAACACAAATGTATTTTTAGAGTAAGGTATAAGCTGGTTTCAGACACAAGAGAATAATAGACATATGTGACGATGTCACAAACCTGTCTCTATGTGTTGCTTCTGTATAATTTCCCTTCTCAGGAGTAGCCTCCTGTATGCTTGGAGTTTTATAATGCAGAGTTCCATGGAGTAACATCCTCTCTCTAGACTTGACATCATACCAAGATGTGATCTTCCATGTCCTGGCATTTGCAGACAAATACCTAGGAATAACATTTATTGAGAATGTTTGGAAGATGTGACTTGAATTCGAACCAAAAGTGAGTAATTTAGAATGGAGAATAAATGATTCCCCAGAGGAAGTCAGATTGTTTCTGTGGGAAAAAATGGAGAGTGAATGCTAGTCAGACAAAGATGACAGATGTCCACCATGTGCCCCAGTCTCTTATCCTGCAGGCATTATGGGCCCAGTCTGCTAAAGTTTCTTTCCTCTGGAGACCACTTTGTATTTCAAAATTACTGTTTCCAAAAATCACATCAGACTACCAAGTATACAACCGCCTTTATATTCAGAGGGCTGTGTTAAACAGTTTAAACACCAGCAGGTGCATGCCTCCTGAACAGAAGAAACGAACCTTCCATACAGAAGCCGACCTTGTCAGATGCCACAGGAAGGAAACTGCTTTATGCATGGTTGAAGTTGAGCTGCATAATAATAATATATCATACAATTGCATGTGAGCTGTGCTAAATGCCAGGTTTAGCAAAAATCAGTGTGATACTTCTCCTACAAATGGAGCTAACAATTATTTTCTAATTTAATGCTAGTTAAAATGGATTGTTATAGAACAATTTCCCCTCACGATGTTGGAAAGAAATGTGTGTTTTCTTTGTAATAATCATCTTAAATAAAGCCAATGTATCTCTACTTTTAAAATTAATTTTCTGTGAGGAAATCACTTTGTGGAACTTTGGGAAAGACAGCTTGCTGTCAAACTACAATGTTACCACTGCCAAACTTTGTGAATTTGGCAAAAAATTTCCTAAAACTATGGCCTCAGTAGACTTAACTACAAAACAGGAACACCGTTTTGACATGAGCCTAGAATTAATCAGGGGTTTTGTAGTATTTTTAGTGTGTTCAAAGCATTGAATACGTTTAAAGGTCAACTTTAAATGCTGATGGCATCTAAAAGCCAATGTTAAAGGCTTAGTACTCCGTGTAGTTTGATTAGTCTATCTGTAACTTTAGAGTATGAGCCTCACTGAAGAGCCTTAGAGAGGACAGTGCTATCTCACTGTTCTCTTTCGGCTCCTGGCTTGTCATATAAACATTTGGCTGTATCACCAGCTCCCATCACAACACGGTACCCTTGCCAGTGGCCCACAGCAACAGTGCCACCTGCTCTTGGATTGGAACCTTGAGAACTTTGACCCAAACTCATTCTTTTCTTTTCAAAAGTTAATTGCAGCTCATACATTATTGTGGTATAGAAAGCTAACAGAAGAACAGAACGATCTATACGTTTCAATAAAAGCTTTAATTAAGTGAGATAAAGTTCTATATCAATATTAATACTGGGTAGTAGAGATGTTACTCATCAGTTAAATGCACTCTCTGCTCTTTTTAGGTGACCTTGAGTTCTATTCCTAGCACCTACGTCACACCAGCCTGTATGTTTAGCTTCAAGAGACCTGACACTTTCTTCTGTACTCCATGAATACCTGTACACAAGTGTTGTAGACACACAGAGATACACATACACAATTGAAAAATAAAATTTAAAATTATTTTCAATACTATTTTGGAGAAGTATAGACCATATCATGTTTGTGGAAATATGTAGAAACTTTCTAAAATATCTACATATATAAAAGAGATAAAATAGAGTTATTTTAAATTGGGTGAATGGGTAACCCAACTAGATGGGCATCATGTGCTACCAAATACAAATTTCAATACCATAAATGAACTACAATTTTTTGAATTGTTGTCCACTGGATCTGGGTCAATGTTCCTGCCTACCCTCCATAACTGGAAAGTAAGTCCTGAACACATATTTCTGTCATAGATCATGGAGAATCCTAGCTGCTATTCAACTGGAGGTTTAACCTTACTGGTAAGTGTTCAATTTCCATAAGTAACTATACACGCTCCCAGAAAAACAAAGAAATAATGAATCTTACTCACCCATAAACCTTGTGAGATGCAGTAATGACCTGCTGTCACAAAAGTTTTAAAGATACATTTATTCTTATATGTATCAGTGTTTGTCTTCATGTGTGGATATGTGTACCATTTGTGTGCTTTGTGCCTGTGAAATATACAATAAAAGAAAAGGAAAAAGGAAAGAAAAACAAGGAAAATTCTTAACTCTAAACCTAAGCGCCAACATTGAGATTGTGTAGAAAGCATGGATATCAGCTTTGTCCTCTGCTTCCAAGTTTAGTTACATTGAACATAGAGAACTAAGAGCCTAATTTTCTATCAGGTAATATTAATTCTTCCTAAAGAATAAGGCTTTGCACTACCCAAAGACTATGCATGGACTGACCCTGGGCTTCAACTGCATAGGTAGCAATGAACAGCCTAGTAAGAACACCAGTGGAAGGGGAAGCCGTTGGTCCTGCCAGGGCTGGACCCACAGCGAATGTGATTGTTGGGGGGAGGGCGGTGATGGGGAGAGGATGGGGAGGGGAACACCCATATAGAAGGAGAAGGGGAGGGGTTAGGGGGATGCTTGCCTGGAAACCAGGAAAGGGGAAAATATAAATAAGAAATACCCAATTTAATAAAGATGGAGAAAAAAAAGAATAAGACTTTGAATAGCAAAAGTAGGCAGTCTGATTCTATTTACTCATCTGGAAAGGCTGATGACATTTTCTATTATTTCTTTAATTTTAAATAATATAATATAGTTACAAAATTTTCCAATTTAGTTCTTCCCTCCAAATCCTTCCATATACAATGTATTGCTTTGTTTCAAGTTTGTTGTTTTTTATCATTAATTTTTATATTCATATATTCATAAATATAGCATTCTCTATATATACATACATGTATATACATGTATACATATATTATATGTATATTTTAAGGTTGATTATGAAGAAATGGGTAACAAATCCAAGTCTTGTCCGTGGGGAAGACTATTTCTCCCACATTCAGTATTTCTTACTTGCCAATCTCCTTTCCAGCCATTCTCAACCTACTTTGGTTTTAAAGGATCTTTGTGTCCTGCACAGCATTATTGAAGATTAACTACATCACTGTAGAATCTCTGGCCACATTCTTTCTTTCTTATTTAACCACAAAGTCTTCAGGCGTGTCTAAGTTACAATCATCTCATGTTACCATAGCTCGGCATGCAGACTGGCAAATAATACCCATCCCCAAAAATTTTATCAGTTTTATTTTAATTCATGGAAATAATTTTCCAATATCTTTGAATTTAACGATGTGATATTTCTTCCTTGGGAAATATTCCTTCTTACACAGCATCGTAAGAAGGATTGTCTGTCTTTATGCACTAAATGACAGGTGTAAGGATGTTCTAGGGTGGAAGTCGTAAACACATATGTGAAAAATCTAATTTGGAGATTTCCATATTTTCAAATAAAGCCACTTCACCAAAACTTATGAAAATTAATATCACTGCCTTGTTGAAACTGACATTACAAGGATCTGAATAGTATGTCATCATTTTGCATATGAATATACATTATGAATCATCCTTTAGTCTTTTCGACCTTGGTGACCTGCCAGATTAGCAGCCACCTCAAGTCTTCTTCAGGCACCTAAGGATGATATTGCATAGGAAATAGTGTATTTCTTAATGTGCTTTCCAAAATTCACTTTCAAAATACTTGTTAGTTTCATAACAGCAATATTAATGTGAAAGTGTTCCTTTACCATTTTGATTAGGCTAAATAAATTTGTAAGCAGAAATGCTTTTGGTCTGTTCACATCTAATATTGTCTCCCACTTCAATATCTTCACACTTTCTAAGTGTTAATGCATGAAATAAAAATGAATAGGTCTTTAGGCTGAAACTTAAAGCCTAAGCACTTCAGCCTGACTTGAACTCGAAAGAGAAAAATGTGTTTGTTTCCAACCTCAAAATTGATCTTTTCTTATGTTCCTGAAGCTTCTCTTTCTCTAGTTTTAAGTATTCATTGTTCTCAATTCTTTAGAGCTTTAAAAGCGTTCTGACGTTTTAAGTTTTACTGTACCTCTTCATACCTAATGCATTTTGCTGTGATTAAGTCAAGGAAAGAAAGCAAGGAGCACAAAGGCCTGAAAACAGAACCAAGTATTTGTCTTGGCCTTGGACAAAATGTCAGCCCCACTGATAAAACTATCGTTCTCTCAGTTCTCTCAAGTATTCTAGTGATCTTCTGGACTAGCCAAAAAAGAATCTACCTGTGATAACATATAATAATAATTTATAATGAATTTACTGCTTTTTTTCTTTTATTCAATATAGAAGTTTTCCCTCACATAATATATCCTGACTACAGTTTCCACTGTAGCTACTCCTACATTCCTCCCCATCTCCCCTTCTACTTGGATCTAATCCATTTTTGTCTCTCAATATAAAATAATAAGCAGGCTTCTAGAGGATAATAATAAAGTAAAATAATATGAAATAGAATAAGATAAAACTAACACATTGAAATAGGACAAAACAAACCAACAGATGGAAAAGAGACTAAGAGAAGACACAAGATTTAGAGAGTCACTCATTTGCACTCTAAGACATCTTATAAAAACATCAACCTATAATGTTTACCCTAAGGACCCATGCAGGTCCTGTCCAGCCACCTCTGTCTCTGAGCTGATAGGTGTATTAATATTGTTTCCTTGGTGTGCTCCATTCACTCTAGCTCTTATACTTTTTCTACGTATTCTCCTGTGGGGTTCTCTGAACCCTGAGGGGAAGGATTTGATGGAGACAGCCCTTTTAGGGCTTGGTGTTTCGAGATCTTTCACTCTGTGCATAGTATCTTGTCTGTGGGCCTCTGTATTTGTTTCTCTCTGCTGCAAAAGGAAGATTCTATGATTGTGACTGAGCAAGGCTCTGATCTATGCGCATAGTAGAATTTTATTAGGAGTCATTTTATTTAACAGCAGTGTTTGAGTATTTAGTTTTACCTTAGGTCCCTGGGCTATCTAATCTCTTGCTCTTGGTCACCTAAGCAGTGTCAGGTATGGCTTTACTCTACTTTTTAAGTAAGCATAAAATATGCTGCTATAGCACCATATGTTACAGCCTAAAAATTATGACTAGATCCACTAAGTATTTTTAAAAAGCATAATAAAATCTTTAAATAGGCAAGGAAAGCTATTTGAAAAGTAGTGTGGTTGTAACATTGTAACATGGAATTGTTCCTAGATCTTGAATTGATGGAGTCTGGCCTGCTTGTTCATCATTTGTCTTTCACAGATGTGTACTGACAGGTTTCAGGATTGGTTACCCAGCCCTCACAATTACGTTAAAGGTTAAAAATGCCCCACTGCTTCTTCTCTGGGTTCTGGAGCAGAAGTTGATGCATTAATGCATTACTGCATTTAATCACCCCAGATCACACACCACCAACTGTGCACATTACATTATCTACCCAATGTGGAAATATCATAGTAAAATGTCACATAGGTCATCGCTTAACCAGACTAGATATTTTATTAATAAAAGTTCACTTCTGCCTATAAATAAGAAAATGCAAAGCCAAGGCATGGGGTATTCTAAATTTAATCTAGAACTTGCCCCTGTGGACCTGGAACAAAGTGTTGAGGGCATTGTGGTAACTATGGGACAAAGAAGAGAAAGTAAAACAGCCTCCTGAGATGCTGAACACAGAGTGTGTCTGTTGATGTGACAATTCAAAAATCATAAAACTGTATTATTTTGCAAGAAATAAAGGAGGATTTTAAATCATAAAGTATTATGAAGGCTGAATCAAGTAGATATTGGAATATATTAGAGCAACAAATGATATTATCTAACTAATCACTTTTTATTGGTACTATTTATCTGTCTTGAAAAATTTTATTCTATAACAATTTTGATAATAATGTTCTTCTGTAATATATTTTGAGTATAAATATTTTTAAAAATCGACACATTTATTTCTCTAATATGTATATGTTGTTGAAAATTATTCTCCAGGGAGATGAAATAATATCAACAACATGTCAATAAGTTAGATCATAGACCTTTGCATTTTAAAAATAGTTAAGCGGATGTGTTAGAGGAGGAACAAAAACCGGTCTTGATGAAAAAATTTATCAAACACCTGAGACATGTGAAAGGCAGTACGAAAAATAATTAGTATTGCTGCTGTGAGGATGATTATGATGATAACAAGTATGATGTTAAGAATTATATTAATTAGCTTATGTTTATTGTGAGAAAATGATTACAAAAAGCAAAATGGGGGAAAAATACTTACTTTGGCTGACAGTTTCAAAGCTCCATGGATGAAGGACTCCAGTGACTCTATTCTTTCAGATCAGCAGCAAAGGAATTATCATGTTGGAATTCCAGGAAAGGAGCTATTTACCTCAGGAAAGACATGAGGCAGAAAGTGATCCTGTTCATAGGCTCCTTAGATTTTTCTCTTGATTATTGTTTGATTTTAATTCCAACTGAGTCAAAACCAAATTGATGCCATCCATATCCAAGGTTGGTCTTCCTGGCATAATTAACCATTTCTAGAAACAACCTCATGCAACCAAAAGAGTAATGTACCTAAATTCAACCAAGTTGACAGTGAAAATTCCCTACCATAATAATGAAAATACTAAATTCGAAGCTAAGTGTTCAACTTCTAGTCCTGCTGTATGGTACCTGTTCACTGTGGAGGGCTAGGAATGTTTCTGAGCTTGACATTTTTTGCTCTGTAAATGCAAATAATGGATTCCATTTCTTCAAACTATTGGTATGATCCAATGAAATAATGTCTATGATGGTACAATTTGCAATATAAAGTCATGCACCTGGTTCTATGTTGGTACAAATGATGATACTATACCTAACCATTTGACAGATTTTGACGTGAAGTCAATGGAATTTTAACCTATCTCTAAATGGATGAAAAATTATTGGAATGTCTCACGAGTCCTTTTCGGCTATCAATAATATCTGCTTCAACAATGACATGTTACAAAATCGTAAATACTCTCTCTTTGGAATAACAACCAGAGGAAAGAAAAAGTATGGCTTAAGAATGATTTAAAATTCTGATTTCATCTGGGAGGATGCATATGTATATAGGCATTTTGAAAGCAAAAGAATTTGAAATTCTTTGAGAGCAGAAAAGGCAAAGAGCTCTGACTATTAGGAGAGGATATAGAAGAAGTGAAACAAGGACCAGAGGAATTAGACTTTTTTAGCTTCTTTACTTCAATAAACAAAATTTTTGTTTGGATGTAGCATGTAAAACGTGCAGCATAACATATATAATGAGCATCCTAGAGGGACCACATTCTTAACCATGGTTACTACAGTGGTTCTCTGCAGTGGAGCCAAGGTACTTTTCAGAAGCACAGACACTTCTAAACAAATAGTCAGATAGAACAAGCCTCCAGTGACCCCAGGCAAACTGTTTAACCGCACTGAGCTATATTCTTTCCAGCAGCGATATAATACTACCTCCTGTTCACCTCTAAGGAGTTACGAACACAAAGGAGTTATTTATCAGAAAGTGAAGGGATTCCAGGATAAAACGATCTCTACGAGTCCAATGTGTGATCACTTCATAATTTATAAGACTTGGAGAGTTTTGTTTTGATTTGCTTTGAAACTGAAACCTTGAGTGGTTGTTCTAGGGAAACATTTTCCCCCACTGTATCTTTTCATTGACATAAGAAAGAGCTGTGTAAGTGAAGGGTCTTGCTATGACTTCAGGACCAACAGCAGAGAAGATAGAAACTTCAAAAAATTCTCTGAAATATCCACTATAACCAGGACTGTTATTTTTGGCTTTATCTTACTGTGATTGATATACAAGATTTATATACATATGAAAATTATTTCTTGAGCCTTTTCTCCCTATCAGAACATATAAATGTGCTAGGAATAGCAAAAAGATTAAGAAAGGTTTGGCCTTGGGAGCAATCTAATTAGGAAGACAAACACATAAAGAAACAAGTAGAAAACAGAATGTGTGCAACTGTTTTCTAGCAATTATTAGAAGGTGACAGTAGAAGTCACTAATTCAGTCTTTGATTGTTTTTGACTATTTTTAATTGGCTTCACACAATAATCACATCTACCTGTGGTCCTTGGCATATTTTGGATCAGTGGATGATTCTGGGGAAAAAAAACAAGATTAGCAGCACAGCCCATTCCTGGACCCATTATCAACTGAGGGAGCTACATCTGAAGAAGTTTCTTTGCTGAATGATTGCTAAGATTCCTCCTGTATCTTACAAAATAATTTTGATGATGTAATTTTTATATATAAATTATGCATTATGAATAATTTATTCTTCACATTTAATCAATGCTTGGGTGCTGTATTTTTTTGCTATTTATTTTCCCTTCCCTCTTCTCAGTCCTTTTGTCTTTACAACGTATCAAGTTAAGAGAAATTTATATTCCATCAGTAATTGTGGGACATGCCTTTAATTCCAGTACTTGTAAAGCAGAGGCAGCCAGCTAGCCTAGTCTGCATAGTGAGTTCCAAAATAACCAGACCTTTCTCAAAAAAGGGGAAGGTGGGGATGGAATTTCTTTTGCTGTCTGACATTATAGGGGAAACTCTAAATTATGACTGGGTCACATAGACCAATTTCTAGAAACTGAAATTTAGGAGCTTGCAATATCGGTCTGTGGGTGTAGCCCCCTGCTGCACAACCATGAAGACCTGAATTTAAATCATGAGCAATCATGTGAAAAGCCAGTCATGGAGCTGCAGATCCATAACCTAATACTGAGGAGGATAGAAACAAGAGCATTGCAAGAAGTTACCAGCTCTCTGTCTAGCTCCAAGCTCCGTGAGAGAGCCTGTCTCAATGGAGCACAACACTTAAGTCGCCTTTACCCTCTGGTGGTATAGTACACACACCTACACACTTGTACACATCTCTCTCTCTCTCTCTCTCTCTCTCTCTCTCTCTCTCTCTCTCTCTCTCTCACACACACACACACACACACACACACACACACACACACACTTAAAAAATAGAAACAAATTTTTTTAATAAAAAAAAGAAAAGAAATTGCGATTTCACGGGAACCCTTTGTCTGGTCCCGTCAAATGTTTTTATAGGGTTATGAAACAGATTAGTGTAAAGGGAATGAGAGGGCCAACAGCATTACAGTATGTAAATGTAGGCCATGACAAAGCTTCCTAAAGAGAAACGGATTAACACGCTGGCTAAATCAGCTACATATGAAAAATTGATCAACAAAGTACAAAATAATGAACAGCCCTAGGGTATTTCCACTGCCTGAGAAAAGAAAACAGATTATTCCTCATTTCCAAATCTCTCTGCACTAACTCTGCAGACACTTAGGCCTCTACGACCCTGAAGAATTTCCAAGTCAAGGCTTCCGAGTCAAGCAGCACTCGGTGAAATAGTTCAGATTGCCAGAAAGGGCTTCGAACTGACAGGAAACAAACTGCCTGCTGGGTTCTGAACTGTCAAAACTGAACAAAAAAATAGATTCTTTAAACAAGCCATTATTTGAAGGCAGCAGGGGAAAGGGGGAATTCTTGGGTTCCTCTCCACCTTGAACTTCAGCTCGGGATCGACAAAGAGTAGGGGAGGATCTATTTAGAGTAATGGTTTAATCAAAGCTCACATTTCCATGAGCTCCTGTCATTTCTTCTTTGCACTCGGCTTAGCTTCTAGCATGCCAGAGACAAAAGGTTCCACTGGCAGAACAAGGCTGATGCAGCCTTGCTGCAGCTCTTCCAAAATGTCTAGCAAAAACCTGCCTCGGGTTGCTGGGGAACAAGGGAGCCCCAAGCCTCACACAAACAAGGGCCATCAGATGGGGAAGCAGCTCTCAGCAGATTCCTCTCCTCTGACCAGCTTCTGGTTTCTCTTCCAAGGTTTTTAATTGACATTTCAACTAACATCCGGCTCAAACTTGGTTTGTCAGCATGAATGTGTTTTGCTTCTCCTTTTAAAGAAAAGCTTAAAGCTCAGTAATTAAAATGCTGATTAACTTTTAAATACTGAAGTGTTTTATTCTGCTTCTGAGAACCTCAAGCTTCAAGCTGCGCTTTTATTTAATGTGAGGCCAGGGGTGTTCCTTCTTATTTTCAAATGTGGAAAACTAAGAAAAAGGGCAAGTGAAGCTCAATTGAATGCACCGGGGATGTTATGATCACAAATGAAGCCCAAGGAGGAGTATTAGTGCTATGGAGCATAAACCTTTGCAAATGCCAGTGGCTGGGAGAGACTGAAGCACTGACCTTCAGAGATGATAAGGCGGGGAGTGGCCAAGAGTTGAGGCTGGAAAGGAGGAACAGAGATAATGGCAAGGAGTTTAATTTGATTCCAAACATTTGAGACACTGTTGAAGGTTTCCAAGGAGGCAGCTGATGTAATCTAATCTATGTTTGAAAAGCACACCTTGAAATCTTTCATGCATATCAATGTGTATGTGTGCATACGATAGTTTGCATATATGAATCCCGGTTGTGCATTAGAGTTTACTCTACAATCCTTAATGGAGTAGTTAGTTTTTGTCGCTTGCTCAAAGCAACAGCTATTATAAGCAGCAGAGCTAGGGCAGAAACCAAGCAGCAGGATTACAGCATTACTGCTCTCTGATTGTAACAGAGTTGTAACACGGAGCTAAACCAGTGACCAAGCAGCCCAAGACAGGCACCACACAGTCTTCATCCTGCAGATTGGATAGAATTCAGTCTGCTGCTATAGGACATTCTACCAAGTTTCTAATTTCTGGTAATTAAGGAAATGCATATATTTCTAAATGTGCACCAGAGTCCATTCATAAACTCGTCATAGGAAGCACCTTAAAATAGTATCGGTAATTTGCTTGTATGTGTGTTTTCAGGATTGACCACTCCATATTGAATAACCAATTGGTATGCTCATCCAGGGGAAGGCTACTTCTTCCGATGTCAGCATTCTTTATCTTTTGATTTGACTTATTTGTTTTCTGTGGCACAGTCTCTCTACATAGTCCTGGTTGTCCTGGAACTCACCTTATAGATCAGACTGGCCTGGAGCTCACAGAGATGCTGACTCTGTCTAGCAAGTGCTGAGATTAAAGTGTGCGGTACCACAGCCAGCCAGCTCTCGGCACTGTTTAATTGTCTGCTGTTCTTTGTGTAGGGTTGCAGCCTCTCTGACTTTCCCCTTCTACACCACCATATTTATTGTTGTCCTTTCTCAGCTCCTGTTTAAGCAGTCATGTTGCTAAGAATTTCCAAAGACTGAGCATAGGGGTTGGGGATTTAGCTTAGTGGTAAAGCACTTGCCTAACAAGCACAAGGCCCTGGGTTCGGTCCCCAGCTCCGAAAAAAAGAAAAAAAAAAAAAAAGACTAAGCATGTTGTATGAAGGAATATATCTGTGTGTGTGTGTATATATATATATATATATATATATATACATAATAAGAATTCATGAATAAAAAGAGGCCATTAATTGAAAAATAACAAGGAAGGTATATAGGAGGGTTTCAGGGAAGAAAGGAAATGATGAAATTATATTGTAACCTCAGAAGGGAAATAATAATACTACTTACTGATAAACAAAATACTAAATACAGAAGGTGAAGTCCCCTTTGTTTTCCAATGTCCCCTCCACTTTCTGTTTTAATTAGCAGATATTCCGTGGGGACACGTTTTTCATAAAAGGCACTGTAGCTGTTAATTTTCTTAGAAATAGTTATCCAGGTCACTTTTAGACCAAGCTTTCCCTGTCAAGTCTCCGGTTAACTTGAAGGTAAACAGGCAGGTATATCCACCTGCTTCATTAGGTCACATAATAACGTTCCCCATGTCTCTCCCTCAGTGATCACAGCAGCTTCTCAAGGACAACCATGCCCTTGTTTCCCTTCTCCAAACCCAGTTTCAACCCCGCCATCCACTATCGTAATCATGCCGGGTACGTACCTCATCCGGCTCCATACCCTACTTGCCCAGTAAAGATCTGTTACTCACCAGATTTCGTTTTGTAATTTCTAAGTTTTCTAAAATAAAAGAGTGTCTTTGCACTTTAAATTTGCAAAAGCCAACATCAAATGTAATGTGTATTCTATTCCTTCCCCTATTGGGTACTTAACACCTTGCCCAGGAAAACTATTTGGAAATATTTGAAGATGCTTGAGTTCTACATAGTTCCAAGTGAATTGATCCTTAGGTATTTTTTTTAATTAGATATTTTATTTATTTACATTTCTAATATTATCCCCTTTCCCCGGTTACCCCTCTGGAACCCCCCTACCACATCCTCCATCCCCCTCTTCTATGAGGGGGTTCCCCCACTCACCCACCCACTTCCACCTCCTTTTCCTGGCATTCCTCTACACTGGGGAATCAAGTCTTCACAGGACTAACGGCCTCTTCTCCCATTAATGTTACATAAGCGGCTTGAACCATGGGTCCCTCCATGCATGCTCTTTGGTTGGTGGCTTAGTCCCTGGGAACTCTGGGGGATCTGTTAGGTTGATGTTGTTCTTCTTCCGGTGGGTTGCAAACCCCTTCAGCTCCTTTAGTCCTTTCTCTAACTCCTCCATTGAGACATGGGTATTTGACAAAATTTAACATCTTCTGAATGGTATTCATCATAATGTAAAATTCAAGGATAAAGAACCACTGTTTTACCACTTTCAGTGGCTAGCTTTATCTGATGTTACTGAGTGAGGTAGAAGTCTAGGTCAGAGCTGGTGGAACAGGTTTATAATTCCAGCTACTATAGAGGCTGATACTGGTGGGCCACTAGTTTTAACCCTGTCTGTGTGACAGACTACCTTCATGAACAATCTGGGCAATTCATTGAGATCTTGTCAAAAATAAAAAATAAACACACACACACACACACACACACACACACACACACACACACACACAAAAGAGCTGGGGCCCTAGATTAATAGACCCAGATTGCTCACGCAAAGTTTTATCGCCAGGAAAAGAGAAAGGGGAGAGAGTAGACATGGACGAAAAGAAAGAAGAGAAGAAAGAAAAGAAGAAAGAGAAAGGGCAGAAGGCAGGAAAATTTAAAAAACAAAGAAAGGAAAACATAAAAGGGGAAAGAAAGGGCAGCAAAAACACACTAATTGGGAATTCTTTCACCTTCTTAGAGAAAAATCATCAAAACCCTGTCTATTCTATCCCAGGTTGTCTCCCAACCTGCCAGCATCTCTGCATCTCTAACACTGCAATCCTGACCAAGGCCACCACTCACCCTATATTCATTCCCATCTGCCTCCTTGACTCATCTTCTTCTCTTTTAAATCACTCTCCACCCAGCAATACGATGGATTCTTCAAATGCATATGTTAAACCTTCGTATATCATCTCATTATGCTGTAAAGCCATAATCTTATATAAGAATTTATACAAAGCCTTTGCTAAGGTCAGCAAGATCAGTGTACTCTATCCCCAAGTTCACAACCAAATCTTCTCTCTATTTCTCTCTTCTCTCATACTATGATTCACATGAGCTTCTAATCCCTTGCTTTCCCATAATCCTTTGCCTTTTTGTTCTTAATACTTTTGCTTTTTGTGACTATTTCTTTTAAGTTTCTGTGTAGATATTTTAAGGCTTTATGTCCATGAGGTCATTAATCATGTTGAATTTTCCTCCACCATGAACAAAGTGCCAAATATGGTTGTTGTCTTATGTTACAAATGACATAGTTATACATAAAATAGACACTATTTTTAAAACAAGTCTAAATTACCTCTAGATTTTTTTCTAGACATTCTTAGCAGTTGTATCAAGCTGAAGGAGATGACTAAGAAATTCTACAAGCACAATAACATTAGTTAGAATCCCCAGCACCTATGTAAGAAGCCAAGCATGGCTTTGGTTGGCATCAGCAGGCATATCCCAGGAGCTCAATATGCAAAATGCTGAGCATATGGTCCAGTGAGGCACCTGTCACAGGACAATATGGCTACGGCAGAGAGCGACAGAGGAAGACACCTGAGCTGATCAGATCTCTGCAGGTGCATATACTCACATGGCCACAAATACTCTGTGAGCTCACATGCATTCAGCATACACACATAAACACACACACACACACACACACACACACACACTCACTCACTCACTCACACACATACACACACATTCACACATACAATCACATATTTTATTGATGTTTAGCAATATTTTTTAAAAAGAAAGCCAAGGAATTTCTTTTACTGTAATCATGATGATGTTAAACTGTACAAGAAGCACCTCCCATTATCTTAGATTATTATCTAAGCCATGTGTAAAGTGAACCCTAGTAATACATACATTATTTATGTTCCTCAGTTCCCAGGTTAGAGCCTAGTCCACAGTAATAGTACATTCATATTTAAGTGTACCTCAGAATTCATCAATTAAATAAATGTGCTGGTTTTGTCTGACATTGACTGTCACCTTTTGATAAAACTGAAATGTTCAATTTTATTAATAAAGTCAGATGAACCGTCTTTTGCATATGCCAATCTTTGTATTAAATAGATTTTAAATTTTATTGGCTTTTTATACTTTTATCCTATTTTCTTTGATTCATTCTTTGGAGAATTTTTAAGTTAGATGATGTGCTCATTGACTTTGAGTGATTTATTTTCAGGGGGATGGGATAGAGCGTTTCTGGAGGAAAAACCAGGAAAGGGGATAACATTTGAAATGTAAATAAATAAAATATCCAATTAAAAAAGAAAAATTGCAAACTCAGTATAACCCAGTAAATCAAATTAGCAAATTCCAATATGTAAGTTGAATTCAGAACTATTTTGTCACCCTCAGTACTATAATGTTTCAAATGGATCACTGTTGTTCTTAACATTCTTTGTTTTCTTTCTTTCTTCTGTTTTTCCTTCTTTCTTTCATGTTTCCTTCAATTTTTAAGGCACTCATAAGCGTGGCACAAAGAGAACATGTAACGGAGTCCACCTGGATGTCCCAGGCAATTCTGCTCTCACCCCTTTTTAGCTACCTGTTTCACTAAACACTGATTTTTTTTTTAATAATTGTATTCTATAGTTTTGACATTTAGAATTTTCTTGGTTAATGAAGTATATGTATTTGCCATTATAATTTCTATGTTGACTTTGAATTCTTAAGAAATGTGTTTACTGATACTCAAATAAGTGTCACTTTATATTTGTTTCACTGTCAACGCTAAGCATAACTTAGCTATAGTAAGATGCTTTGGCACGTCTGGAAGTTTGAAAGAACTCCAAACTTACTCAAAGGCCTAGACTGTTTCCAATATTTTTATAGCATTGTGGTGCATTTGGAAGGAATCTTTTATTCTCTAAATGTGAATTTTATATTATTCATTCCAATTAGATGTGGTCATTTAATTAATTTGGCACCATCATCTGTACACACCATGTTTGATTCATTTCCTTTTGTAGTGAGCATCTTCTATAACAATTGGAAATGTGGGCATTTATCCCTGCATTGCAAGCCATTTTTGTTTTACATATCGTAAAACATTTTCAGCAACATAGATGTTAAGAGGTTTTAAATTTCTTGATGACTAAAAATTATATCACGTAACCATTATTACATGAATGTTTCTTGAAATTTTTTTCTTATTAATATTGTTTACCTACGTGTGTGGACTTTTGCCTGAGTGCGGACATGTACTTGCCTAGGCATTCATGTGGAAATCAGAGGACAAATTTCAGGAGTCGTTCTCTAGTTCCACTTCCTTGAACCATGATTACTCCTCTTGTTTCTGCCCTTCTGCATGCTCCAGGTTCACTGGCCTTCAGTTTAGGTGTAATCTCCCACTCTGATTTCCATCTAGCTGTAGGAGTGCCAAGACTGAGGTGCACACCACCACTTCTGGCTTAGTTGTGTGGCTTCTAGGACTCAGGTCCAGATTATCAGGTTCCTCAGCAAACACATTTTCCCACTGAACCATCTTATCTTCCCTAGAAATACTTTATCTTCAAAATAATTGGGTACAATCTTCATATACCATCAACAAGTCCTTTGAGTGATGTTTCCTGCTTTATCTCTCAGCACAATTCTACTTGAAATCTTACTGTGTTTTCATAAGTAGAAACTAGTTGCATTTTTAAAAAGCTATAAACAGGTTTAACAGCTTTTTACCAGAAAAATACACCATATATAAGTTTGATTCTTAAATACTTAAATTTCTGCCTGCAATCTTATTTTGTAGTTTGTCTTTTAGTTTTACTCCTGTTTAGTTTTCCCATTTCAAACTTATCATTTGAACTTATTCTATAGTTTTCTATACATTAAAAAGAAATGATGTAATGCATGCTAAGAAATATTCAAAAGCATATTCTTCATGAAAAATTTCCCTTGTTCTCTTGTCTAAAATATTTCTCATTAAGTACTCTATATTCACTATCAGTTCTGCCTTGCTTAGTCCATATTATATCAAATGTATTTCTATTACAAAATAATTCTTATAAAGTATAATCTGATCATAGTTTCCTCTCCCCAACTTCTAGCAGATCCTCCCCACCTCCCCACCCATTCAACTTTATCTCTTTTCCCTATCACTTGATGAAAAACAAATAATAGCTAAATTAAAAAGAAGGCAAATCAAATCAAAGCAAAAGCACAGAAATACACACACACACACACACACACACACACACACACAGTACACCCTAAGAACAAAAAATTATAAGCCATAATATACAAGCAAAACAGAAAATAGTAAACAAACAATGCTCTACAAAGCTAAGTGAGACAAAACATGTACAAAAATTTTATTCAGTTCAATTTGTGTTGGCATCTAAAGCTGGGCATGGGGCCAACCCTCTAGTAAATAAGCCTAGTCAGACTCCATCATAGAAAATTAATTTTTTCTTTGCAAATGAAATTATGTTCACTTTTTATATAGAAATTTGTTTATATGCTTGATAAACCACCAGGCATCTTAAGTATTCTATATCACGTTAATTTTCGCTGTTCATTGATTGTAAGTTTGTAAGTGTGACTACTCTAAATTTATTAGTCTAAAATAATCGATACTTAGAATGGTTACACAGTCAATAATGGACACAAATACCCATAACAATAAAACATTGAATTTCATGGTGCATATATGTTTATCAGTGTTCATAACAGATGATACTCTGCCTTTTTTATTGGATTCTAAGACTGTGTGTCCCAAGTTGTCTCTTTTGGTATACTCGCAGACTGCCTTGCTCATGGAACATTTAATGCAACATTCTTCATGTTTCTGGTGTACGTTGATGATGTCATTGTTTAAGTTATTCCTGAGTATAATTCAGTTTAATGTTTTCAAGTACAAGGAAGCTATGATAGGCCTCAGGGAACTCTGTAGAAGAGAAGGCACACGAAGAATTTAAGAGCAAGAGGGGATGAAGGACACCAAAAACAAAAACAAAAACAAGCAAACAAACAAACAACAACAACAAAAACCAGACGTGATAAATTACCAGGATTGGTGCACCTGTGAACTCACAGAGACCCACAGCACAGCAGCATGCACATATCCCACAGGGATCTGAACAAGATGAGGTCCTAGAGAAGAAGATATGAGCAAACCCTTCCATCCCTATCACAAAGGTAATTGATAGTCATTTGCAAATGAAAAATCAGTTTTCTCCAAAGAAGTCTTATTGGGGAGAAAAAGAGAAACTTTTAAAGACAGGTCTAGGTGCAGCAGTACATGTACAACATAAAATGACCTCCTCTGTACCTTTGGAGATATTTTTGTCTCATAATGTCAAGTCAGAGGTCTTCCTTCCTTCATTCCTATCTTCTTTCCTTCCTTCCTTCCTTCCTTCCTTCCTTCCTCCCTCCCTCCCTCCCTCCCTCCCTCTCTCTCTCTCTTTCTTTCTTTCTCTGTCTTCCTGTCTTCCTGTCTTTCTTTTTCTTTCTTTCTTTCTTTCTTTCTTTCTTTCTTTCTTTCTTTCTTTCTTTCTTTTCTTTCTGTCTGTCTTTCTTTCTTTCTTTTTGCTTGCTTGCTTTCCTCCTTTCTTTCTTTGTAATCTTACAAGTACTTTGTGTATGTGTGAGTTGTATATATGCTACGACTCCTAGTTCTGTGTTTTATGGGATTCCTGTGTGTGTGTGAACATCTGTTTCTCTCTTCTTGACTCTTTTTCTTATTTGGTTGTTTTGTCCTATTCCAATTTCTTTTTATTTTACTATTGTTCTTTAGATGCCCCTTTGTTTTCTAATTAGATAGTAGGGTGTGAATTCAGATGAGAGATAAGATAGGAATGAACTGGGAGGAGTAACAAGAAGAGAAACTGTACTCAAAATATATTCTATGAATTAAAAAAAGAATTATTTCTACGTAAAAAGAATAGGCTAATTGTTTCCTCAATGAATAATCCTCTTTTTCTCACTGATGACGCCCTCTTTGCTATTTTGCAGTTCAATAAAGTTCTTGATTGATGATTTCAAACAGTTCTACAGTGCTTTCTGGGTTTTGTTTGTATATCTCATACCTCTAGCATAATAGAGAACTTAATTTATTAATAGATGTCCACAATCTAGCCAACATTTTAAGGCCATCACATATTCTACATTTTTATGATCGTCTATGAGCCTTTCTTTCCAAAAGTCATTCAAATTCTCTTCATCTGTTTCTAGGCATCTAAGGATCACTTAGCATACTTATTTCCTTCATGGTCCTGAACCTGGGCCAGTGGTTAGTTTTCTTCATGTCTGCACTCAAGTGTTGACCTCTAAGGAGTATTTTATTTGGCAATCCCAGTTACCTGGGGACAAATTTAAACTAGGTTCAATTTAAACCAAATTTCCAGCCAAATTTAGGTTTTAGTCAGCTTGGGCTAATATAACAAAGAAGCATGAACTGACTGCTTTTCAAATAAAACATTATTATTCAGCCTGAGGACCTAGAAGTCCAAGAGAGAAATCCCAAATATTCAAGCCAAGTTGGTGCAAGCCATATTCCTAGTGAACGGACAATAGCCATTATTCACTGTGTCCTGTGGAAGTGGGGACAAGGGCACTCATTTGGATCTCTTTAATAAGGGTAATGATCATATTCATGAGAATTTTGTTATCCCCATTTCATTGTATCATCACTTCTAAGTTTCTCTTTGCATGCTGTGATAAAATATACTGATAAAAGAAATTTAAGAAAGAAATTGTCTTAGCTCACACTCAAGGAAAAACCCATCATGGTAGAAAAGTTGAGACAGAAGGATCTTAAAGTTACTGGTCTTATTACATCTATAGTCAGAAGAGAGTAATGAATGCACAAATGCCTCTCTGATCCTTTCTCCATTTACATAATGAAAGAACCCAACGCAAGAATGGTACTACCCATAGTGGGCAGGTCTTTCCTATCATTTAAAGGAATCAAACTAAATTCCATAGGCACGCAGAGGCCCATCTCCTAGATGTGTCGAGATTCTGCCAAATATAATATAATTAACACTAACCATCAGAGCACTTTGAAGATCAAGATTTCAACATAAGAATCTGAGCACAGGGGAGGGGCAAACCTTTAGTCCATCATACACTTATTCACATTATGTGATTCCTCTCCCTAGTTTAGAAACACTTGGGAGCAACGGTTCCTTTTCACATTCAACCCTTAGCAAAGAACGATATAGGCTCTCAGCACTCGTAGGAGTTTCCATAGTTATGTACTCTGAAAAGATCCAGACCTGTATGCAGTAAAGAGCATCTCTAACCAGGCCATGGTCACACAAGCAATTCTAAACACAGTACTGGGGAGGCAGAGGCAGGTGGGTCTCTGAATTTAAGACTAGCCTGATCTATAGAGTGAGTTTCAAGAAAACCAGAGCGTCACAAATAAACCCTGTCTTGAAAAAGAGAAAGAAAAAAGTGAACGCAAGAAAAAAGAAAGAAAGAAAAGAAAGAAAGAAAGAAAGAAACCACTTCTAGATCCAAAAGCATCATAATAGAAAAGTCTCTCAGTAAAACCTCATCTTCAGAAAACACATTTAGATTCAGTGTGTTCAATGCAGTCAACGATTTTCTAAATTGTTGTATTTTTATTTGCCCCAGAGGTGCACTCGGGGCTTTTAAAAATTTTTTTTCATTTGACAGATCATTATAGCTAGATAGCCAAAAAAAAAACAAAATCTAAGAGTGTTTCTGATTATTCTTATTGTTTTAAGATTCATGTGTTTTTATTTTATATTCATGAGTGTTTTTCGTGTGTATGTGTGTATGCGTGTGGATGCGTGCTTAATGCCCAAAGAAGCCAGAAGTGTGTGTGTGGTACGTTGGAACTGGAAATACAGATAGTTGTAAACTACCTATTGGGTACTGGAACCAAATCTAGAATCTTTCAAAAGTAGTTATGTATTCTTATCAGCTGGACCATGACTCAACTCTCAATGTCTATTTAACAGACTTCCTCTAATATTTTGATTGAAGTAAGTGAAGAATAAGAGCAAATGCTTTTAACATTGATATGGAAATCATGCCCTCTTTTTTCAAACCAACTAAATTAAGAGTAAGATGGTTTTATGACTAAAGCTGTGCATCTAAACAAGATTGTATTGAAGGAATAAACCACAGAAGGCTGTGCTATAACAACAGGTATACTGTCTCGGAATAGAATGATAAGATATCATAGGCTAAGTTGACTTCTTATAAAATTCATAATCCAACATAAGCCCAAGTTGACTTTAAAAGATCGTGCCTTGAATAATTTAACAAACGTTAATGGGGTAGAAACCTAATCAAACAGAATTGGTATTCTTGTCAAAGGAAAAGATCCAGGACTGAGCAAGACAGTAAAAATCTTAGCTTCAATAAAACTTTATTCTGATACAAATCTCAAATTCTAGAGTCTGCTGTTGTATTTTATCTCAAAAGGTGAGGTAACTAAAGCAATATTTACCATCATAGCCCTACAAGTCCACTCCAATGTATATTTATAAGTTAATATTTCTATAAATTCCAGTGAATTATGACATTTTCTAGGCTATTGTACAGAGAAAGAATGTCTATACTTTCACTTCTCTCTGAGGAACATATATCTGATTTTTTTCTAATATCAGTAAATCCTTAACTTCTTTGGTACAGCCAAACTCAGCATGCACCAACGTAATAATAATACCATATTTAAATCTGTTACCACCAGTGAGCTTATTTCTGTCATTTAGACAGCAGCTAGGTTATATTTCAAGCAAATATGGTATGAAATTAATTTAGCCATAAACTAAATTTTATTGCTTTCAAAAGAGACTAGATCTATAATAAAAGAAACTTCATTTCTCTTGAGTTAATTAATTAAATGATATATTATATAATCAAATTTTAACATAGTCACTAAATTTTTTCAGTAAGTTATTTCAAATATGAATCTTCAAATCTTATTCAAAGCAATAAATCATAATTAGGATCAAATTAGTAGTATGCCCCATTAAGATTTTGAATGAACTATTAATTTTAACATTGCACCTAGCCAATTGAGAGTTTTATAGTTACATATACTGTTGTTCATCATATTTAAATTCATAATTGGTCAAAATAAAGCCCTGAAACCTTCCTTTAAAATGTTCGTAAGTTTAATTCATATTTTTACTTAAAATATTTACTTGATAATCTTAGAAAATAAAAGGTGTTATTCTAAAAATTATAAAGCACAAAGATTAGGATTATGTAGTAAGTAGGTAAAAATATACTAGTGATTTAATTTTTTTTACATATTAACAAAAAATGTGACAAATAAATACAATTAACAACTATTGCCAGTTCATTGTCCTATGTATAAACAAATCAAGTATTTTTTATTCAGAGAGATAAATAAATAAAGTATAAATTCTTCAAGTCTTTAGAGAGCATGAATTTTCCCATAGGAGTGCTGCCATGATCCATGATAATTTGGGAAGTCATGGTAGAAAAGACAATCATGTTATAGAGGTAAAAGCCAGCAAAGAAGAACACAGATTGACTGGGAAAGGGGGAGAAAACAGAACCAGAGCAGCCTGGGTCATGTGCAAGTGATGTAAAGTAGATAAAAAGCAAAAGAGAATCATATTATTAGCAGGAGAGAGAGAATATCAAAGGCGCAGTCTAAGTCGCTGTGAACATATTCCATACTCACTATATGCTCGATTAAATGTCCTCTGAGAATACTTGCCATATGAGTTAGTTAGTGAATGCATACATGTGCAAATAGCAATTCTGCTTTGGGGCATACCATGGTGTAGGGTATGGCTGTGTCGTAATGAAGATAAAAACCAGGCCTGTGCGTGCTAATGAGCTACATCCAGGACCAAGAGAAGGGACTTGTGGAAGGGACAGTAGGGTTACACAACAAGGAGAAAAGAGCCATCACCATCATTGACACCTGAGTAGTGATACACTTGTAATTATTACTCTATGAAAAATTGTTGGTGATATTGAAGGACTCTAAAAAGAAATGCCCATAGAAGCACAGGATGTTGTTCTTTGAACCCTCCTCCTACATAGGCTCCTGGCACTCCTATTGCCCCGTGAGATTAGTAACAGAACATAACTCACCTAAGGCTACACACCCATCTTCTCACATTAGCAGTCACACTGCAAGCACTCTATAGCACTCCTATTCCTTCATAAATGGGCATAAGGAATAACACAATAACCGTGATATAGGAAATGATATGTCAGTCGTCTTAATTCAACCTTACATCTATTAGTTGTACAGGGAGAAAGCACATACCTTAAACTGTTTCCATCATGTCTTTGTACGATGAAACAAGACACTTGTCTTCCTGGCATTTTCTAAATCAACTTGAAAACCTGTCCCCAGCTTCTTTATAAGTCTGCCTACATGGGACTCATATTTGATATTCCCTGGCAGTCTCTGAGTCCTGTTTATCAACTACTGGAAGAGATCCATCCCATCTGAGTCACCACAGCAGCTCAGAAAAGGAAAGTGGATCTTAACATCCGCTTTCAAGTTGTCTTCAAATACGATCAAATGAAATAAACTAAATTATGAATATGACTTTGAAGTGCAGCTAGGCATTTGTACAAGGTGAACTCTGTTCTATAGTGAACACTATCGCGTGGTACTGTCCTTGTTTAACACCAAGAAAACAAGGCCAAAGAAAGTCTGCCTGATTTCAGAGTCAAGACTTCAACCAGAAGACAATTTAGAAAACCTGTGGGCAATGTCTATACTCTGAGTAGTCATACTTGACTATCAACTCTAAGTCATTTGGTGTGAATCCTCTCTGGCTCCTAGAGACATGTTATAATATTTTCTGATCTGCTCCATCCATCAAGTGATGGACTCTAAAACATTAGTAGCTCTCGAAAACAATCTTCGAAGCACTCATATATAATCTGCTGTAATGGGAAATGTGATTACATAGCAAATCATCTTCTCCAAACATATTTTCTATTAGAAAAAAATGTAGTCACTTATTACATAATTTAATTGCTTACCTGATTGACTTAATTGCTCTATTTCCTTTCAAAAGACTTATATCCTGAAGCACGGAACTAAAGGCATGTGTCACTAAGATGATTTGAGTTTTATTCCCCAGGACCTCCATGATATAAAAAGAGAACTGACTTCCCAAAGTTCTTCTCTGACCTTGACACAGAGCACAGTACCTGCTTCCTAACACAAAGTAAGTAAGCATAGCGAAATATTTCTAACCTTTAAACTTGCAATGACTTGATTAATTAGCTTTTAAAAACGGTTATATTCCAAAGTCTTCTATTCTTCTCTACTGTTCAAGTTAATTTGGTATTTAAACATATTTATCATCCCTTCAAATAATTAACAGAAGCCAGAGAGACGGTTCAGCAGTTAAGAGCGCTGGTTGCTCTTGCTCAGAACCTGCGTCTGGTTCCCAACACCCACCTCTGGAAGTTTATGACCTCTTGTAATTCCAGTTCCATGGAGTCACATAGCTCCCTACTATCCGTAATGGTGACTAATAAATCTATAAATCAAAAGGCAATAGATCACACTTACGGCTCATATCAATGCATCTAATCTAACGGAGGCAATTTCAATATTTTCAACGGTAATGACATTTCTCTCAAAACTGCCTCTGTTCATTGTTTCTATTTCTGCTCTTCCTTTGTACAGACATTACATTCAGGACTGAACAGCTTTCAAGAAGAGGTGCTTTGTGCCTGAACAGTGGGTTCCTTTCTTCTTCTTCTTCTTCTTTTTAATGCCATAGTTAACAGGGCACAAGAGTACTTAAAAGGAAGTTTACCTAGAAAATGCATTTGTCACAAATTTGGCAAGAGTCCACACTTCAAATGCCAACAGCTCTCCATGAGCCCTGGATTGTCAGCTAATTTCAGCTAAAAATGATTCCTACCGTGGATTTCTTCATTAATTATGCTTAAGAACCAGTTAATTGTCAGCATGGTGTTAAAAATAACTTTTCCAAAGCTTCTCCAGTTGTGTTACTGTCCTTTGTAGCACGCCACAGAAAAGCAGGGTACTCCAGTGACTGGCTTCCCAGGTCAGAGAGTGTCTCCTGTTGTCTGTGGCAGTTGAGTCAGTGTGTGAAATGGCATTGCTATGCAGGCATCCAGCCTTTCTAAGAACCATCCTGTTCCTCTTCTTTTACTCTTGGAGATGAAGGAAAACATTAGAAGAGCTTTCTTCACAGCATGGGCATCACAGTAATTACCACTGTCAGACTATGAGAATGAAATCATGTATCCCTGAGATTCCCCTATACACACACACACACACACACACACACACACACACACACACACACGCATACACCAAGGAAAAATGGAAATCAGTAAATAAATAAGCAAAAATTAAAACAAAAACAAAAACGTTCACATCAGCAGCCGTTTTAATACAGCTCACACTAGTTTATCTATAGCTCAGAACAATACTTCAGTGTTGCAGGCCGTTAACCGCCGTGTCTTATAAAATGGAGCATGTGTACCGCATCTCGAAAAAGTCCTTTCTTCCTTTATGAATTTGGCAACGAAGAATTTCAAAGAGACCAGTGTGGGTTTGTTAGCATGCACCAGCTAAAGCTGTCAGGCCTCATTACCTCCAAGACAAAAATTACAGACTAATGTATTAAATGTTCAAATAGAAACAGGCACCGTCTCCATTCTGCGGTAATGGGATGACACCAGCAGCCGACAAGCTGAACTACAGCCTCCTCCCCGCCCCCCCTCCGCAGCACGGAGCACAGAAGCAGTGAGATGATAAACATCCCAGTCAAAATGGAATTGCTGGATTTACTGCCAGAAGAACCCAGCCTCGCCACCGCTCCTGTGAATGCGGCGCATTCATTTTAACAAACCCCATTTCAAGGGGTCTGTCACGAAGCAAACACACTTATCTGGCTGAATATTAGCATTTCAGTTCCCAGCCTCAATTTATCTCCTTTAAAAAAAAGGGAATAGAAGTCAATTTCAGGGGTTTGTTCTGATTCTCTAAAACAAATTGTTTTCAAGGACTGGGTAATGATGGCATCCTGGCTATAACGGGTTGATTTTTTTTTTTTTAAGTATGTTTTAATTTCCCAGCTGCTTCACTTAAATTTTACTTTTGTTTCACTCCTGGGTTTGTATCTGCAAACATCATAGATATGTCCTTCAACATATTTTGTCTCCTCTGAACAGAATAAAGTCGCATTTTAAAATTCACCTCCCTGACAACCAGGGTGAAGATCCTCCTGGTTATTCTTCTTTCATCCAAAGCCACAAAGAGCCCCAAATTTCATCTCTTCCTGCCTGAATTCAAGCAAAGCAGTAAATTCCAGCCTTACTGTCTGAGTATGAAAGTATGTATGTATGTGTGTATGTATGTATGTATGTATTTTACCTTTGGACTCCGGAGAGGTCTACACCAGCAAATAGAAAGGGTGGCCCTCACTTGTATAACAGATGTATACACTGGTTTGCCCTCCTACAAGGGGAAAATGAACATCTCCTAGAACTGATGGGAGTTACACCATATTCCTCACCGGACATGGCTAGGCATATGCCTTCCCTGTTTCCAATTTAGACATTTCTAAGATTTCAAAAAGCCAATATTGTATGGAAAAGCTCTGAACACGTGAGAGCTATAGAATGAGATTGACAGCTGTGATTCCTGGTTCTGCTCATCTCCAGTCAGTAATGGAACCTCAGTTTCCCTTAATGTGAAATGGAAGGACAAACATCTACTTTTAACATACCATTGGAAGATTGAGAGATAAAATCAGTGCAATTCGCTTAAAACAGAGCATATCATGATCAGATAGTTCAGTGGGTGGTAACAATACTTGTTTATTTTGGAGTAGTTTTGATTAATCTATTCAATATTTTTACTTGCCAAAATGTTGTTTTCTATTCATAGAAAAAATTAGATTATTATAGTTATAGTAATTTTTCATAAGATGTCTTTCTCTTTACACACCTATTACATCAAGGGTCTGTTCAACTCTAACCAGCTTCCAAGTCATGAAGTTTTTAGTGGCTTTGATTTCAGGTATCATGGGACCCTACATATCCATTTCCTCCCTCCATTTCTACCTCTCTATTATGGTTAGCTGTAAATCACTCAAAATAAAAATGAGAGACTTTGTATCCATCCTCCACCCAGTTTTTAATCAGGTATTTTATTTCTTCTACTACAATAAACAATAAATGAATCGCGTATTTTACCAAATAGTCAAAAAAAGTAAAATAAAATAAAAGATGTGTGTCCTAGTTTGCTTTTCTGTTGCTATGACAAAACACCTTGACCAAAAACAGGAAAGGAAAGTTGGAAAAAAAGTATTTATTTCAGCTTACAGCTCAAATATTACTGCAAAATTATTACTGCGTATTAGTTGGCTTCCCATGGTTATTCAGTTAGTTCTCTTTGACCACTTGGCTATCCTGGTCCCCTTTGTCTGTTTTCTTATACAACTCGATGTCACTTTCCTAGAGATGCCAGCACCCACAGTGAGCTAGACCTTCTACATCAATGGGTACAAAAAGAAGTGTTACTACATTACCTGGTGCATAAGGATTATTGAATGTGTATCATGTTAGGAAAGCTTTTAAATTGTTCCTTTTCATTTTGTTCTTAAATTATGAGTAATGACTAAATATCATTTTTTAAATTTTTATAATTATTTTAAATGATTTTTAAATATTACATTTCTTAATGTGGTGAATCTATCAGCCCAGTATGAACATTGTAATGAAGAGAGATGAGATATGAAGACGTCAATGACATCCTATTTCAGAAAATAATTAGTAAGACCTGATCCAAAAGCCTCTGGGCATTTTTTTACAATTGTCTGGGTATAATATGTATTACAAATCTTTGTTCGACTGGGTCCTTAATAATTTAATAATTGACACTATACAAATTAGTCAGCTAGGCAATCGCTCCTTTTGTGCATTGCAATTTGTTACCATGTTCTCCTGCTCATGAACCCCTGAAACAGCAATTAAGACAACTCTCCCTGCACCCCTCAGTACAGTGTAAGGTTCTGAGTGGAGCACCACTAGCTAATCTGCTCTGTGATAGAAACAATGACTGGAGAGCAGGCCAGTGACTGATTCCCAGGGTAGTCTTTTGATACTACCATAGGCTCTGGGCAGCTTTTGAAGACGTTTCTTTTTCTCCAGTTCCTTGGGGATGAGGTGGAATCTTGACTTTTACAAAGTCGAACTTTTGTTGTGTCTAATGGGCTCAAATGTTCTTTTAATAATCCTTTTGCTAACCCTCTGAAGAAAACCTTCATGCAAGAATCATCCATCCTACGTTTACAGATGGGAACAACGGAGACAGAGAGATTGAGTGGTTTGCCTGAGGTCATAGAGCAAGTCAATTTTAGAGACTGGCGTAATCGTCTCTTGGTTCTCTGCCCCATCGCACGACGCTGCATCGCTGGGAGTCTGCTCCGTGTGAGCTGTGTGAACAGCAGTGAGTACTGAAGTGGTACCCATAGTGATACCCACGCGGCTATAAACACACACAAGCATTAGACTATCACAAAAACAAACCTCAGATCTATAAGAAAAAGATGACAGGGTTGTGCTCCCATCCCCTCCTCTTCTTCCTATTTGTAATGTACTTTTTAAACTTCTATTTCTGGCCGAAAGACTTAAAAGCTTTTGTTTCTTCACTGCAGCTGATGCTCGCAGGATACATTCCATTCGCCCAAAGGAACAGCTTGCCTCTTTCGATCAAATAATGCATTTTTCACACCTTTTGACTCTCACGGTAATGTTATAATAATATGCTACACAAAGTGCTAAAACTGCAGATAAGATATTGAAGGAACTGAGCACTTAGAAATGTGTTAGTCTGTAGCAGGTTTAATCATAAACAGGAATGAACCTGGTTTGTTTTTACTTTAAGATGACTTTCGAAGCCCAAGATGGAGGCAAGCTGGTTCATCATTGAATGTGGATCAGTTATTCTAGTTCGGGAAGGGGGAAAGTTTGGAAGTAGCCATACCAAAAAAAAAAATTAGAAGCTATTTTCTTAGGAATCAGAAAAGTATATTCTTATGCGATGCACCAAACCTGGATCTAACTTTAACTTTATAAACTTTGCAAGTAAATTTAAAATAATTAATACCAGTAGTGCCGTGACCATTATTACTTTATGAAGATAGCTTTATATTGACTTACCTATTTCCTTTCAGCAAAGTAACCACTAACTTTCCAGTCAGTCAGTAAAATATTGGAAAGGAATATAGGAAGCCCATCTGGTTCCCTTTCTAGCTTCTGACTCTTGATGTAAGTATACTGAAGAGATTCCTGATATCTGTGTGTAATGGGGTCACAAAACATAATTGAGTTGTCTACCTATAGATCTGGGAAGGCAGAAAATTTCCCTCAGGTGTCCTTAGCTCAGAAAAGGCAAAGCCATCAGGATTCAGCAGAACTCCAATGGGCAAATATGTATTGCATAATGCAAGGCAGCATCTGAAATGGCACATTAGAGCCAATAATGTGACAATTTCCAATTGCTACTGCCACTCTGCACTTCTCATTTTAATACAAGTGTTTTATTTTCTAGCTATACCCTGAGGCAAGCCAATCAAGAATTGGCACCTGGTTTAAATTTGATAAATAAAATAAAGTTGTCCACTGTTTTTTAATGTCAGGCACATGAAAGGCTCTGTGTCCTTTTAGTCACAACTCAGACTTACTAAATCTGGTATCCACAGTAAAGACAAGCTTAGCTCACCTCCATGTCTTAACTCTGGGCCCATTAACAACTCTGATGATGGGGTCTGCAGCATCATATAAGCAAACCTGTTCTAAAACATGTAAATGGTGGCAGGTCCATGCTAATCACTTTCTCTTCCCATTTCAACTTAATCCTTTCAGGAAGTCTTTGAGGTGGGCAAATCATCCCAGTATGCAGATCAAGAAATGGAGAGTTAAACTAAGAGGTTTCTTGACCAAGTTGTCCAAGAAATGTAACGATGACTTAATTGTTGCAAGGTTGGCTTTAGAATTAGTTCTCAATTAGTATAATTGCTTCAAAACCCCTCCATTTCTTAAATACTCTAGAAGACATCATTACTTTTACATTCTAACATTCAAAAGCTACCATGACAAAGCATTCCCAAGCTAATAAACAAAACCATTTCTAATTGAAGCGTTTGTTTCAAGTTTGGTAATGCTTAGCATAGTGCTCAAACTTAATAGTTATTGAATTAAGATGCGCAGTTTGTTTTTGAACTTCCTTTTATCTACAGGCAACATCACCTTATTAAAATCAAAATCAAAATGAATGCAATGAACTGGATTAAGTTACTACCACCAGCAAGCCTTAGCATCTCCAAAGTGGAGTATTCTCTAACAAGGCGGATCTAGTGGTTACAGGCACCAAAATGGAGTCAAACAGTTCATAGCTTAATTGCCTTCTAAGTTTTTATCGTACTAAAAAAAGTCTTGACCTACCAAGCAAGCTGACAGAAAAATATGTCTTCTTAAAACCTTCTGACCTTGAAGCACTCATCTCAAAAAGTTTTCTCCACCCACAGACTGATGTGTTTATCCATCATCCTGGGTGTGAAGGAAAATGAGTCTACTGAGACCATTTTCACTGCAAAAACTATAGATTTGAAAAAAAATAAAACTACTTGGGTGCAGTTACAGCCTGTTTGTTGTTTCCAAAAGAATACAGTGGAAAATATTGTTGTCAGGGCCTCAACAAGAGAATATCTGAAATCTATGGAATAGGTAACATTCATATCTAAAAAGCATAAAGTCTCATAGCAAGTATTAACTCAGATTTACTCAAATAATACTCTCATTAAATTGCTTATTTTTATACAGAATCTATTGTATACTAATTTTATAAATTTATAAAATCTGAGAATCACACACAGGCACACAGGCACACATACGTCATCATCATCACCACCATCATCATCATCATTGTCGTCATTGTCATCATCCATAAAAGAATCAGTGGCAGTTTAAGTAGCACTATTTATTCCATTTCTGCCAATATGATCTCTCACTAGCCATTGCTTATCTAATTCAAACCTTATAAAAGTAAAAATACCAGTAACAACTATAATCATATCTCATTATAGTGGTAGACATTTCTATAAAACCATGATGAAGGATGAATTGGCAAATATTGAACCATTGCACTTAAGGGAAATAAAAGGCTAGGTTTGTGCTGTCATCAAGCCATGAATGCATAGTTATTATAATGTGTTTTCTGTAAACAGACACCTTATTTATAGTACAATAGTGGTATGAACTCAAAGTCAATAATACTTAATATACAAAAAGAGCTTACTTAACACATTTTCATTCTAGTAAGTTGTTTTCTCTTCAGGACTAACAGACATGAATCTTTAAGCTAGGTGACATTTGAAACAAAACAAAATTATCAACAGAAAGCACGAATATGCAAGAATGGGACACTAAATAAAACCCTGAAAGGACACTCATTTTGATTTGCATTTCCCTGATGACTAAGGATGTTGAACATTTCTTTAGGTTCTTCTCAGCCATTCAGTATTCTTCAGTTGAGAATTTTTTATCTCTGTACCCCATTTTTAAATATGGTTATTTGGTTCTCTGGAGTCTAACTTCTTGAGTTCTTTGTATATATTGAATATTAGTCCTCTCGTAAAGATCTTTTCCTAATCTATTGGTTGCCATTATGTCCTATTGACAGTGTCCTTTGCCTTACAGAAGCTTTGCAATTTTATGAAGTCCCATTTGTAGATTGTTGGTCAAAACAACCCTGAGATTCCACTTCCTACCGTCAGAATGGCTGAGATTAAACACTCAGGTCACAGCAGAGGCTGGTGAGGATGTGGACAAAGAGGAACACGCCACCATTGCTTGTGGGATTGCAAACTGATATAACCACTCTGGAAATCAGTCTGGAGGTTCCTCAGAAAATTGGACATAGTACTACTTGAGGTCCCAGCCATACTTCTCCTGGGCATATATCCAAAAGATCCTTCAATGTATAACAAGGACACATGCTCCACTATGCTCATAGCAGCCTTATTTATAATAGCCAGAAGCTGGAAAGAACCCAATGTCCTTCAATGGAGGAATGGATACAAAAATATAATAAAGTGCTACATTTGTACAATGGAGTATTACTTAGCTATTAAAAACAATGACTTCATGAAATTCTTAGGCAAATGGATGGAATTAGAAAATATCATCCTGGGTGAGATAACCCAGTCACAAAAGAACCCACATGGTATACACTCACTGATAAGTAGATATTAGCCCAAAACTCGGGATACACAAGATACAATTCACAGACCACATGAAGCTCAAGAAGAGGAAGACCAAAGTATGGTTGCTTCAGTTCTTCTTAGAAGGGGGAACAATATACTCAAGGGAGGAAACACACAAAGTGTGGAGCAAAGACTGCAGGAAAGGCCATCCAGAGACTGCCACACATGGGGTTGCATTCCATATAGAGACACCAAACCCAGACACTATTGTGGATGGCAAGAAGTGCTTGCCGACAGGAGCCTAATATACCTGTCTCCTGAGAGGCTCTCACAGAGCCTGACAAATACAGAGGCAGATGCTCACGGCCAACTATTTGACTGAGCATGGGGCCCCCAATGGAGGAATTAGAGAAGGAATGAAGGAGCTAAAGGGGTTTGCAATCCATAGGAAGAACAGCAATATTAACCAATCAGAACTCCCAGGTACTAAACCAGCAACCAAAGAGTACACATGGACTGACCCCTGGCTCTAGACATATATGTAGCAGAGGATGGCCTTGTCGGACATCAGTGGGAGGAGATACCCTTGTTCCTATGGAGGCTTGATGCTTGATGCCCCAGTGTAGGGAAATGCCAAGGCAGGGAGGCAGGAGTGGGTGGGTGGGTAGGGAGCACCTTCATACAATCGGGGAGGGAGGATGGTATAGGGAGTTTCCGGAAGGGAAATGGGGAAATGGGATAACATTTAAAATGTAAATAAATAAAATATCCAATTAATAAAGGAAAAGGACACTCATGTATTTTCAGGCTAAAGCAAGAGGATGCACTTTAACTTTGTCCAAGATGAGTTGGGAATGTGGGAGAAGTGAAGCACTCAAATATCTACTTTTCTTATATTTGATTTAAAAGAATGTAAAGTCTGAAAGTATGAGTTATTAATTGAAAACAGCTTTTAGTAAGTTAGCAAATTTGAAAATATATAATTTATGAATAATGATGATCAAATATACTTGCTAATATTAATGGCCAAATGTTGATTTCTAGGCTGAAGAAATGGCTCTGTCCTTAAGACTATAGTACATACTATTCTTGCTAAGCAGCAATGTCTCTTCTCAGCACCAAAGCTAGGAGGCTCACAACCACCTACAATTTCAGCTCCAGAAACCTGCACTCATATGTACATAAACAGAGAGAGAGAGAGAGAGAGAGAGAGAGAGAGAGAGAGAGAGAGAGAAGAGAGGGAGAGGGAGAGGGAGAGGGACTGAGAGACTAAGAGAGAGGAGAGGCAGAGACAGATTCAGAGACACCGACACAGACACAGACACAAACACAGATACACAGAAAGAAGGACAGAGAGACAGAAACAGAAAGACAGAAATTTACATACTAATGGACAGATACCTAGAGAGAGGAAGAACCAAAACAATTTATATTTATTCCCAAGAGTTCCTTAAATTGGTCATGTCTTGGAATAGATGTTTAGTAGTATATGCAAACTCTTAAACATCCCCACTCTGTTGATGGCATAATTCTACACCCAAGAAGACAGCTAACAGGCAGGGCAGAGACTAAGGTGCTGATCTGAGTGCCCACGAAAGAAAAATCTAAGTTACTGCTGCCAAATAGCTCTAGAATGACGTTTTTGTCATTAATTTATTCAGCAAATTAAAATTGTGGGGAGTTTACATGGTACTAAAGAAGGCCTCCTCCTCTGGGACCTGCTTCCACTTTGTAGGGAATACCCTGGTCAGAGTTCTGTAGCTTTGTCTTCCGCAAGAAGAGGGAGCACAGGCTTTATTTGCTTCTCCTTAGCTCCTCTCAGAGCAGTCTTTTCTCCTGGCTAGATCAGACTGAACAGGGGAATGAAGATAAGTCAAATCAATCAATAGCCTTCATTCTCTTCAGCTTACTACAAAGTGAAATGTATCTGAGAGCAAGATGAAATCGTGGAAGTATATACTCATGTTAATACAGTATTATTGATGATATTTCATGTTAATACGTTATTATCAATGATGGCAACACAAATTAATTCCATTTTCATGTCATCAGCTTCATGAGAGAGATTTTACTGGCTTTTTGGTTTTGTTTTTTGTTGGTTTGTTTGTTTTCCTGTTCTGGAATGAATAACAATCTTGAAGAAGCCACACAGATGGATGTGGAGAAGTTTACTATTCTGAAGACTTGCTGGAAGCTGTAGGCAGAAGTCTTGCCCCTGTGGTTTAAGGATTTCAGACCATTAGTACAAGTAGGTAACAGAGCATTTATCATGGCTCTGCTAACAGAAGGTACTTTGAAACTCAATGCTGATACAAAGAATTTATGTTCCTGGAATTGAATTTTTAATGTATAGAATTAAGAACCAACAACCCAAGTTCATTTGCAGATAATCTGAGCCTGAACAGCCAGTGTGGAAAGTAATTCACCTCTTCTCAAACCCTCGTTGTCAATCGTGGAAACATCATCCATCATCCAGTCAGTCTGTGACAGGGAGAGTTTTAAATCATGTCTTGAATTCAGTTTTTCATCATCCACGTCTTAACCCTAACCATCCAATTCTCAAGAGCTGGAGACTGCATACTTATGTGCACCTTTACTTTCTATTATTAAGCTCTATGTGTTCTTGGTAAACTATCATTAATTTCATTATTTCTATTTAATCCTATAAAAAGTGAACCAAAATGAAGTCATCGTCTGATGTATTCTCATGTTTAGTGAAACATTTGTTTTCTATGTTATTTGTATCAGCAGGGGGAAAGTATTTACCACATTTGAAAATACTAAATTTGAAATAGATGTTTTCTGTATCAGGAATTAACTATTAATGTATCATATCACCACCATCAGCATACTATGATGTATACATTTCTTATTAGTTTATTAATTCTTGAGACACCATATCATGCAACTCAGGTTGACTTCAAATTCACCATGAAGCTCAGAATGGCCTTGAACAGAATTCTTTTCCTGGTGCTTCCACTCCCAGAGCGGCAACCAAGCCCATTTCTGTGGTTCAGTGGAAAGACAGATTCTAGACAGAAGCTCTGCAAAATGACTACATCACCAATCTTCCTTCACTAATATTTTATTAATAACTATTATGTAAAATTCAGAGTTCACTTCAATATCCCCCCAAACCAAATAAATTATTTGGTCACAATAGTAGCCAATCCCTTTTTATTTTAAGTTTTGCTTACAGTTCTCCCACATACTCCAATGAGTGGCCATGATTTGGGCCTTGATTTTACAGGAATGTGAGGTAAAAGAAGATTCAAAAAGGACAGGTGCTACTTATGGAAATAGGACTCAGAAATAGAACCATGACCCCAAGGAGTAAGAAAGAATCTGGGGCTGGAGAGATGGCTCAGCGGTTAAGAGCACTGACTGCTTTTCCAGAGGTCCTGAGTTCAAATCCCAGAAACCACATGGTGGCTCACAATCATCTGTAATGGGATCTGATACCCTCTTCTGGTGTGTCTGAAGACAGCTACAGTGTACTCACATACACAAAATAAATAAATAAATACATCTTTTTTTTTCTTAAAAGAGTCTGAGTCCTTCAAGTACAAAATAATCAGTTTATCTTAGTTTTCAGAACCAGTAGGAATAAGTATGGCAAATTATTACTCCAAATGCTGTTACAGAAAAAGATGACCTGCAAAGATTTTAAAGTAAAATTTTATCATCTTGGTGATCTATGATGAACATTCATTTTTGAGTATGTTTGAAATGAGCCTTGCATAATGGTTCTACTTTCAGACCCGATTAGAGTCTTTCCCAACCCCAGAAGAGATGACAATGACTGTTTACTGTTTAGAATGATTTCCAGAAAATGTTTATGTAAACAGAATCAAAAGAACAATATTCTCACAGGACAACGATGGCTGCATTTTACAGTTCCTTTTCTTATGCTAAAATTTAAGGTAACATGGCTTCCCTGTGGATTTTGGCATTTGGAAAATAGTCAATCACTTTTAATGGCTACACTTGCTTAATGTAAGACATTCTCTAAGGAGGCCAATTCACTATTTAGTCCTTAAAGCCTGGTAGTTTCTAGATGTAAGAAGGATGTTACTTATGGACCAGACCACATTCTATAATTCAAATAGTAGCCACTCCATGGTTACATTTCTACATCTAGTGACTGATTTTACTCAAATCACCTCATAATTTAGTGAAAGAATGCAATGCCACAGTTTTAAATGTTCACTACAAGCTGAGACACACCAAAATCTTGGGAATATAGCTCAGTACAGAAAAGGAGGTGATTCTCCAGAGACATGTGAGAAATTGGCAGCTTGGAGAGGAAAAGACAATTTAAACAAATGATATGTAATGTGAAAATAATGCAATTGGACAAGAAAGCCATTCAAATATGAACTGCAGACTGGACAATTTCTCTTCAGTCTTCCAAGTTATGAAGACTGTTCTATCTTCCAGAATCCACTCTATTAAAACATAGACCCTCGAGAGGATTGTTACTGCTGTTCCTCTTCCTTCATCTTTAGTCATCACACCAGACTGAGTCATTTTATGCTATGGATAGACTAAAGTAAATCTAGGAGCGACCTTGTAATTGGAAAACAAATCAATGCTTTCAGGTAAGGAAAGGAAAGAACAGAAATTAGACCACTCATGCCTGGTTTTCTCAAGGGTCCACCTGCTCTATGTAGTTCTTCCCCCTGGTATCTTATGATAGCATGAATGAGCTATAGAAACCTATCAGATCATAAAGGAAAAGGAAACAGAGTCATATTTTGAGGGTACTAATGTACATAACTCCCAGTGTCCCCAGAAAAAGATTCTTGATGTTATTTTTCAAATGCTTATATTCTATTGTTTCATTGATTGCGAATGACTTTGAGTATAGACTCCTTCGTGTGTTACCCAAGTGTCTGCCTCCTGCATAAAACATGAAATTGTCAACTTCCGAGGGCTATACAGTTGACTGCAGCCACCAGAAGTCATTGATTCCTGCATTTATTTCTTCCATATTTCAAATCTATTTTTCATGCTGCTTGTCACATTGGGTTGACATGTGTCACAAGATGCTGCTACATGCTGAAGTGATGCATAACCATCACAAACTTTTGAAAGAATAATACATTTTAAATGTTTCTCCATTCACTTTGACATACACAGACAAATGTCAAGTAACAACATTTATGGAAGTAATATAAATTAATTACATCTCAATTAGACCCAGAGAAGCTAATAAACAACAAAAAAAAATCCAAGAAAGAGAGATTCCAGGTTCATTTTTTGCAGACTTTAAGTGCATTAAGATAAAAATGTTCATTTAAAAATGGCATTGAAAAGTTAGCAGATAATAACCTTTCAACCTTTGTCTTGTTATCACAGTCTTGCATTTCAGTCCCTGGGATTCTCATTTAATTGCGGTACTGATTTTCTCTGAGCTATCCAGAGATCCTTCCGTTTACAAAGGATCAATTTTTCTCATCTTTTAAGTCTTGCCTCTTTTCTGAAAATTATTATGAGTTATAGAAAATGAGAACTATAAGAGGAAAGAAAATCACTTTAATCCAATAATATACCATTTATTCATGGACTCCTGCACTAACACCCCCTCCTACACACACACACACACACACACACACACACACACACACACACACACACACACAAATGAAACTGAATAGATACATAGCTGTCACACAAAATTTTGTACAAATATTCCATTTATAGAATTGTACTGATAAATTGCAAGAGGCTAAGCTTGATATAACCTGATGACTCACTGCCTAAGAAGAAAATCTAGGAAGGTTCGAGGTCAAAGGAATATCACAGCAATAATTATAGAAGAAAAAGTCATGAATTCAAGAGGGGTAGTGAGAGACATGGGAGAAGTTGGAGGTGGCAAAGGGATGGAGAGAACTGATGCAAATATTGTGTACTCGTGTATGAAAGTCTCAAACTTTAAAGTAAAAATGAAGACTCATATCATACCATTCATTTTTATCTCAACATGAATGAATGAAGCATCACCACCACCCCAACATACACACACACACACACACACACACACACACACACACACACACACACACACACACACACACCATAGGTTCTGGCCTCTTGCCCATGTAAAAGCACAGATCAAAAATAGCTGCTATCATCTTTTCCCTGAGCAAATTGTGTGTGTGTGTGTGTGTGTGTGTGTGTGTGTGTGTGTGTGTGTATTTGAAAAGCAAACCCTAATAGGATTTGGAAAGATGGCTAGGATGGGAACACCTACCCAGGTAAGCAGGAGAACTAAACCTGGTACCCAGGACCTACATAAATGCTGGCTGGGATTGGCAGACCAACTGCAAATGCAGTGCTCAAAAAGTGGAGAAAAGAGATCCTCTAGACAAGCTGGCTAGGTAGAGCAACCAGAGACAGTCAAGAGGCTATGTCTCAGTGAATAAGGTAGAAGACGAGTGCATAAGATTCTTCATGTAAACCTGTGGACAGAATGCTACACTGCATATAGGAGTGCTGTACCCACACAAATGCAAGCACAGATACAGACATGTGCACTCATGTGCACAAGAAAAAAAATAAGAATAGACACAAGACAATATGGCTTTGATGTTAATAAAATGGAAAAATAAAGAACTTTGTGACAATACCTTTGATGCTAATTTTCTAAATCATTATGGTGCCACCCTCTTGGCACTTGGCTTTGAGTTGTTCAAAAGGTGATTTACCCACTTTCCATCCAGCATACAGGTTAGAGTTTACTGTTTTCTAGTCTGTCATTACTAGTGTTTGTTTTCATTTGCTTTAGGGTCTCCTGGAGCACCAGCTAGCCTCAAAGCAACTATGGAGTCAAGGAAGATGTTGAACTCCAGATCTTTCCATCCCTCTCTTCAAGCGCTGGACTCAAGGACTGCACTACTGCCATTCCTAACTCTGGTGTTATTTGCATCAAATCTTGGCATCTGCTGCTACTACAGCTCCACAATTATAACCTATTATGTTGGTCTACAGACAATCACCAGTATTTAAGGCCTGTCAAAAGCAGCCGTCACATAAATATTAATTCACCTCTCCAGTGTCCTTTTCCTAAGGCTGGGCACTTGCACAGGTCTCCATGCTTCTCCAAGTGCAGTTCTTTTCCACCTTAACTTGGCTCCTTCTCACTCTTCCTTAGGTCTTTGCTTCTTTGCAATTTTTTAAAAAAATAGGGAGGGCCAAGGCTGGACCCCCAGTGTAGGGGATTGTCTGTGAGGGGAGGCTGGAAGGGCGGGTGGCTCCAGAGGGGAAACACCCTCATAGAAGCAGGGGGAGGGGGATAGGATAGGGGGTTTATGGATGGGAAACTGGGAAAGGAGATAACATTTGAAACATAAATTTAAAAATATCCAATTAAAAAAGAATTAATAACAAATACATGTTACTGAAGAAGATGAAGGTGAGGTCTGTGTTCTTCCTAGGCAGAAAAGAAATTTTGTGTGTGTGTGTGTGTGTGTGTGTGTGTGTGTGTGTGTGTGTGTGTGATTTGCTCATGTAGCTGTCTGTACTCACCAATGTCTGGGAGAACACACTGCACATTGAATTTCCCTATCTGCTGTGTTTACTACTATGTTTCTAATGATAAGCAGCACTGTAGAAAAGTTGCATACATTGGAGACTTATTCTTTTTACTGTAATTAAAGCCGACTTTGATGCTATTTGCTAATCTTGTCATCCAGATAAGCACCACAGGTAATGCTGCAGAGCTGTTACTCTAAATTGGATCGAGTCTCTGACTCCTATGTGTTGCACCCAACAAGTTTTGTACAGGACAATAGCTTCTATTGCAGCCCGAGGAAAGCTCTGTGTCCACATTATTAGTCACCAATTTAATTCCATGTGCTACCTTTCTTTAATTTGACTCTTTAATCTGAAACCTTATTGATAAGGTTTAAGTATCTGTCCTGACACTTAGGTGCCTCAGAAAAAAAGCCTCACAAATGTCATTATAGTGTTACCTGCATTGCAATCCAAGCTGCAATCCTTCAAAGGACAAAACTTTCCTAACTCAGAAAATAAAAAATAAAAAAACTGATTTTTAAAGAAGCATTTCTTTTTTGTTTTATTTATTTACGTCTCTCTCTCTCTCTCTCTCTCTCTCTCTGTGTGTGTGTGTGTGTGTGTGTGTGTGTATACGCACGAGTGCACACATGCTCATGTAGAAACAGTTCAGGATTTCACATGTTGGACATTCATGAATCATTTGTAATCCAGGCATGGTAATTTATTCTGATTATTCTGTAATTCCAGAATTTGGAAAGGCTGAGGAGGCAGGAGGCCCTTGAGTTGAAGGCCAGCCTGCCTCACAATCAATAAACCAACGAACCACAGCAAGATTCTTTCTAATACATTCTCTTTAGATGAACAATAACATTACGCTTATTTGTATGTTGAGACAGGGTCTCATGTAGACAATAGCATCCATATCTATAGAATATTCTTGTTATGTGGCAGAGTTTGGCCTTGAACTCTCGAGCTTCCCCTCAGCATCTCCAAGTTCTGGAATTACAACATGAGTCACATGGTCAGGCTTTTTTTATTTTACATTTCTTACTACAGAGATTGTCATGTGCTTATTAAAATTACATTATTTAGGCAGGAAAATATATTAAATATTTCCTATAAAGAAACATCCTTTAATACATAGGAACTCAAATGATTACAAGACTAGGTCTAGTAACAAAGTAAAACTCCATGAAAATACTGAACTGTGGAAGATAAACTAATGTGGGCTCTCAAATGGGCATGCGTAGACTGCTTAACTCTGAAAAATTTAATACAGAGAATAAATAAAATGCAATGCCATCATTAGATAAAACAGATCTATGAAAAAGTCTAATAATAGGAAAAAAATTTACTGAGATGTGATCCTCAACAAACATAAAAGTATAAAGAAATGAATTCTAGAACTTTGTGTTCTACATCAAAATCTACCTACATGCTTGGGCTAGAGAGAAACTCCATAGTTGAGAGAACATTATGCTTTTCCAGAGTAACTAAGTCTGGTCTGTCGTACCCACATCTGGCATCCCATTACTCCCTTTGACTCCAGCTCACTGTGATTCAACACCCTCTTCTGGCATCCTTGAACACAGTGCTCATATATAAAAACTTAAAATAAAATTAAAAAAAACCTGCCCATTTTAGCACATACCTTGAACCCCAGCACTCAGGAAGAATCCTTGTGAAATCAAAGCCAGTCTGGTCTCCAAAGCAGGTCTCAGACCAGCTAAGGAGAGTGAGATCTTGTTTTCAAAAGAAAGTTTGTTAATGAAAAACAACCTGATTGATCTAGGGAAACTACTTGTAATGTCAATATTCACAAAGTGCTTGCCATGTGTCAGGCTCTATTACTTGAATAATGAGAAGACAAAGTCAATGCTTTCCACAGCCTTCATTTGCTCTCATTTGATATCTTGACACTGCAAAGGCCCATAGATGGAGCGTGTGGAGATCAGTGCCCACCTTCATTGTTCCATACTCCTGCAGGCTAAAGGTACCTAATAATTCTTGTCTATCAGGCACAAGTTCTCCTCACTATCCATTCAAAATAATAATAATAATAATAATAATAATAAGAAGAAGAAGAAGAAGAAGAAGAAGAAGAAGAAATCAAGACAAAACAAAATAAAACAAAAACTTTAAATTTGAAAATCTTTCAAACTATAGGGAATAAAAACAAAATGGTCAATCTCAGTAGACTGCCTAGTAAAGAGAATTGCAAGTGAATGCTGTGCTGTGGTATTTAAAAAGCGAAGTGGCATTTACTGCCTTAAACGTACGGACAGCAGCATCTGAGTGAGGCCAGTCTGGCGGTGTTCTTAAGAGAAAACTGAGACTCATATAGGACAAGGTGTCTAGAGAGTAAAGAGTAGAGAACTGGAAACGAGAAAGATGCATGTAGAGAGATGACCCTGCAATCTGACTTAACCCAGCTCAGGGGTGTGAGGAAAATACTCAAGGCTACTAAGCAGAGAGATGGAGCAATCTCTGTGGTTTATGAATGGTCTTTACTCTCAATCAGCCAGAGCAGCAATTCTCATGGTAACAACAACCATACTCAGAGTGATCTGCAATGTGTCTCATTAGTAGGAAACATTCTAGACTAGACTAAGCATACACGTCTCGTTCTCCTTAGCATGTGGTAGAATAAGAAGGAGGCTTACTTTAACACAAATCAGTAGCCGTAATGTCAGATTTGGTTTTCATTGATATTTGTGTTGGTTAGTTCCTGGGTTTGGTTTTGGTTTTGGTTTTAAAACTTGAAACAGGCTAGAGTCATCTGTAAAAAGGAATTCCAATTAAAAAAATATCTACACGATTGTCTGTAAGCAAAGTCTCTAGGGACATCGTCTTGATTTGAGAGGGACGTATCCCACAGTGGCAGTGCCATCTATGCCTTTAGACTGTAGGTAGTTCTGGGCTACGTAAGAAAGGTGAGAAAGCCATAGAGAACAAGCCAGTAGGCAGCATTCCTCCATGGCCTCTGCTTGGGTTCCTGCCTTCAGGTTTCTGTCTTGAGTTCCTGCCCTGCCTGGCCTGTCTACACTTGGTGATAGAGTGTGACAGCTTTCAAGATGTAAAATAAATAATTCTTCTCCCCAAATTGCTTTTGGTAATGGCATTTATCATAGTAATAGAAAAAAATGTTAGACAACATGTACAAGTATTCCATGACATATTAAAAGGCTTATAAAGCATACAAGTAGGACCCAGAGAGATGGCTCAGAGGTTAAGAGCACTGACTGCTCTTGTGGAGGTCCTGGGTTCGATTCCAGAATCTACATGGCAGCTTACAACCATCTCTGACAATACCCTCTTGTGGTGTGCATACATGCAGACAAAACACCCATATAGATAAAATATAAACAATACAGGTAAAATATAAGCCAGAAATGAGAAAAAATAAATTAATACAAGTTAACCTAAAAATTAGAGATGAAAAACCATATAGATAATCAATCAGTCTTTGAATAGTTCTTAAATAACTCTATCACTATACTGTATATATTATGGCATTTAAAATGACTGTTGATCATGTGAAAGGTGTGTACAGCCAAATCAAAGTTCTAGTAACTGAGTATATCAACAACAACAAAAAAATACAGTGTGGTTATCAGCAGTTTAGGTGTTAGCTAAGAAAACATTAACTAGCCTTAAAGTATGGCAACAGAAACTACACAAAGTGAAATGCATGTGAATAGGAAATAAAAGGAAGAGAACCTCAGTAAGTAGTGAGGAAAAAGTTAAGCAATCTACTGTGGATACAGAGAGAGAAAAATTAAAAGAGGGAAAGCATAACATGCCTACACAAAGCAACCTAAGCACTAACACTTCAAAGAATAATATAATCAACCTGTTTTATGTGGCAAACAGAAAAATCTTTAAGGCATTCCTTCTCTACAGATGAAAAAAATAAAAGTATATTTGTTAGCGAAATAATAAAACCCAAAATAAAGAAGATCAATATTAATATAGTCCTGGAAAAACTATCATCCCAGAAATCTATATGTGGTCAAATTAGTTTTTAAAACTGAAGGGAAATCATGACATTTCGGAAGAATTTGCCACCAGTCAATCTCCCACAGCAAGCAATATCAGAGGAGACATTGAGAAAATACTATTGGCTGAATATGGGCTAAACAAAAGAATGACAGACACTAGAAATTAATAAGCCCTTTGGATCATGAAGAGTAACAACATGGTCATGCATGACATTGTTAGACAAGTTCCTGAGTAGAATGTTTATACTGGAGTTGTTTAGGACCAATTTTGTGGTTCCTGCTACCTCAGCTATACAAAATGTCAAAAGTGAGTAAAGACCTGGGAGGGAGAATTTTCTATGAATTTGGGAGTGAAAAGTTTTACGATAGAATTTCCACCAATTTTCTTCTTCATCTCATACCTAGGGGAGCATAAGGAGAATTTGTGTTTGTAACTAGGTGGGACTTGTCTCACATTCACATTTTAAAATTTGTATCTTGAGTTGAAGAAGGGAATTAATTGATGAAATCCAAGTTTCTAAGAAGAAACTGGATATGAACACTTCCTGCGTTGAGCCCTGGCTAGGAGGAGAGGCATTGACTGTGGATGTTGTCCAAAAGAACTATCCAAGAGAGTTGGTGAGACAGTGTAGCCAGTCCATGGAAGTGAAAAACTGATTCCTGAAAGAATGTTGTATGCAGTTCTGAAAGGACATAGCCTCCTAATGTGCAGGTTAGGAGCTCATAACAGAATACGAAAGGTAAAAGAAATTACCAAGACTAAGATGCTCTGAATCTATGGCAAACAAAAACTAATTCAAAAT
This sequence comes from Rattus rattus, assembly GCF_011064425.1. Lineage (NCBI taxonomy): Eukaryota > Metazoa > Chordata > Mammalia > Rodentia > Muridae > Rattus > Rattus rattus. The sequence continues at coordinate 82,387,366 of NC_046156.1, forward strand.
CAAATGTATGAAGAATCCATGATGTCTGAGACACAAACCACCCATGGAATATCACATGACTCCACTTTTGCCATGGCTCTGAACATATTTTTCTGTAGGCTTAGATTATTTAAAACCTACTTTTAATAAGGGTTCTCAAATACTATAACCCCCTTCTAGCCCACCATCCAAAGGAAGAGGAGAAAAGATAGTAAATAGGTTGAGGGGATGTGAACCTGTTTAGAAGTAGTTCTTTTGGGGAAGTCCAATCTCTGTTTATCAGATACCAGCAGTCCAGTTTAGTAGTGTCAGATAACCAAACAAAAGTCAGCAGTGGTGGCACAATCCAGCAGACACAGCCAGGCCTCCGAGACTCCGAGAAGTCAGCATGATTCGGTGAGATCGACCAGAACTAGTTCACCGGGAGAAATTCTCTGTTATGCCTCTCTCGACAAAGTGAAAATCAGGGAAGATGTGAGAACAATGTCACATCGCAAAGCTAGGTATGCAAGTGTGCCATTGCTGGTCACTGTCCGTGTCCTCCTATAGGTCTTGCCCTAGCAAAAGAACACGTGAGTCTGCATCATATGACACATCCAGAAACTTCCATTTCACATTTCATTGTGCATGAAACACTAAAATATCTCAGATAAGATTCAAGACTACTGTATATTATGGGCCGTAGTGTTTTACTGGACATTCCAAGTTTTATGCTTCTATTTTTATTTTTTAAATGATGGTTTAATTACAGAGAGCAAAACTTTTGCAAATATTTTTCTATCATCATTCATTAGCATGTAAATATAAAATTAGTATCTCTTTGAATGATAAACTTATTTCTGCCACTTTGTGTTTTATATTTATTAAAGTAGCATTTTCTACGTTGCTGGTTAGAAGATAAAGTATTAATCATTTTTAAAGAATATTTACTATGCCTTACATGCTGTAGCATCAAATGTTCAGCGAGGGTTAATTCTTCATGTAAAAATAAACATCACATTCTTTCTTTAGAATATACATCCATCTGCTTTCTACTTTAATAAATAGTAAAATTATATCAATAGAATTTTTAAAATAAATTTCTTTTTTGTTATTGTAAGTATTTGCTTTATGTTCATATTGTATACAGTTACATACATGGGGTCCTATAAAACTCACTTGGAAAACAGTCACCAGTGTAAAATATTTAAGAAGCTCTAGTCTAGAGAGGTAAAAGAATAGCAGGAAAGTCATTCTTCACTAGAAGTCTTGAAAGCACCCTAAGTATTTGTGAAACTCAAAGCTATTGTCATTCAGCCAATAGTTGCCTTTCTCTCATCAACTTTCTCTGCAAACTAACATTTCATTAGGAAACAAAGCAATGCTTTCAAAGCAAGGAAGGGATCTATAGGCAATGTCTTAGGGTTTTACTGCTGGGAACAGACACTATGACCAAAGCAGTTGTTATAAGAACAGCATTTAATTAGGGCTGGCTTAAATGTTCAGAAGTTCAGTCCATTATCATCAAGGCAGGATCATGGCAGCATCTAAGCAGGCATGGTGCAAGTGGAGCTGAGAGTTCTACATCTTCTTCTGAAGGCCACAAGGAGAAGACTGACTTCCAGACAGCTGGCATAAGGGTCTTACACTGACACACTTTCTCCAACAAGGCCACATCTACTCCAACGAAGCCACACCTCCTAGTAGTGCCACTCCCTGGGCCAAGCATATTAAAAGCACCACAAGAGAGAAAAATGAAAATCAAGTATTTCCTAGTGAGAGACAAAACCTACTCCATTTTGGGATCACCAGCCTCCATTTTAAAAGAAAAAGAGACTGAGAACTCAACCTGCAGTTGACCCCAAGCTGCACCCAAGTTCTAGGAAGAACTACAGAGCCTGTCTCTGGCCTATACCCCAGAATTACTCCCTAGCTACACCCTAGCAACAGCCAATCAAGATTAGTGGTAGCTCCAGATGGACTTTCAGACCATTTATAATTGTTTATGGTTTTGTCTCCGAGCACTCACATGCCTGCATAAAGGGCTGATGTCATAATTGTCATCCAATTAGTTACTTGTCAGGCTAGAAGCTGCCTTGCTTGCTCACTGTTTCCTATAACTATGTCCCACTGAGGGCTTGGGACTTCACTCCCCTGTCATGTATCACCAGAGAGGGTGAGCCTGAGATCTAGCTTGAATAGACCCTAGTGAGATAGTGTGATTGCACTGGATTTGGCTCCTTGGTGGTCTATTGGGGTTTGCAAACACTTCCTGAGTGGGCACAACACTAAGAACAAAAACGCCAGCAGTGAGGGGTTAAAATGAGGCAGGCTAACTGCGGGTAGTGGTTTGGATGAGGCTCTTATGTTTGAATACTTTCCCCAAGTCAGTAAAACTGTTCAGGAAGTAGATGTGGCCTTACTGGAGAATGCGTCACTGGAAATAGGCTTTGAGGTTTCAACAACTCATACTATTCCCAATTAGCATCCCCCACCCCTGCCCCACAAATCTTTCTTGTGATTCAAGATATAAGCTCTCAGCTAGATACCTCCCTGAATAGTGAAGTGTTTTCATAATGATGTGATAGATTCTAACTATCTGTAACCATGACCCCTAAACTAAACATTTTTTTGACAAGTTGCCTTGGTCATAATGTTCTGTTATGAGACAAAAGAATAATAACTAAGACGCTAGGTACAGCAAAAGAAGAGGCAAATTACGAAGTACTTATAAACTAAGGCAGCAACAGAATTATATTATAGTAAGACGTACAAAGCCAAATAGAATTAACCAGGATGACTCGTACATGTCCTTGACTTCATTGTAATGTCATTAGCCTTGTGACATTTCTCTCTACCATCTTGCCTCTGGGAACATACCACATCCAGAAAATATTATATAAAGTTTCAAAAGGGAGTAAACATGTTGGGGAAAATTCTGACTCCTTACTGGAATGTCTTAGCTCCTCTCGCCCCATCTCCTGACTCCCACTGTAAGTCACAGCTGAGCTTCCTTTCTATTCAAGTTTGTCCATCCAAACCCTGCCATGGTGCTTTTGAGAGACTAGCACCCAGTCCTTAAGTGTCCACTTTTGCTACATAATAAAGTTTCTCCCAGCTGCTTATTTTATCTCATCTCTAAAGTCTTTCTTTAATGGAGGGAGCAAGTATAGATACTGGTTAGAGGTCTCAGTCAGTTCAAGTAATAAAAATGTGTGAAAGATCCCTGCATGGTGGTAAATGCCTTTTATCCCAGCACTCAGGAATCTGAGGCAGGGAGATCAAGAGTTCAAGGTTAGCTGGGTTACAGAGGGAAATCTTTTCTCAAGAAAAAGAAAATATAAAAGGGAGAAGAAGATAATTTTTCAGGTGGAGTGTGTTGAGTTATCCAAATGGGAGCAGATACCTGTTTTCCAACTCAAAGCGAGGTCTATTAAAAAGAAAGGCATTCCTTACATCATTTTGTAAAAATCCATTTTGAAGTCTGTTAAATTTGAAAGGAGGCATAAATATATAAAATGTCTATTTGTAGATGTATGGTCAAATGTTTAAAGAAATACACAAAGACATGGTGTTTCTTCTGGAGTAAAGTATCCAGTACTGAAGAAAGGAAAACCATTTGCTTCTGTATCTCTTCTGCTATTGGTATCTTGCTCTTTCTTTCAATATATTTTTGTGGCAATCACTGTGAATTGCCACCCATTGGCCCCATTCATCGTTGATTTTGCTCTGGGCAACAGTGTGCACAACACCCTAAGTGAAGGACTGCATGTGATCAACATTAGGTATAAAAAGCTCGACCACTGATTTATTTATTTTTTTTTTTGCCCACTCTTCCCCAAAAAGGAAATAGTGCATGTCAAACGATAAGCAGGATCCATAAAGAGATGAAGGCTGCCTTACTTTCCTCTCCTCTCCATAAATGCAGATTGATGTCTGCTGCTAGAGCACATACCCAATCTCCATCCCAAAAGAGCAAGGACACTTAGATGGTGATATTGTAGAGACAGTACATCAAAGCCAGGACCTTGACCTCTTGCTATATATCATCTCAAGTGTCTGAGAAGAGTCAGCATCAGCACCACCTGACTCCGGACCTCCATTGCATCAGACTAGTGACAAGGTTCCCCTGGGGAATTAACACACACTGCTATGTGAGAATCACCTCTGTGCAAAAAAATTATATATATATATATATATATATATATATATATATGAAGATATTCAAAACCATTGATGTTTTCATTGTATTCTCAACTTTTAAAAAATCTCCCTAAAATATAAGGTATGATGCAAAAATGAAAAATATTTATATGAACTTTAAAAATTGCTAAGAGGATATTTGTTTGTGCTGCAGTTACAGAAAAACAAATATCTAAGGGTGTGAAAGAAGTTTCTAAAGATATCCTTCAAGGATTTAAAAATTTTAAGTGCTTCCCATGGTCCAGCCTGTATAAAGACTGACTTAGCAGTAAAAAAAAAAATCAGTAATGGCTTAACATAGGTACAGACAGAAATATAAAAATAAAATGCATGTTAAGCAGCCAAGCTTTAAAGTTTTGACAAATTGCTCTTTATTCTAAAGCTGAATTGTAGATCTAGGTGCTGAACTAATTGTATCAATCAAAGCAGATTCTTTTCGTGTTCATTTTTTCTTCTGGTGTTTAATCACTTGATGCTGACTAAAAACCATAGACTGGGAGTCGCCTGCATTTGGTGCAAACAAGCTTCTGCCACTAGCATTTTTTTCTGTCTTGGATGCTCAGTTGAACTGCTTATGTGTCCTGGCTCTGCTGTAGAGAAATGTTGGGCTCGAATCCCAGGATTGATTCCCCCGCAATAGGATTGTCAGCTACAGAGTTCTGTAAAAATTGTCCTTCCTTGAAGTCTCGGTTGTCAAGAGCTTTGCACTAACAAAATTTCACAGGATAAGGAAGAGAAGCAGAAAAAGATGACAGAATCAATCAGTTTTATGGTCATATTCAAAACATGTTTGCAGAATAGAAAGTGTACCTAGTCGGTAAACCGAGAAGGTATACAATGTATTCCATAAATATATTTTGTTAAATACTCATGCAAAGTAATGAGGTACAAGAAAATAACTTAAATGCACATTTGCAGCAGATAGGGCATAGTGCCGCTGACAGTGAGCCTTTTTACCTACACTTCTGAGGAAGAGCAGAAGGGCATTCAAATAGCTCCATCCTTGTTTTCATTTTTATAAGTAAACTGTCAAAATGATTACAAATGTGATAATTCTGTGAAGTCGGTTGTGCACTCACAGAAGGATGCTCTTTCTTATTTTGTAACTACCTTGAATATCCTTTTCTACTGGCTAGTTTTCCATAGACAAAGTAGCCTAGATAGTCTCCATCTTGCAGTGCTCTACATTTTAAAATATCTTTTTGCATTCCCAGTTTCTCTGACCTACTTGACAATGACCCCATCCCCTCGCCTGGTTCATAGAAAGTACTAAGTATTTTGTTTGGCTGTACATTAGCCTTCCTATAGAAATACAGTGGGTTGTCTCTGGTACTAGCTGTCTTGTCCTTGGATGAACAAGAACTCTCTAACTGGCTTCTGAGGCTGGTTTGGAGGGAGACAACCAGGACTGAAATAGTAAATTTTCCCTGAGGCTGAGTGGGATTACGATATATGACCTTGGATTTCTGTCTGCGGATAATTAGCCTATTTCGGATACGTCCCTGACCTCCCTGGGCTTCCTATGTTTTGCAGAGTCAGTTCCGCTCCAGATTCAGGGCTCTCCGGGGCCCCTCCCACCCTTCCTTAACCAGACATCTCCGGTTTGCTCTTCCCTCCTGCACCACCCTTCCGCCAGGCACCAAGCTGGGAATAGTTTAGATGGATCCACTCAGAGAATGTGTTTCATAACATTGAAAATCCAATTGTGCGGCTTTTCTCACACAATTATTTTTAAAACTATAGGTAAGAGGGAAAGGCTCAAGCCTAACTTTTAATGAGTAGACACTAAATTGTCATACCTTTAAGCAATGTTCCAATTCAGAAACAGGCTTCTCCTCCAAGATTAATTACCACTGTCTGACACTATTACCCATTGAAATGTTTTATAAGCCCACAATACCAAGAGTTTCAAAAAGTGTCACACACCAGCAATTCCTATTACTGAAAACATGAATATGACAACTGAATGTAAGTTCTTAGGGAAGCTGCCCCAGGCGAGTCTATCTGGCCCTACTCCCCTCCTGCAGGGGCTGCTGTACTTGGGCACTGACCTTGGCAGAAATACCTAGGACATCCATTAGGTTAAAGTTGCTTTTAAAATATGTTGGAAAATAAGGCAGCATTCTGTTGTCAACAACCAAATATGCTTCTTGGTGTCACCTCTTCTGTTTCCTTACACACATTTGCATAGCAATTGCCAGAGAAAATCTCTCTTTTCCCTCCTAATTGGGTTGAATTGCTCCTAGATCTGTCTTCTAGTCCCCAAAAGCAATAATGAGGGGGTGGAATACGTTAAGCTAAAAGGTAGAATTATTTAAAATACTCACAAACTGATTTGAATGCCAGAGTGGGTGTCTCAGGGCAGTTTTTTTTTTCTTTCTCTCTCTGTCTGTCTCTGTCTCTGTCTCTCTCTCTGTCTCTGTCTCTGTCTCTGTCTCTCTCTCTCTCTCTCTCTCTGTCTCTCTCTCTCTCTCTCTCTCTCTCTCTCTCTCTCTCTCTCTCTCTCTCTCTCTCTCTCTCTCTCTCTCTCTCTCTCTCTCTCTCTCTCTCTCTCTCTGTCTCTCTCTCTCTCTCTCTCTCTCTCTCTCTCTCTCTGTGCATCTATTTCTTCCTCTCCCTCCCTTCTTCCTTGTGTGTTGTGTGTCTTGATCATGTTTTTGCTTACAGACCTGCAATTATTTTTCCCAGTGACTGAGAATGTGTAATTGTGCCCATATGTCATTGAATTGGGCTATAATACAGGCAAGTAAGGAGTCGCTATGTGAGGAGAGCTGTGCTGAGAGCATTTTTATCCCATCTCTGGGACAACACTAACTGTTGTTGTAAATAAATAAAAATAAAAAAAAAATAAAAAGGTAAAAGTAAAAACAAAAACCGGGTGAATGTTTTCCCTCAAGGTGTTTTACCCTGCTAGGGTTCCACACCTCACTGCCCCAGATATCTGCTGGATATCTTGGCATAAACTCAGCCCAGCCACACACTTTCTTATACTGAGACTCCTACACAAAGGAACACACCACACAATAATCTTTGGTCCAATTGGTAGGATATAATTGCTCAGTTAAACATACAAAGCCCGGTACCATCTATCCCTTGCACCTTTTATTTGCCAGGTCTCCAGCTTCTCCTTCTCTTACAAGGACTCCTAGCTTCTCCTCTCTCTCCATCTCCTGTCTCTTCTAACCCTTCTCAGTTCCCCATCATTTCTCAACCTATTTTCTTTACTCACTCTCCCAAATATATCAACTCTTTTATGCTTTAGTTTCTCTTTCTCTTACAACGACTCCTAGCTTCTCCTCTCTCTCCATCTCTTGTCTCTTCTAACCCTTCTCAGTTCCCCATCTTGTCTCTAAACCGTTCCCTTCTTTCTCCTCGCTTCCTTCTCTTCTGCTCACTCTTTTAAACTGTTCCATCCTCCCCCCCACCTGCTCAGGTTCCACTGGCTCAACTGTCAACAACTGTCCTCTCTCAACCTAACCTCTGAATCCAATCCCCCTCCTGCTCCTGACTCCTTCCTCTGCCCAAATCTAGTGCTCTTGCCTTTATTCCACAAATTCAGAGAAAACTCCAAGGCAAACCACAACAACTAACCAGGAGAAAAGAAAGGCAGAAATTGTCTTTGGACTTGTTTAAATTTTAGAACTTGTTCTTGCCAAGTTTAAAAAGCTTCTCATCATGGGTTTCTAGTAGTTTTTCTTTTCTAACATTTTTGGTTCACAAGTGCCATTTTCTATGCATGCCTCTAAACCCGGGCCCTCAGAAAGCAATGAGAGTTTACTTTACAAAACAAGTTCCAAGTTAGGGCAATATGTTGAGATCCTATCTGAAAAAGAAAAAGGAAGAAAAAAGTTTTTTACCCCCTTTCTCTCCTCTCGTTTAGTTTGCCCTTTCCACTCTTAACACCCAGATTTTCTTTAGCGAATCCTTCCTATGAATGGGGAAAATTACAGACAAAGATATTGTGAGGATATCTATGAAGCACCATCATTTCCAAAAGTATTTTCAACATTTAATTTAACTTACTGTCTTAAGCATGCTATGTCAGAAACATAGGAATTCATATTTGAATCTTCCCACATTATCACGTTGTACTGAATAATAATAAACTCATACCATAAGCCAGTAATTTGCCAGATATTCTGGGCTGAGAGGAATATATTCTTTATTTCCAATCTTAAGTATAATACTAACTCACAGATTAACCATTATGGATCATATAATCTGTATGTCTATGAAAGTGTCTACTTGTAGATTACAGAACATCAGTAGCAGACTAAAGCCTGGCAGCACAGTTAGAGATGTTTCAGAGTCATGAACTGCCCGTATTGCTAAGGTTCTGGGGAAAGTGCAGGTGCTCATTGCTGGAAAGGCTTCTGTGGTTGCTATAGAGTCAGGCTTCAGGATCAGAGTTGGACAACAGTGGTTCTGATGCTTTGAATTAATTGGGAATCTGTGTTTACTGATGTTGAAGGTCCTTGCCCCCAATTGGTTCTTGATCAATCAATAAAGATGCCAGTGGCTAATGAGTGGGTAGAAGAAAAGAGGTGAGGCTTTGAGGTTTCTGCAGGCTAAGAGAGAGGAGGGGAGGAGTTGAGATACTTGATGGAGAGAAGCAGAACAGACTTAGAGCTACAGGGGAGATCTTCTAAAACGTAGACAGAAAAGGAAAGTGCCCGTGGAAGGGCAGCCCAAAATTTTCTTGGGCAGAAAGACCCATGGGTTTTTACAAAAGGTAACCAGCAGGCAACTGAATTCAGGGAAGATTTAGAGGTGTGAGCAAGGAGTAAAGGTAAGGGTAGGTTAACAAAAGGTAGCTTAGAAGTGCCCAGTCATTGAGTTACCCACAGCTTTTTAAGATTGACTCGTGTGTGTGTGTGTGTGTGTGTGTGTGTGTGTGTGTGTGTGTGTGTGTGTGTCGTTCTTGGATCCAAAAATAGCTCCTGGGAGCTTGTTTGAGTGCAACTAGCTGGGAGCACAAAGCGAGGCAGCCAAAAAAACTCCCTCAAACTGAGGGGCAGGGCTCTAACAGGACGGACAGATACATGTCAAGTTCAGAAAGATGGATCAGTATGTGGGCAGATGACAACTGAAGTAGGGCATAGAGCATGTGAGCAGTGGGGACCAAACTGAGACAAAGCCACATGGACACTAGAGATTGCTTTTTCTGTCCATCTCCAAGGATCACATCAGGGGCTTAAATCACTGGTTAGTGAGGACCACAACCCTATGGACACCAGGGAGGGCCTGTAGCCTTTCCTTCGTCTGGTATGTCTGAAATGTTACTATGCCTATTATACCTTGTACCCCTATGATTCCAACTCACTTTTTCCATTGCCAGGAATGTCTTTCTCAGTCTGTACTTCATGGTTATGCAAGAGAGGATCTGCCATTCAATTGTCCATCCTGTTCCATAGTTAACCTCCATCAAAAAATTAAGTCACTCAGGGAAAGACACGGTTAGAAAAGCCACTCTTTTATACAACATGAAGCAACTTATCCAGGACACAGGTGATCTCAATTTCAACTAAATGATTAATTTCAAAGTTTTAAATTGGGCTCTATTTATGTTTTGTCGTTGTTCCTCCTGTTTGCTTGTTTTTTTTATTTTTTTATTATTTTCTATTCCTTTTATTTATAAAGTAATAATATGATTACATCGTTTCCTTCCCTTTTCTCCTTCCAAACTCTCTCATATACTTCTCCTTGCTCTCTTTCAAATTTATGGTCATTAATTGTTACTACATGCAAATATATATACATATATATATTTCAGTCTGCATAATGTTATTTGCATATATTTTTTCAGGCTGACCATTTGCTACTTGAATTACCAACTAGTATTCTCCTCTGTGCACTTCCTCTCACTCTGGCCTCCTGAGAGATTTCAAAGTCCTGTGATCACTGTTGTTTACCTATTTCCTCTGAAATGAAACATCTTTCTTGGAAGAAGCATGGGAGCTCATAGGATTCAGAAAGCTACTAAACTGCATAGCTCAGGAAAGTCACAAAAGTTACAAGATTCACAAGATTCTTTGCCAAGGTTAGTCCTTGTTAGGGAGAAGAGATTCTTCAGTGCCTGTTACCTGAACACTGTACAGCAGACTACAAGTGTGCAGCCTTTCTGATTTATCAGTCGTTCTAGATGGACATTTGTGGATGCAGTGGCCTTTGGTTCACCCATATTACTAGACTGCCTCACCCATGCTTCAATAATAACCCCGATGAACTCATAAACTCACCCAGCTAGCCCTGGGTGGAATAATTTCTTTGGTCTCTCATTGGTTCTTTATCTGGGAAAAATACATGTTTGTTCATGTTTCTCAAAGAAAGGTCACATACCTCTCTTAAATGAATTCAGATGAAACACAGAAAACATTGTGTAGAAGGTAGAGTTTATTACAAAATAAGGCGAATACCCTTAGGGATGAAAGTGGACAATGGCCAGAAAGACCATTATGCTAACCTTCATGCTGAGGATGGTCGTGTTCTAATTTTACAACTTTATGGAGCAGACAGTCTTCCAGAGAGGCAATTTTCTTCCAGAGAGGTGATTGACAGGCCCTTTCAGATTAACCCTTAAGGGAATAGACAATAGAATGTCTTATTTATTTATTTATTTATTTATTTATTTATTTATTTATTAGCAGATAGAATTGTCTTTACCAGGGCCAGAACTAAGATTCAGATCACATTATGGGGGGGGGGTGCAAAAATGCTATTACAGAGCATCTTAAAAATAATTAAAGAAAGAAAATAACAAAATCTATAAAAAATTGCTTTGCTTTACCAGAAGGAAATATTCTTACCTTAATAGGGCCAACAAAGGCTTAAATCTTAAGAAGATGCAGTTGTGTTGCTTTCTCCCTTGTTTGGCTTTATATTTCACATTATAAGGTATGGTAAGGGTGGTATTTCCCCCTTTTTTAAAATTAGTGTAATACTATATAAGTAGGAGGTGGTGCTCAAACCTAACAGATTTTTAAGTCTATTAATATCTGACTAGCTACTTAACAGTTGAGGTGTCTATGCTATACTTCTTAATGATTTTCATTTTATTTATTTATAACAAATAATTTGTATGTGTATATGTTATGTGTGAGAGTGGAGGTGAAAAGGAACCACATTATACTTCAGAGGACAAATTTCTAGGAATTGTTTTTAATCCATTTATCTAGTAAATAGAGAGACAGGGTCTCTTGACTTATTGATTGATTTATTGATCAATTGATTGCACACATGACTTTCTAATACCCACAACTCATCTTTACTTTCGTTTTACTGATTCTTTGTAAGTCTCACATCATGTTTCCCAGTTCTCCTCATTCTTGCATCCCTCATATCTGCCACTCACTTACCCTTGAACCCTTCCCCCAAAACAACACACACACACACACACACACACACACACACACACACACACACACACACACCAGAAAACTTAGAAAACAGCTCATGGTAGTATGGGCTGAGGAAGCTGAAGCATGTCACAATGTGTGTCACAGTATATTCCACTGTCAATGCATGTTCATTGCAGTGAGTCAGTAGTCTGGTCAAGACCTTTGGCTTCTGTGACACCACCAATATTGAATCCTTACTGGGCCTCTTCCCATTTTTCTGTTGTTGCCCTGTGTCACTGAAATACTGCAGCTTTGGGTCTATAGCACTGGTCCTTTCATTTGCTCTAGCAAGTCATAGATAAGTTAGATGTTGGGTTGGCCAACTCAAAGCCTTGCATCTGAAGTGGTAGCTGAGCTGGTCAGCTGGCCAACTCCTGCTTATCTTAACCGTCAGAGTGACCTCTCCAGCATGACTTCAGCTAGGACACCCAATGTTGCTATCTGCAAGAGTCAGGGTCATTTTTCAAGCTCTCATGTCCTCAAGGCTTGCTCACCCATACCCATGCCTCGAGAGCTAGCTCCACTGTGCTGCTCAATCAGGGTGTAGAGCCCACTCTCCCAAGTGCTGTGGCCTATGAAGGGTTAGGATAGTTCTCTCACCCTCCCACCCTCTGTGCTGGCTTACTTGTGCCTTTGCTATCAGGTCCAGATCCAAGTGTTGCCCAGTCATGGTGCAGGGCCTGCTCTCCCAGGTGCTACAGCCAGTGAGGGAAACAGGGTCTCTCAGGTTGCTGGTCTCACACTGCTTACGCACAATAACGGGTCTATGATTTTCTTGGCAACTGCCCTCTTTTCTCCTCTTCTCTCATACAGGAGTGCTGGTATTAGAGATAAGATCCACTGTGGTTTCCAGGTATCAAACTTGAGAAGTTAGGATATTGCAGCTAGCACGTTCACTGACAGGATTTCCTGGCCCCTTTCTACAGACTCTCTTTAGGTTGTTAAACAGCTATGTCCCTAAATGTACTACTTCATTTTCCCTGAAATCCAAAAGAAAAAGAAATTAAGAGACAAAAATTAGTAAAGAAATAAAAATAGTTTATTTATCTTGGCCAGTGGTAGTGAGAAAAATTCAATTTCCTCATCACCATGTTAGTGACCATAATTGAAAGAGAAAATATTACCAGGAGTTAATGCTCTAAAATCTATACTCACAAAAGGCCTGGTAGGATTCTTTCTCTCAAATTATATTCCTTTGATAAGCATGGTATGTAGTGGAAAATGAAATGGTGTTAGTCCTAAAGATGGGAGGAGAAAGACTACAGAGCTAAATCATCATGGCCAAATTAATTAAAGCCAAGTATTAATTAAACTTTTCATCCATGTATACGGGTTGCCACATATAGATGTGGATTTCTAAAGACTCATCATTTAGTGTCCAATATATATATATGGTTTTGAAGTTACATTGATCAAAAGGTATAACAAGCATGTTTCAATATTCTTTTTAATGAAAGTTTTTAAAACTGTGTGCCATCCTGGGGCATTTTCACAGGTATATTGAACAGAGTTGCAGGCTGATAGACAGAAACACAATTCAAAGAGTCAAATGAATCTTCAAGATACATAGGTCACAGGGAGTTAAGACTGCAAAAGGGGTTCATAATCCTGTTTGTTAGATCTCAGAAAATTACAGTTATAAAGAGAAAGAATAAAGTAAAGCTCAAAGAAAGCAAGTACTGACCTTAAGCACAGTTTATTGCTATCTTAACTTTCTTATTTGACATATGCCTATTAAGAAAAAGAATGTTGTCTTTATTGAAATTCTCAATTCTCAGCTGACAAAAGATTTCAACCACTTGCTGTGTTAAGAGGCTCCTTTCCCTTACCAAGTCCTTTCGAGTACCCTAGTTCATTCTTTCTCCCTTTTCCTTCTCTTTCTTTCTTTCTTTCTTTCTTTCTTTCTTTCTTTCTTTCTTTCCTTTCCTTCTTTTTTCCCATTTAATGGCATCTCATGATGCTTACACTAGTCATAAACTTATTATGTAACTGAGAATAACCTTTAAAGCATGGACCCCTGTGCTCCTGCTTCTAGGTCCCAAGTATAGGAACTGAGGCCTTGCAGCACCACTCTTCAATATTCCCATCTTTCTATCTGTTCTCCTTCTGAATTAACAGCACAATGCAAGTGACCTTATGTCACCAGTACAATACTGCTATTTTAGTGGCCTTGATGTCCTTTGCAGATGGCATGAACACTGAGTGAATATATTATTCTATTTATGATCTATTTTATATGATGATTCAGAATGAAACACAAATAAACAACCTCAAGTTCTGTGTTCTTTAAAATTGTGTGCTACATGGCAACACCATAAAATATGAAGAAAAAGAGCAGTGTGAGTGTTTCAAACAGAGTGAGTATTGAACTTCTGTGGGAAACAATGACTGAACAGGAAATGAAAACTGAATTTGATGGAAATAGGAACTTCTCTATGTCTCACAGGTACTCACAAACAGCTGTAGATAATTCAAAAAGTCAATCAGAAACTACTTATACTCAGGAAATCTTGTAACTGATGTTTGCAGAGGAAAAACTAAGTACAGGATTTAGACAATATATAATGCCAAAGTCATTACTTTCCAAATGGAGATAACAGATTTGGTGGAAGTACGTCAAAGAAGATCATGAATTAGATAGCTAGTGTCTGGAAGATGAGGAAATAGTTCAGCTGTGATCTGAATGATGAATGGATCTTAATAGTTCAAAGTGAGGGCAGAGAGATCCCCTTAGCAGATCTTGAATAAGCTGTGCGAAGAGAAAAGGCCTACACTATTTTTAGAATATAGGGGACTGCTTGGCTATGTTAAGGTCACCAAGAGTAAAAGTGATATTCCAGAAACCAAAAGAGGCTTGCACCAAGCAAACCACAGAAACCACCTAGAATAAATTTTAGTCTTGACAAAAAGAAAAGAATTTCAAGAGATGGGAATGCTTGAAGTAGTTAGGTAAAAGTGGCCACATAAACTAATAAAGAATAAATAAAAATATAAATATGTATGGATCGATGTAAATCAAATCTGGCCAAGGAGGCAGAGGAGCAAGGGACAGTAGGTGCAACTGTTTACTGGGCCAGGATCTCTTTACCAGAAAGTTTGGGGACACTTACTTTGACACACTTTGACACTTACGTTGAATTAGAAGTGAAAGAGGATGGGCAAAGAAAGCAGTTTAGTCTGGACTTATCAAGTAAATGGAGAAGCATAGCCTAGAAATTGAAGGTTGAAATTGCCCATGTGCAGGTGAAGAGAGGACTTGGAAAACTGTGAAGTGAGGCAGTGCTGAGACCATGGCAACACAGAGGAGGTGAGCCCCAAATATGCATCAATACAAAATAACAGAGTCTGAGTGGAAACCAGTGCAAAGTGCATCTGACTAGGAGAAAGATTACGTCTGCAGGCACCAAGTGACGTGTGTACACATGTGCAGTTAAGAAACATCCCATGAGGATCACAACAGAGCCATTTTGGGAAGATATCAGTATATAGTTTTCTTTTTATTTTTTTATTTGTCTATATCTCACAACAAGTAATACTCTATTTGTTGTGAGCCACCTATAAGCCAAGAGTTCAGTAAGAAAGAAAACAAACACAGACTAATTTGACAAAGGCATTTCCATAAAATTTGAAGAAACAATTCTTTACTTAAAATGTGTGTGTCAGGGTTGGGGATTTAGCTCAGTGGTAGAGCGCTTGCCTAGCAAGCACAATGCCCCGGGTTCGGTCCCCAGCTCCGGAAAAAAAATAAAATAAAATAAAATGTGTGTGTCATCGGTTTATTTCAGTACAGGATTATAGGGTGATGTATTTGCCAGGAGTAGTATATGCATGTGCTGGCTAGGTTTTATGTCAACTTTATACAAGCTAGAGTTGTCTGAGAGGCAGAAATCTCAACTGAAAACTTGTCTCCATAGTATCAGTATGTAGGGAAGTCTATAGGGCATTTTCTTTTTTTCTTTTTTCTTTTTTTCTTTTTCTTTTCCAGGCATGAGCTTGTCACCCCTCATTGGTTCACTAGTCCCATGAGAAAGGACTCAGCCACCCACAATAATGTTATTAATAGGGATGTGGATCAGTTTCACAAAGAAGCCGATGAACCCCGTGATAGCGAATCCTATCGCTTTGGCCATGGCGATCTTCTGGAATTCTTTTCTATCAGGTTTAGTGCATCATTTAAACAGTTGAATTTAGTCCTTTACAAACTGCCGACTTGGCTCGACACACTACATTACCTGATCCACTTTTGTGGGATGGCGGTTTGAGAGGGTAGAGACAGGTAGCTTAGGAGAGAATTGAGCCCAACGGAACCGGAAGCCAGCTAGTCATAGAGGGCATTTTCTTAATTAGTGATTGATGTGGGGGGCTCAGCCCATTGCACTTGATGGCATTCCTGGGTTAGCGGTCCTGATAGGAAGAACAACAATATCAATCAACCAGATTCCCCAGAGCTCCCAGGGACTAACCACCAACCAATGAGTACTGAGCAATCCATGGCTCCAGCTGCTTATGAAGCAGAGGATGGCCTTGTAGGGAAACAATGCATTGGAAGAGAGGCCCTTGGTCCTGGGAAGGTCCCCAGAGTAGGGGAAGAATAATGACAGGTGGGGAGGCAGGAGGGAGTGGGTGGGTAGGAGAGCACCCTCATAGAAGCAGGGGGAGGGGGAATGGGATAGGGGGTTTCTGGAGGGGAAACCGGGAAAGGGAATAGCATTTGAAATGTAAATAAAGAAAATATTCAATTGAATTACAAACAAAAAGGAGGAAAAAGAGAAAGCAGCTGAGCTAGCTATAAGAAGTAAGCATAAAACCAGTGTTTCTCTACGGCCTCTGCATCAGCTCCTGATTTCTGTGCTTTTGAGTTCTTGCTCTGACTGCCTTTGATGATAAATTATAAGAAAAGGTAAGCAAAATAAACCCTCTTCTCCCTAAGCTGTTTTGGTTCATGGTGTTTCACCACACAATGTAACTCTAAGGTAATATATTTATTAATTGCTAGTCAAGAAAATGACCACTGTGCTTTTAACCATTTGAGACTATGTTAGAGAATCAAATCAGAGGTTAAATTCCTTTATGAGGAAACCATTATAAATCTTTGGTACATATCATGTTAAAAATGAAAAAAATATCTTTTGGAGGATTAAAAAGAAACATACCAATCAACTACTTAAATAATTTTAAGTAGAACTCAGTCACCACTAAATCACATCTGCCTTGACTTGCTCACAGGCTTACCTTCATGCACCTTTCCAGAAAGCTGAGCACATTAGACGCAATCCTGAGCTGTAGAATACCTCAGCCCAAATAAATGTCGTGGGATGTATAAACGAAGAAAATAGAATTTTAGAAACAAGTTTTAAATAGAACATTCAGATAGACCTATTTGAAACAAAATTTCTGTTTTAAATTCTTGCTGTACATTATCATTACTGTTTATTGTTAATAAACAAAAATTATTTATTTATAAATAAATAATTTTATTAATAATAAAATAAACAAATAAATTTAGTGTTTATTATTTATAAACAATAAATAATTATTATTATATTTCACATGGAAAAAGTTTTAAGTGGAAAAATAGAAGATACATGTATCATCACATATTCTTGAGTCAAGAAAAGGGATTTCTTTTTGATTAACGTACTACTTAACATAAAACAATAATATGTCAAAATAATATAGAATATTTCAAAATAAATCATTTACCAAGTAACTATCTGAGATCCTTCGAAACCTTAGTATTGACATTGGAGCTTCACTTATTGGGCCCTCCATGCCTTCACCCTAGGTTTATCTCCATTTAGATATTGCTGAGTTTTACTATAATAAATTCTAATTTTAGGTATATTGCTTTTTAGTTCTCCAAATCTAGTGGATTGTCTTGTGGCAGCAAACCGACTGAATGGTTACTAAGATGCAGGTGTTCTGAGGATGCCTGCCTCTTGGTTTGCGATGGAGAGAGGGCACCAGGTCTCTGATGTGCTGACGGTAGTAGTGGTAGAAATATATCACGGGGTAGGTAGCCAGTTGTGAATCACAGATATATTATCAATCCCCATCCATGATCACTTAGAGTAAGCTCTTAAAAGTGCATATGTGTGCATATATATATATACATATATATATATACATATATATATATATGAGAGAGAGAGAAAGAGAGAGCGAGCATACTGCAGGGGTTCAGGAATCAGCAAGAGCCCTGACTGAATCACTGCGTGCTGTCGGGTTCTGTTAGTCATGTGGCATTGTCTTTTTTTACTTTCCTTTTTCTTCATGAAATTCAAATAAATAACTCAAATGATTTGAATTATAGTCATTTTGTGATAAAGTATGCTGATAACTATGATTGAGAGTATTGACCATTTATAATAAAAAAATTGTCAGCCTGACCCAAGGCCACATAGACACAAAAAAGGAAGAATATCTTTCTTTAACTCATAACTCTTGATTGTCCTCATTCTTCTACCGAAAAGCAGCAATCTTCTATTTGCTTAGATTATCCTCTTCAATGTTCCTATGATTATGTTTAATTTTCCCTGTAAATTCAGCTCTTGTTATAAAGTCAACTGAAACTAAATATCAAATAAGTAAGCAAATGTCAGTATTTCCACTTATAATTTAGAATATTTCCATCTTATTGGTTCGTATTACCTAAAAGTGCAACAATCAATATAATTTTCAAAGTTCTAATTGACAGTTTGGTTTTAAAAATTGCTGCATTTACCTCTTGATTAATGCTAATCTAAGTAAAACTATCATAAAAACCTAGCATAAACTATAATTCCATTAAGTTATCTTTATGAGCAAGCATACTTTTCATTTAATAGAATTATGCCAAATGTCTAATATTCATTGCATATAAGTGTTTACAAATAATGTTTCTCAATATGATAAATTATTAATAATTTTCTCTGCAAAATATCATTTACTTGTACATTTTCAAGCTACTTTGCAGAACATATATAAACAAGCTCATTCTCATTGTCTTACCCAAACATACCCTTCTATCATTTGACTATATCTGGAGGAGCAAGAGGAGATGCTGATAATAACATGAATTAACCCTCGTCTTTAGTACCCCAAAGACTGAGCTATTAAGTATGTAAATCAGTAATTCCAAGTAATTCTAATAACTAGCAAGTGCCGTAGTTTCTGACAGAAATGCTCTTTTTTTTTCCTTTTTTCTTGGATATTATTTTAATTTACATTTCAAATGTTATTCCTTTCCGGTTTCTTGTTCATAAGCCCCTCCCCTTCTTCTATAAGGGTGATCCCCCTCACCAGCCACACCCCATCCCCCACACACACATTCCCCTACATGGGGGGTCCAGCCTTGGCAGGACCAAGGTGTTCTCCTTCCATTGGTGTCCAACAAGGCCATCCTCTGCTATATATGCAGCTGGAGCCATGGGTCAGTCCGTATGTACTCTTTGGGTAGTGGGTTATTCCATGGGAGCAATGGTTGGTTGGCATTGTTGTTCTTACGGGGTTGCAAGCCCCTTCGGCTCTTTCAATCCTTTCTCTAACTCGTCCAATGGGGATCCTGTTCTCAGTTCAAGGGTTTGCTGTCTTTAAAGGATAGCTAAGGGCTTTCTGAAGATTCTTCTCGAACCACCAAATGGCTGTATCAACAGAATTCTTGCACCAGCATATTCAACTGATGGCTCATATTTACTTGCTCCTTCATGTACTTTCTCAGTGACCATAAGCTTGCCTTGGAATATTATGGACACACATTATAATAGAAAAACAGGGATGTACGGATGCGAGAACCACAATGTGTGTGACATAAGAAGCTCCAAAACCAGAAAGGCCAACTTAGGAAGTAATTAGTGGCAATAAACTATAAGAAATGATCAGTTATTACAAAGTCATGAGGACAGACACTGAGCTCAAGTATAACATTTTCTCCTTAAAAGTCACCTTGATAACTAACCAAGAGTAAGGAGTAGTGTGTGTGTGTGTGTGTGTGTGTGTGTGTGTGTGTGTGTGTGTTTGCGTGAAATTGCAAAACATTTTTACATTTCTCTTTTTCATATGCTGAAAATAAGATTGAACTAGCTTATGAAAGAACACTCTTCATCCACCATTTTATTATGATGAGAGCCCTATCAGAATGACTCTGGAAGATTTATGAGCAAACAGTTATAGAGTTTTGAAATCTCCCAGTTAATTTACAGTTAACTACCAAACTTCTGATTTTTGTTAGTTTTGTTAATGTGAACATAGTGGTGAGATGTAAAGTTTTGACTTTACTGTAACATAAGCCATTTATGCTTATGCAGCAACATTGAAGTTTCTCACACTTTGTTTTTCGTATTATAAGCATTAAATGGCCCATTTAACATTTAAAGTCAAATTTTACAAACATAAATGGTAGTTTATAATCTCATGATTTTCATGAATAAAAATGATTATAAACTACCATTTTGTGCATGCATGTATGTGTGTATGTATGTATGTATGTATGTATGTATGTATGTATGTATGTAGTTGTGATTTTTCAAAGATAGAGTATAGCTATATTACTATGGCTTGCCCAGAACTCTAAATCCTTCTGCCTAGACCCCCCAATGCTGAGATATAGTTTCCATCACAAAACCAAGTTAAACTGTCATTTAGAAACAAGATGGCTACAGCAAATATTGGAAAAGGTGAATGTAGTAATCTTCTAAGTCTCTTGAATTCCTATTCAAATAAACTGGCGGCACAAAGTTAGAAGCTCTTAGATAACTTTGATTCTAATTTCTAGCTAAGTGTTTCTATGAACACTTTAAAATGCAAAGATTTATTAGGACTTTTAGAATTTATGCTCAGGATCATAAAACATGGTCCAGAACCATGCATTCTTTCGAGAGCACCATGGACAGCGCCAATGGTTTCCTTTTGTAATATGAAACAACGGAGATGGGCCACTATCAACTGTGGAAACTCTAGCAAGCCTGAGACCAGAGGTCCACGACAGACGTGGTTATTTCTATGCATCTCTAGGTCTTTATTTTCCTGTTCACAATGACATTATATTGACCACGTAGCACAGTCCCACACTGGGTAAAAGAGCACTGACAGCGGAAGTTTTCCTGTGTCCTCCACACTCCCCATGGCACATGCATACCCACATTCATATACACCCAGCTCTCATACACATAGCAAAGCAAGCTCTAGTGGGAATTCATATTTCCCATTATGGCAACAGAACAAAACTATGGAATATTTCCCCTCACATATACAGAAATTCGATATTTCAACATATAATTCCTTTTCAAATAAGCCATTTCCAGAAACAGACGCTGCAGAAGGCTGCTATAGAGCTCATCTACAGCTATGACAATACACTTCACAGAACACATGCATGTGTGGTAGACAGTTCATCAGAGACATTAATACAAAGTGAAGTGAAGAAAAATCCAATCAAAAGAAACCAAGGAAAAAAGACAGAAAGAAATCAAGAACTGATTACCATAATGCCCCACATCCTTTGGCAGAGTAACCCAGGAGGAAGCATCGTTATCATTGCCACATTGCATTCTTCATTCACTTTTTATGAACTAAGTTTTTCATGTTCTCTAGAGGTTAGAAATGCATTACATTTTTGTCTGCTGCTTGATTTAACAGAATGAAATGCCCAAGAGGAATTTATTAAAACCAGAGGAGGAAAAAATTGTGATTACTCTTAACCTCTGCCTGTAACTTATAAAGGCTCTCATAAAATGAATATCAAAGTCCACTCCAATTGCACAGTAAAATACGAGCTGTTCTCTTACTCAGAGGTACTTAGCATTTAAGCGTTGACATTAAGTCTGTCAGCTAAAACTGTGATGACCGCTTATGCTATTCATGCTCCCATTTTCAATTTCAGTCTTCAAATACATTAGTATTTCCTATTTTCTAAATTATGAGAGTTTGCATTTTAGTAAATACTGTGTGATTTAGGGTTTTTTTGGTTTTTTTTTGTTTTTGTTTTTTTTTTTTTGGTTTATTTGTCATTTTTTTTTTTTTTATGGGGCATAGTCTCACTGTCTCACTTTGTAATCCAAGATGGCTTTCAACTTACCCAGCAGTTTTTCTGTCTCAGCCTCTCAGCCTCTTAAGTTCTGGCTTACATGTGCTACCACAGCTGGTTCTGCTTTATTTTTAATTAAAGGTACTAATTAAAGATATATTACCTATGTTACGTGCTAGTGAGTGCAGGATCCTTAAATATCACCAGCAGAAAACATCCTGATGAAAGTTGCTTGACAGATCAAAGAAGATAAGGCCAGAGTCAGAACTATTGAATATTTTTTTTAAAAATTAGTTAAAACTGGATCTTTCAATATACGGGAATTGATTGGACTCTTGAAAGGATAGTAACATCACAGTCTAGAAGTGCTAGAAGCAAGGAAGTAAGGATTTTGAGAGCAGGAGTTTGGGGAACATAGAATTTACTTGCATGGTTCTTCCCACTAAATGTCTGATGTGTTTTTCTGGAAGTTCATCCTAACTAAAGTGTCCTGGAATAGTAAGGCTGTGCTAATAAAGGGACTGGGATGGTAAAATCATTCTAAGGAGATAGGAAGGTGCTTAGGGGTGGGCAGTTTCTGCTTCCAGTGTCTTAGAAGTTCTTGGAGAAAGTATCAACAACAACAAAGTAATAGTGTAAACTGTCTGTGTTCTGAGAGCTCGATTCTCAACATAGAATGAAATCAGAAAAGTTATAGTTAAGATCAACTTATTTACTGTAAAGTATGAAACCGGAAACCAGCACAATCAAGTGTATTTTCTAATATTCACACTAGATACATAAAAATAAAGTTATTAAATGAAATATATTTGACATCATTTGCTTTGTGCCCTTAAAAATAGAATCTATTTCATTGAGTGTAGCTCACATGATTAGGGCATATTGATTGACTGAAAGACATCTGAAATATTCTGCTATGCATAAGGCATCCGGTAAAGAAAGGGGAATCAGATAAATTACACAGTCAATGCCTATTAAAAAATAATAATTAAAGGGAACTTTGAAAGTGAAGCAGAGAATTTTAAATACAAAGCAAACCACAAAAGATATACAATGTAACACTTCCTACATGAAAAGCAGAGGGATTGGGGATTTAGCTCAGTGGTACAGCACTTGCCTAGTAAGCACAAAGCCCTGGGTTTGGTCCTCAGCTCCAAAGAGAAAGATGAAAAGAAAAGAAAAAGAAAAGCAGAGCAGCTGCCAGTGCAGAAGGAAAGAATACATTTTTACCTGAGGAAGAGATCAAGGGATTGCCATTGTGTAGTACACATTAGTGACTCTTAACAGACACAACAGTATGATAACCAAGGGCTTACAAGGCTCTAATAAAGTCAACATTCTTTGTGACATCAAGACAAAGGTCCTTTCTTGCTTCTTTCTTTCTTGCTTGCTTCTAAAATTCTGTAGCCTCTTTTTGGTTCAAAACACAGATGAGTATAACCAGAAAGGAGGATCAGGGGAAAATGGCAATTTTAAAATGTATTTACAAAGCAAATGAAAATCTGCACATGGATGGCAGAGAATATTATGGGAGCAGGAACAAACCACGGACAAAAAGACAGGAGTTTCAGGAGTCATTTCAAACTGCTAAACAACACAGTGTCCAATACTAGGTATCAGATAAATATTAGAACTTTGTTTCTCAGAGGGTTAGAGTCTGGAAGGCTAAGGCCAGAGCTCCAGCATGTCACGTATTAGTAAAACTCTATTAGTGGTTCAGAGATAGCTGTTACATTATAGCCCTAGTATGACAGAACAGAGACAGAGACAGAGGGAAGCCAGTGCTTTGTGACTGCAATAGTAGTGATTCCACTCAGATGTGTTTGGTCCTGATGGCCTCATTCCCCCCCCAAAAAAAAAACCTACTAACACTATCCCATTGGGATGTAGGATTTGAATCCACAATTTTTGAGGACAAATATTCATTCTACAGCAAAGCAGAGAGGAAAGGAGGAAAGGAGACAGAGACAAAGTCAGATGGGGATGGGAAGCTAGATAGAATCGAGAGCCCAAGTTTCAGAGGAGCTTTAACACTGCCACTGCTGTATATAAATGTGTCTCTGGAAGAGGCACTTAATGAGAAGTTAAGGAAATTTTGATATGTAATGTGTAATAATTTTCTTACCATATTAATTCCAAACATACACAGTAGATATATCATGATGCCAAGGCAAGACCTAAAAGAAAGACAAATTTGCATACAATAATTAGGCAAGAAAAATCCCAATCAACTCTATTGAGTTGCTAAAGGCCATGGAGTCTGCATTAAAGCAAAGCACACTAATCTCCAAGACTTGGGCAAAGAAGAGGCTATGAAAAGACATTCCAGGTGATCATGTTGGGAAGAAAGAAGATAGTGAACCAATTTAATAAATGCTGTGTGCAGAACATTTTTACTCCATTTCCTACATTACAAATGAGGAAACCAGACTCCTTAGTCATTTAACTACATTATGCACCCACTTTACTAAACTTGATTAATTTTTCCTAGAGACTAATCCTTGTGATATGACAGGATAAAGGGAGCCCATCCCTCACCCCTTGGGTATTAATTCACTACACTTCACTTCGGAGAACTTACCCGACTGCTGAAGTACATCTGTCTTACTTTTAGGCACATCTTTCACACACAAAAAAAGCCCTGCAGAGCAGATGAGAAGGAGGTGATGAACTGATTTGGGGAAATAAATTTTAGTTTGTGGGGAGGAAATAACTTCTAATTTCAAAATCCAAACTTCTTCCCTGTCCCCTTTGCCCTGTCAGCCTGCAAGTAACTGCTGTACCCTAAGCAGGCAGAGTCAGTTGAGAAGCAATATTCATCTAGGGCACTGGCAGCATATCAAAGGGGAAAGGAAGGAGGAAACAAAGGTAGAAGTCAAGCCAAAGCTTGGTCTAAAGCAGGATTGTGCTGACAAGCAGTTCTGGGAAAGAAAACTTCCCAGTGATCACAAAGCAAAGGGCACTAGGATAAGGTGAAAAGCACTTGGTTTCCATAGTACAAAACAGCTATAGATAAAACCCAGAGAACCCTATGCACTGGTGGGAATAATAAATGTACTCATTAGGAGAAAAACGTGAAGGTCAGATTTTATTAAATGAGCTCACAACCCAATTTGTCATCTCTGTAAACAACGTAAATAAATATACATATTAAATCCGTGCCGTTTGCTTTTTATAAAAAATGCATGCAAGAATGAACACTTTATTTCTTTTAAATATTACCTATATAGCATTAGTTCATGGTATTTTATAGTCCCCAAATTAAAAAGAAATCTGCCTGATTATGAGAACTAAAGGTGAAGGAAAGGCAACATGAAAGTTGACATTTTTCTTGAGGATATAGTATGGATCATACTATATAGGGTTTTTCAGGCTGTTGTAAATACTAGGGTATTTGTTATAACAGCAATAGAAAGGTATTGTAGAGTTCTAACTAAAATATAATAACATTAGACTTGTATCTGAAACCAAGTTGAGGCTTCGATATGAATAACGGATTAGAAAGGACTGAAAGTTAGAGTTACAGGCAGTTGTGAGCCACCAGATATGTGTGCTGGGAACCAAACCTGGACCTTCAGTGATGATGGCTGTACTTTTCACCAATGAGCAGCTTTTCAGCTCTATGAGGAACAATTTTAGAGACAGGCGATATCTAGTCTCCAGCTAGAGAAAGGTTAGTGAAAACAGAGAGAAGATGGGGCTGAAAAAGAGTAGGTAGAAGGTGGTGCTGATTTTACTCATTGTTTTCACGGATGTGTGGGTGTCAGGAGTGTGGAGGAATGGAATTAAGGCCTGTGGTACAGGCAACTAAGTAGATGCTATGTATAGAAACTAAATTCACATGAGTAAATGAGAGTACCAAGGGTAAAAAGGAAATAAAATTAAAGCAGGATTGGAAATACCCTGGGAGAAATCCTACTCCAGGATCAGATAAAGAATGAAGCAAAGATGATCATAAACCAGGATCCAGAATTTTTAAAAAAAAAAGAGTTGTTAAGGGAACAACAATGTGACATATGACATATGGTGTATCTTTCATTATTCTATTCTTTACCTATACAATACAGACAGGATTACGTATAGAAATGGACAAATACTCATGAAAATCTTTACACCAGAGAGAACCTAAAAGTCTTCAAAGACAGGTTCACATTTAAGGCAATTCATAACTCTTTAGGTTACCCAAGAACCCTGTGAAAACAGAACATAGAAAAAATTTGACTGCCAAAGGTGCCTTCATTAATGTCATTATAGAAATATGACATTAATTCCTTATTGCTAAGAACTCGTCAGGTTGGTCTGCAACTTACGTGTAAGGATGATCCTTAAACTTTTGATCCTCCTGAGGGTAGGGACTGCATTACCACCTCCACTTTATAGGCTGATGTTCCAAGGATCAAGCCCAAGGCAGTTCACCAGCTGAGATATGTATGCAGCCCCTCACATATATTTGCTTTTCATTACATGTACCAAAAGAATTCACCAGGGAAAAAATACAGCTTTTCTTTCTGTGTTAGTAACCTACCTATTAAAGTTAAATATTATTTGTTATTTAAGGAAAATGAAAACTACAGTAACCAGAATAGAGTTTATTAGTGGTTGGTAGAATGCTTGCCGACCATGAATAAGATTCTGGGTTTGACCCAGCACCAGTCATAAAAATGATAAAAGAATGGGGTTAAGGGAGTGGAAGAGTGAGGGGGAAGGAGGAAAGGAAGGAAAGAGAAAGGAAAGAAAAAAGAAAGAAAAAGGGAGAGAAGGAAGAAAGGAGGGTAGAAGGAGGAGATAAAATATTAAGTAATTCTTAGAGAAAATGGTAAGAAAAGTGTCATATGAAAAGTAAGAACTAGATGTCTCTTTGGGATACATAGAAAAGGAAGGAAGAAAAGAGAAAGAAAGAAAATTTTGGTATTTAAACATTTCAATTATTCTTAAACAGTTTTAGTTTTAATGTTTTTTACAAAATCTTTGAGGATTTAAGTTTGATCCACTAGATTTAATATAGTTAAATGAAAATCAAGATGATAGAAAGGAATGCTACCATGGCTATGTGACAGAGTCTGAGAGTAAGATGTTCTCTTTCTATAATTAGAAACATCTTTAATTGAGAATCTAGAGGTTGTTAGAATACCATGAGTATTTTAGCTTCTTAGCTGCAAATCAGAAGTAAAGGCATCTACAGGACAGGACAAGAAGGCTCAAAATATTAGGTTGTTAATTGTGTAGTGAGTGACAGGGTCTTAGATACTCATTTTTGGAAAACTAAGAATCTGTATTATTTTTTCCTTAAAAGTGTGATTTTCTTCGTGTTTTACTGTTTTATCGTTGTAAAGAAACACCGTGACCATGAAAACTTGTGTAAATAAACATGTTTAATTGGGTCTGTCTTAGAGTTTCACAGGTTTGGTCCACCATTGTCATGGCGAGAAGCATGGTGGCATGCAGGCAGATGGCACTGAGGGTTCTACATGGTGACCTTCAGGAATCAGAAGACTGTGAGACACACTGGTCAGACTTGAGTTCCTTAGACCTGAAAGCCTGTTTCCTTAGTGACACTTTTCTTCCAACAAGGCCACAAATCTTTTACTAATAGCACCCCTATGGGCCAAACATTCAAACACAAGAGTTTATCATAGTCATACCTATTCTCTCCTTGGTAAACAAAAAATTACTTAGCTTTTTTAAAAATTCAACTGGGATTCTGTAAACACCCTTACATGGAGAGTGAGAGCAGAGGCATTGCCATGAGACTTAGATTCCCAGGGTTCAAATCTTATTTACTATCATGGGAAAATACAACTGCCATTCATGAATGCATATATACATATACATATATACATATGCCATTTACTATAGAAAAGGACAACTTGGAAACAAATGAGAAGGATGTGGTTCTTTATTCTGACATAAAGAACTAAGCTTTGCCTTAATATTTGACATTGTGAGAGGGAAATGACAAAATTAGGCTGGAAAAGAAACCAAAACTGGACGTACAAAGAAAATTCTAGAGCTTAAATGTCTAGAACAGACTGGCAAGACCTGGACAGAAATTGTTCTAAGAGATTTGGAAAATGGAAGTATGTTAGGTTTTGAATGCTGTCACAAAATACCAGAAATAATCAATTCACAATGTAGAAAATCCATTTGGCTCACAATTTCTAATGTCTCACTCCATGTTTATGAGGCTCTGTAGGTTTTGGACTTAAGTTGCAAAACATGGTGAGAATTTGAGAGAACAAAGATTCTCAACTCACTGTGAGTAGGGAACAGAGAAAAGAGAGGTCAAGGGGAAATATAACCTTGAAAGCATGGCCCTAGTAACCCACTCCTCTACCTAGACCTCACTACTAAAAGGCCATTTGTTTATTGTCATAATTAAGGTTTTATTGCTGCAAAGAGACATAATGATGACGGCAATTCTTACAAAGGAATACATTTAATTGGGGCTAGCTTAGTTTCAGAGGTTTAGTCCATTATCATCATGGCAGGACCTGGCAGCTTGCAAGCAGACATGGTGCTAGAGAAGGAGCTGAGAATGTTACTTCTTGATTCACGGGCAACAGAAGACTCCGTGCCACACTGGGAAGAGCTTGAGCATACGAGACCCAAAGTCTTTCTCCACAGTGACGTACTTCCTCCAACAAAACCACACCTATTCCAGCAAAGCCACACTTCCTAATAATGTCACTCCCTGTGGGCCAAGCATTCAAACACAGACTTATTCAAATCACCATAGTTATGAAGTTAGCAATGAAGTAATGTACTGATGAGGCTACAGCCATTATGACCCTGTCAGATTCCAAAGGCCCAATACTGTGTGGTAAGGACAAAACCTTCAGGCAGCAACCATAGGGGAAGGCTTGTTAGGTGCTGTTTGCACAAGAGCAGTAGCAACTGCCCCATTTGCCCACTGCTGCATGTACAGAGCCACACCAGAACTTACCGGTGTCCCATGATTTTAAAAATGCTATTGTTCAACCAACAACACAATAGAATCATTAGTGTATTCATTGTCATTCTGTAATACCAATGGAGTAGAATGAATGAATGAATGTTTAACAATGTGATATTCCCTACTGACTTTGATATGTTAGAACTTTGCACAAATTTTAATTTTAGTTTCATGTAGAAAAAAAACCTCAAAATAATCACCATAATATCTGAACATGATGAGATAAATTCAGCAAATGAGATTGCAATTGTGAGTGTGCAATAGAGTACTACATTGATCTAACCAGGGTTACTGTAACCCTGTTCTGATCTAAGTGGACATTGAGTGTTTCAGAATCCTCTTGGAAGTAACACCTAAGGACATACTGAATTTGATTAAAAAATGGTCTAATGTCACACAATTTCTTATAAAATTTATCCTTTTTAATCTAAGTTTGTGCCCTACAAAGTTAGAAAATAAGTTTTACTCCAGCAGGACTAGTGTGTTATGTTATGAACTGATTTTGGTATGAAAATCACGCACTAAGGACCAAACTACGGGATAGAAACTACTACATAGAGAGCTGTAAGGAGTCCAGGGACTATACAGACAGACAGATAACGTTCTTTCAGGATCAATCATTTGGGAAGAATAACAGGATACATGGAATGAGGATTTGGACCCCACGTTGGCTTTTCTTCTATTACAGATAGAGATGACTCCATTCTAGCACCTCAGGTTACTAAGAATACCAAAGTTATGGCCCTTTCATAGTACTGTGCTTTCCTGTCAGCTCTTAATTATACTTAACTCTCTCTCATGTCAAGTCACGAGTATAGTCATATCTTTGATTAATAAATTGTACAACTGATATGTGTGTGAATGTTCAGATGTAACCAGAAAGGCTAGAAATGTCTTTAAAGGGATAAAAACATCAAAAAGGGGGAGCTGTTAGCCCTAATTAGGAATCTCTCAAAATTACCAGTAAAAGAATCATTATGAAACTCTTTCTTACTCAAAACCTTAATTGTTACAAGGAAGTTAACAGTGTAAATATAACACTTCAAACCTGGTGATAATGCTGCAGGAACCTGTTCTGATTCCCATGCTCAGTTGGTAAAGAGAAGAAGGTCAAGTCACTGTTACACATCCTTTGCTGAAGAACAACGGTGCCATTCTGTAATGGACGCTGAATCTCTCCTTACTGGATCTTTCACTGACAAAAGACAACATGCCCAGAACCGCAGAGAATTTGAAATCACAGAAGTGATACATAGTAATACTCTGTGACTCCTGAAACAAAAGTGCTGACCAGAAACCCTATTGTTCTGTGGAATCTGGTAAAGCTAAGCACACTTTGCAGTTGACACTGGAAGTGATGCTTCAAGGATAACAGTGCTTGGTGTTGCATTGTTAAATCAACAAGCCAGAGTACTTATTTAAGTAAATGTGCGAAATTAGGATTTTTCTGTATAAATGCCATATGTCTTTATCTGTTGTGCATGTGTATGCATTGATGCAAGTTTATATACATATGGAAGCAAGGTCATAGGTTCATATCAGGTAACTTCCTCAGGTATTCTCCTTCTTTTCTGACACAAAACTGTCACTGAACCTGGGACACACCACGTGACTAGGCCAGCTTGCCAGTGAGCTCGTTCATCTCTGCTATCCCTTCTCCTCACCCCACAGGCTAGGACTTGAATCACAGACACATGTAGTCACATTTAGTTAGCTTTTTATACATGAGTATGGGGATCTGAACCAGTCCTCATGCTTCCATTGTAGATATTTCATAGATCAGGCTTTCTGCCCCCAGCCAAGAACAATTTTTTAAGTGGAATTACTGATAAACAGTAGTCAGAAAACTGTTTAAACAGGAGAGGTTTCTACTGTTTTGCAGAATCATCGTAAGAGGGCTGCAAGTTTTAGTTCAAACAGTGACCTCACACACACTCTCAAAGAGATTTGCTACTATTATCTTCTGACCTATTAGTATTACCATAGCATTAACACCTTAGTAACAATAATAACTCCAAGTCATGTGAAAGGTTAGAATAGCACCTCTGGAAAGCTCCATTGAGAAGATCTAACTCTAGTTTTGCCCTTGATGCTCTCACATCTCCATTTTTCAAAGAAATTTGTGTTTTTTACTAATTCCTCCATCTACAACATCATGATATATAATAAATATTTCCCAAAATAAAAGTGATAAAAAAATCACTTAGTTCCCAAATTCTATAAAACAGTCTTTTTTTTCTTTAGAAAGTTTTTAAAAGGCAAAACCTGGCAGCTGGTACCCAGCCAAGGAGAAAATAGAAAATGTTCAACTTGTTCCCACTGTACTCTGAAGATCGCATCACTTAGAGCTCCAATTGCTTCATATACATCTTGGAGGCTAAACTATAAAGCTCTAAGTTTTCTGATTTACCTCACACTCCAGATTTCAATGCAACTTATTATTGAGGATTTTCCATAGCATAAAACACGGCTAACATCTATGTCTTATCTTCTCTTCACATTTATTAATTCAGCTAGTTTAATGTAAAAGCAAAATGGGCTTGTATATGGGTCAGGCTAATACTTTGAGAGTCCTCTCTCGTTATGTAAGCCCAGAAATGATAAATAATAAAAGATATATAAAATATTTTAAAATATGTCACTCTGCTGGAAAGGAAAAAGGACATCTCTGTGCAAAATGTTCACTTTAGAGAAAAGGGTGAAAGAAAGGAGGAAGAGAAGATCTAAGAAGACAGCAAGACGGGAAAAGAGAACAGAGTGAGGGACTGAGATTCGGAAACAGGAAAGGAGAAGGTTCAGAAAGGAAGCCCTCAGACTGTGCCACACAGAAAGTCTCCTATTCCAAGAGTCTCAAGAAAGATATGGTTTGTAATTCAAACACAAAGTTCATGGTGAATGAACACCTATCCCATGAAGTTGGTACTAAAAACCAACAAATAACCTTACCAATAAAAAAGATATTTGAGGTAATGGTGAGGTGTGAAATATATGTATGTAGTCAACGAATCCTAAATATAAAAACATTCTACCTACAATGGGTTTGCCTTTTGTAAATTTTTGTTCATTTCTTATGTCTCGGTAAACCTTTTGGATGAAATAACCCAAATGATATGCTTGCTGAAGACATAAATGCCACATTTTCATTTTTAAGAAGTTGGTAGAACTCTCTTTAGATGTTTTCTGTTTTGACATCCACCGTGGGTAAGACAGAGATATTACTCACATATAAAGCCAGAAAACAAAATGAGCTGCAGAAATTTTAGTATCTGCTTCTGAAGCTAGTAACGCAAATCACAAAGATTATCCTGTTCCCCAGAGACAATAATTTCAACTGCCAAAAGGTGGCAACTGCCAAAGGTGCTGTGGGTCACATGTCACTTTAGAGAGTATAATGTTTCCATTCAGCTCAATGGACTGTTCTTTAAATTTTATTTCGCATGTTATTGATTCCAGGCTTTTCTATTCACATAGACAATGCGTGCTGGTTAGTTTATGTCAATGCGACATAAGTTAGAGAGTCATTTTGAAAAGGGGAACCTCAATTGAGAAAATGTCCCCCACTAGACTGCCCTGTGGATAAGCCTGTGGTGCATTTTCTTGATTGGTAACTAATGTGGGAGGGTCCTGCTCAGTTTGGATGCTACTACCCCTGGCCTGGTAGTCATGGATGCTGTAAGAAAGTCTATAAAAAAGCAGGCTGAGCAAGCCAGTAGGAGGATAAGGCCAGTAATCAGCATCTCTCCATGGCCTTTGCGTAAGCTTCTGCCTCTAGATTCCTGATCCAACTTTCTTCCCATGTGACAGTGTTAGCTGAATAAACCCTTTCCTCTCCAAGTTGCTTTTGGTCATGGTATTTTTCTCACAACAATAGAAACTCTCACCAAGGCAGAAACTGGGTCCAGGTCATGAGACATCCCTGTGACCGGCCTGATGGTGTGTTTTTGAGAGCATCATTGGAGCATTTGAACTTGAAAACACATGAGTGCTCATAGCTCTGTGGGCTCTTCTATGGGAATCTAGAAGATAATGCTGAGAGCAGTATAGACAAGGGAGTTCTGACTTTTGACATTTCAGCAGGAAGCAAGAACAATCAGAGCTACTTATGTGATATTTTGTCTTAACACTCTGTGGTGTCTGAGCAAATGAGGCTAAGGAAACAATTGTAATTACTAAGACCAATACCAACCACTGAAACACAACCTTTGCTTTTCCGAGACAATAAAGCCTGGTCAGCTGGAACTGAGGAACTGGCTGTAATCAAGAACAGACCAACATCATAGAGCCAGGATCTACTGGGAAGTGTTTCCTCTGGATAAGCACTTACAGTCTATGGTCCAGAGGTGGTCAAGGCTGTACCTTGTACTGGCAACAGAGCTTGGCAGTGTAAGAGTTTCTGATGGCATGAAGGAGCCATAGAGATCAGCTGAGAATTGGTATCTTGTGGCAGGGTTAGAGAGACCCAAGGAGGATTTATTAGTGAGGATGCAGTCCAGCTGCAGTGAAAACCCTAGCATTTTGGAAATGCCAGTACCATCAGACCATCAGAGACAGCAACAGCTAGGGAGAAAAGCTGGTCTGAGTCTAGAGCACTGATTCTCAACGTTCCGAATGCTGCAACCATTTAATGCAGTTCCTCATGTTGTAGTGACCCCCAAACCATATTTATTATTTTCATTGCAACTTCATAACTGTAATTTTCCTACTGTTGTGACTCGTAAAATAAATGTCTGATGTGCATGATATCAGCTATTTGGAACTCAGAAGAACACAGTGAATCCCATATGCCCAATGCTGAGCTTTTTAGACTATTGGACCCTGCTTCCTCTTTTACTTGATCATAACTGTGCCCTAATTTTTCCAGTTTGGAATAAAAAAGTATGTAACTTATTCTGATTTACAGTAATTGAAATTATGATATTTTAGAGAATCTGGATGTTCTAAAGAGACTGGTTTGTAGACCAGACCTAAGATAGAACCAGATAGGCCTGTCAAAAAGAAAAGAATAAGAAAGAAGAGAAAAGAAAAGGAAAGGAAATAAAGAAGAGAAAAGAAAAGAAGAAAAGAAAAAGAAAAAGAAAAAGAAGGAAAGGAAAGGATCCCAAATGGTATTCTGCACTAGTTGTAGACCAGAGCCTCGCACAGACATCATCAGAGAGGTTTCATCCAGCAAATGCCAGGAGCAGATGCAGAGTACCACAGCCACACATTAGGCAATTTGGGAATTTCACAAAAGGAGAGGACAGGTTGTAGGGGCAAGAAGAACCAAGAACACCACAAGAAAATGGCTCATAAAATAAACTAACCAGGATTCACATGGGCTCACAGGGACTGAAAGCAGCAAACAGGAAACCTATTTGGGTCTCTATATGTATTATGGTTTTGTACTTTGGAGTTCTTGTAGGATTCCTAACAGTGGGAGTTTGCGTTGTCTCTGTCTCTTTGCCTGCTTTTGGAACCCCTTTCCTAATCCAGCCTTAAAAGGAGAGAATATGCCTTGTCTTAATATAGCTTGTTACACTATATTTGGTTGTTATCCCTGGGAAGTCTGTGTAGTTTCTGAGGCAGAACTGAGACTTAGTGGATTTGAGGAAGAGGGGAGGTTGAGGAGGGAGGAGTGGAGGAAGGTGAAATTGAGGTCAGGATGAATACATGAGAGGAATAAAACAGACCATGCATTCAGGTGAGCTGTGAACTAGGGTGCTTAGAATGATCACATATCCTCTACTTTCTCTATCTTTCCCTCATTTACATACTATGTTCTTCCTTCTGCTCTAGGTGATTTGAATTTATAACTCTATATATAGTATCTTAGTAAACCGAAAATAACTTTTCAAATGAATCCAGTCCTCAATGGTAACAGACAAATTACTGGGCATCTTCCTTACAAGGAAACCTTCTGTAATAACTTCCTTCCACAGATTCATACTATAAAAGTGGAAATATGGCTTGAATAAATGATAATACAACTGCTTTTTATGAGCCCTTCAGATGTGTTCAGGGGAACGCAGCTTCCCTTTGTTCTTAATCCTGTTTGGCCGATGAATCTGCTTCAAACATTGAGATGTAAGAAAAAATGCTTTATTTTGTTTGGGGAAAAGCTTGAGTATTTCAGTTAAAAATTGATGCTTTCACCTTGAAATGTCTGCCATCTCCACTTGCCGCAGCAGGGGACCATTGCTCTGAGGAAAAAGCCTGGCCAATGGGGCACAGCAGAGTGAACACTTCATCTCAAGTTTTATGAGCTCTTGATGACTTGGATCACTTGTAGGTGTTTTTAATACCTTCTGTCAGTTTGGGAATGTTTCTCACTTGGCAACTGGATAAGGACAATAAAGTTGTCAAGCAGGCAACTAACAACTCAATCTATTATTAAAAACATAAAACCCTAAGAAGAGGGAAGCTGGTTACATATGTGGCTTCTCTGCATTGACACGTTCCAGGCATACCGTCTTCTAAAACATAGCCTGCAGCATATCGTCTTATTACATGATTCATCGGGGGGAAAAATGCATGATTCTGTTCTGGAATGCTTTCTAGAAAAGCAAGAAACAACGATAAAATGTAGTGATATTTGTATTATGTGTCTAATTACTGTTAATCATAGATACAGTCTGTTAATTAAAGTAAAGCTTATCAGAAACTTAATTACCTCTCAGTTGTAAATAATGCAGTCCCTGTCTTACTAGAGGCAAGAAAAGGTGTTGTGGTAAATCTAGATTTTGTTTCAGGAAAGTACAAGTCCCTTAAACATAGTTTTCATTTCTAGATTTGATTTTATTTTGTTGCTCCTTTTATACGCACTAAAGTGTATCCATTAAAAAATTGTTGGGGCTGGGGATTTAGCTCAGTGGTAGAGCGCTTACCTAGGAAGCGCAAGGCCCTGGGTTCGGTCCCCAGCTCCGAAAAACAGAACAACAACAAAAAAAATTGTTGATACCCAGAGAAACGACTCAGTATCAGATAATGTTGTAGGAATTATAATTAATAAGAGCTCCCCATTGTGACTCAGGCATAAAGCCAAAGTTCAAAGATTGGAAGTCAGCAGAGCTTGCTGCCCTGGGCATAGTAAATAGGACAGCGCCTTCAAAATAACTCACAAGAAACTTGTCATCCCTAGATTCTGCATGAACATCAAATCACTCTTACATCAATATGGGAACTTAGCTTCTTCCTTTTGACCCATCATCTACCAGTTCTCACATTATCATAAAATATTTATTGAGATACACAATTCAGTAGGTTATAAGCATGAAGTGACTTAATCTGTCCCAAATTGCTCTATAACTTTCACCCTGGTAGCCTACGGATTTACATATGTAAATATGTTGACCACCCTGTTAACAATAAAATTGAATTTCCACTTTGGTGAAATATACACAACCATACTATCCACAGGCACCAGACTTCCTATAGCAGGCAGAATTTTAACATGGTCCAATATCACCTGGGTCTTGAGTGTAGCTGAGACCTTTAAATGATGGCTGCTACTCCCATGATTAAGTGACAATGGATTAGAAAGAGAAAAGGACTTCTTTAGCTCATTCAAATAAGACGTTTTTAAACTTTCATAAACTGGCTTTAAGTTGTTTTAGGAGACTGTTCTGGATTGGCCTGATCTTGTGTCAACACTCTTCCCTTATTTCCTCCTGCCCTCCGAAGTAAAAGCATATAGCGATGCTGTGAGCCGCCAGAGCTCCTACAATCCTAACTGCTACAGGCGCCTGAATTATGTTTGAATAGCTCATAGTTTCAGCTTTGTGTAAGCCCTGAGAGGAAGACCAAACTATATGCTTCCCTGACTCCTAGCTACAAAAAATCTGATGATAATACATTATACAGTTTCAAGCCTCACTTTTAATTCAGCAGTTAAAAATTAATTGCCTCTTGATGCCTCAACGCCCACAACATCTTATAGATCCTGTTTTCTATCCTGTTACATCCTAAAGACATTCTACAAGACACTAATCAGTTTCATTTAAATTTACTAAAATTTATCCCTAAAATTTTACAATTTCAACTTTATATTCCCATTAAATGTTTTTCTCGTCCAATTATAGTTCCTTGTTTACTTAGATTGCTGTAAGATAGTCTTGCCTTTCTTAGTCATGAACTAAGTTCGTGTGATGGATGCTGTAACCTTGCTTAACAGAAACAGAGATAGCCTTAGTTGTGAGTGAGCGGTAGGAGATTTAGTCTGGTTTATTCAGTTTACCTAAGTGGCATGGACACCTTTCTCACAACAAAGTTTAGCTTCAGCTGTGGCCCTGTCTGGCTTAGGATTCCTCAGTGAAGGGATCAGAACCTTCGATGATTCCCTGGTAGTGGATTATGTCCCAATCTCCTGTAGTTAAGAGAATATTCCTTTTCACTGGACAGGTGCAATAATCATGAGACCTCCCTTTAACATCTGCACTGCTCACCAAAGACTCTTGGGTACTTAGAGGTTCTCTTCAACTTAAGAGAGGTGCGTACATGTGGGAAAGAACAAGGTTGACCCTGGAACTTGGAATATTATACTAAAAGTTTCTTGCAAGCCTCACTGTCAAGTGCCTTCCATTTTTCTGCCTTCAGAGATAGATGAAGCCAATGGCCTCTGTGTTTTTAGACCTCTTACCATTTTCCAGTTGTTGCCTGTGTCCTTTATCCAATATTTGTTTTCCACATATTTTTTTAATCTTGTAGTTTTACAAGAGAATTTTACGATACATTTTTTTCTCTTCATTTAGCATGAATTATACTTAAAGGTTTTAGTCATTGCCATGGAGATTACAATATATACACTTATAATAGATTTATTTTCAAATAACACTATATTGCTTTCATGGGAAGAACGTGTTCTATATTAAAAAATTATCCTAATCCCTCCCAACTGTACCTGAAATCATTGCTGTCACTTATATGAAAGCATATATAAACATATACCTATGACCATAAATAGTGAAATATATTATTGCTATCATTATTTTTAAGAAACATTTTTCTGTTAAGAATGAGAACAATAAATTTTAAAACTTCATTTTGGCCAATAAGTTTTATTCATCTCCAGTGTCCTTCCTTCCTATTTATAGATTTATGGTTCTTTATTCTTCAAGAATTTCATAAAATACAATTTGATCAGATCCACCTATCTCCTCCAACTCCTCTCAGATCAACAAGCCCAAATTCCCTATCCACCCAATCTTTGTCTTTCATTTGTTTAAAACCCACAAAGCCCAATTTCTGCAGCCCATATATTCTTGGGTGTGAGATCATCCATTAGCATGTGGGTGACATACCAGAGGTTACATTTTTATAGAAACTTACTCCCCTCCCAGCGACTATGTTTGCAAAAGCTCCTCGCCCAGAGGTGAGACTTTGTATTAACTTCCTCTCTCCATGCTGAACTTCTATGTGGTTTGCTCAGGTCTTGTGCATTGCTGTTGCAACTGCTCTTGGGTTCCTATGTGTTATAGTCCTGTTGTGTTCAGAAACCCCTGCTTTCACATAGTCACAGAGAGATGTTGATCTTACAATCTCTCCTCCCCATTTCTTGATGATTCCTGAGCCTTAGATGTGATACATAGACCCCCATCTAGGACTGAACACCCCATAGTTTCTTATTCCCTGTACCTTGACCAGTTGTCTATCTTTGTGTTGATTATCACCCCCTACTCAAAGGAGCGTCTCTGGGGGTTGAAAAGTTCACTAATCTATGGTACAATAAATCACGATGAGTCATTTTAACACTGTGCATTTAGCAAAATAGTAGTAGTAGTTTCTCCCCTGTGGTCTTTGATCTCTCTACCCACGTTTCTTGATCTGAATGACACCTTTTGTATTTGTATCCTCATTCCTCGGTATATTTTATTCCATTTCTTTCCTTCTTCGCATTTCACCTTTACATGTCTGTTATCGTATCTTAAAGCTTAGAAATGGTCTCTTCAGATGTGCCCAGTCTATAAGTCTACAAAGGAAAGAATTCACCAAAGGCATTTCTATGGGTATTCCATTTCTAGTTCTCCTTAGTTCATCTTTGAACGTTTATCAGAAATTTCTCCTCTCTGCTTACATCATCCATTGAGTGTCACTTAGCTCTTCTTTTTTAACTCTTGGCGTGGTTCCTATTTTCAGTTCTTGGTCTGATATGTCACAAGTTCTTGCCATACCTGACCCGTTTTGGTGCTTTTTTCCTTGTCCAAGTTTTTTGGTTCATTTGTTTGTTTTGTTTCATTTTGATCTTTGAAGGACAGGGGAGTGAAACTAACACTTTTGGTTTACCTTGTAAGCTGTTTATTGACAACTGAACATGGAGCAGTAGGAGCTGTGTGCAGTATAGTTTTTCAAAACAGTTAATAGAAGCTATCGTGAAATGAGGTATTAACACCGTGGCAGGAAGCTGTGGGGATGTGCCCACGACTGGGTCTCAGGCTTTAGAGGAGATCGTGTGTGTGTTCTTGGATCATTAACTATTTGTGTATACCACAGTGTTCTTCCTGTCCCTACTGAGTTGCATAGATGTCTATAAATGCCAAAAGTCTGTCATCTCCCTAATCGCATGCTGTTTAGATGCTGAGAACACCTTCCTTAAACTAATCTGTGGTAAAAGTAGATTATTTTGACGTAAGAGTTTTCTGTGTAAAATAGAATTTCTGGTTCATTTCAAAATGGGTCATTTTCTTTTCTCCTTGCCAGAAACATTGGGGAACTTTTCTCCTGTGAGGACCTTTGGAGGTAAATTCACAAACATAGAAGCCTCCCTATTGCTACGGTCCAGATGGGTTTAACTCTTAAACTCGTCCCCCGGGATCTGCTGAGGCTCCTCCTGACAGTACAAGTTGTGCTTTCTCAACGCTGGCTTTCAAGAGGCACCCTCTTGTGAGGTTTTACTCTCCCTAACTTTTTCTCCAACTTTGGGGAGAAGTTTTCCTCTCTGGGCTCACTTTTATGAAGGTCCAAATTGAGCTGCGATTGTTTAGTTCGCTCAGTCTTTTTGTGTTGCCTCTATTGGAAGGGTGATTGCTCAAATCCTTATACGGTTAAGAGGAAATAAGATCTGTCTCTAAGGTCTCTTTTGTAAACATTGAATATATAAATATAGTCTCAACATTCAGCAAAAAAGTCACACCAAAATAGAACTATTGCTTTCCCTAAGCCTCTGTTTTTATTCCTTGTATTCTTTCATTTCTAATCAAACGTTGATTTTTTTTTTAAGGTTTAGACATTAAAATCTCCACAAAGGCCATGTGCTGAAAGTTTGGTGGCCGTTCTGCAGCACTGTGGGGAGTAACAGGACACGGAGAATGTGAGGAGGAAGGCAAATCACTGAGAATAGGCATCTGGGCCCTGGAAGTTTCCTGTCTCAATCGCTTTGCTTTTAAGCCACCATGAGGTGACCAGACTCTTTTGCTACGTGCTTCTTGTCATATGTGCTGCTTTGGCCCAGGCCCAGATCCAACTGAATAACAGAGTCATGGGCTGAAACTATATACCAATGAAACTATTCCACTCTTAAAGTGGATTATCCCAGGTATCTTGTCACAGTGAGAGGAAGTTTATCCAAGGACTGATTAAACTAGCTTTAAAACATTCATTGTGAAATCATTTTTAAGTGTATTAAATGTTGGTTCTTTCCCTATCCTTTTTTTCCTTGACCTCTCCTTGCTTGGATGTATCTTTTTATATTTATCTCTTCAAAACAGAATTCTAATACTATCACAAATTCAATTTTATCAATGTCTAATTTATTCCTTGTTTGAAAAGCAGGGTATTCTTTAAAATCAGCTGAAATCATATTACCAGTCAAGGCTTCCTCTAATATCCCAAACATCTTAAGCTGTCACTTCCAGACTAAGTCATCAGTCTATAAATACCTCTTTTATCCTCCCAACTTACCTATTTGTCATAAAGACAAAAACCT
This sequence comes from Rattus rattus, assembly GCF_011064425.1. Taxonomy (NCBI): domain Eukaryota; kingdom Metazoa; phylum Chordata; class Mammalia; order Rodentia; family Muridae; genus Rattus; species Rattus rattus. Next base: position 82,427,775 of record NC_046156.1, read on the forward strand.
TCCAAGGCTGATTTTAAAAATTCCCAGTTATTCCCAATGAGATGTCCTCTGTCTTTCCCCCACTATCTATAGCAGTGAATCTGTGTGGAGAAAAACAGCTGATGACAGAACAGGATACCCACATGTGACCCTGTGATATGAGGTACTGGGCAGCCAAAGGGGAATAAAGGGGCCCTTTATAGCCATCCTCCTCCAGCCTCCATTTAAGACCTATGTGTATATCTCAGGATGCTATAGGCAGACTTTCTCCAATACAAAATCCCTAATCAAGAGTTAATAAGACCCAATAGAAAATGAATTTTAAAAATTTAAGAGGATAGAGATTTTATTTTGTCAATAAAGTATTTGCCACAAAAGCATGATGACCAGGGCTTGAATGCCCAGAACTCTCATAAAAGTCAGGTAAGGTTGTGACCCCAGAGCTGGAAGCTAGAGGGAAAGGAGAGGCAAGCTGATCCCAGGGGCTCAATGTCCAGCCAAACTAGCTGAATCAGGGAACTCTAGACTGAGTGGCATCCTGTCTTCAAAAGATGAGATGGGAAAATGTCTGAAGAAAAAAATCTTTGTCAACCTCTGTCCTGGACACATTCATTCTTGGACAAGCACATATGAATAGTCTCATCTACACTGATTAATTAATTTAATTAAAATGGATGCTTCATATACTATAGTGGACAATTACTGGGGTATTTATGACTCTGTTTTAAGTACAGTCTAGCTTTCCACAGCTAGATGAGAAATAAGCATCTATGGCCTTTCAGGGAATCTTAAAACTGCCCAAGCTGTTTGTACCTAATTAGAAGATTTAAGATGAATCTATGACCAACACTTCACTCTGACTCAAAACTAACAAAATGTGAATGTGAATGTGAAATAACCACAACGAGTTAAATTGGTTATCCTTTCCTTTCTTAGACACATCCTTGGTTCTAATACACTCAGAGCAACTCATAGCTGACCAAAAGGCTAAACCATATAACATCATAGCTAAACATTCCCTTCTTTGTTGTCCCAAAATGCAGCTCATTGCTTTCATGTTCAAAGTACGTGTCACTCTGAAGGAAAGGCAACTGTGTTTCTTCAATAAAAACTATAAGGAGCAAAGACCTAGGCAACTCGGTTCTTTGTTCTCTCCTGTGTACCCAGCTGTGGACCTGTTCCTACTTGTGTTCTGTTAAAACTGTAGTTTTTGCTTCTCCCTCCCTCCCTCCCTCTCTCCCTCCCTCCCTCCTTCCCTTCACCCTCCTCCTTCTGGTTGCTGCCTAGGTCTCCTCCTTACCTGTCTTGTTTTCTCTAAGTTCAATTAACTGTCCTTACAGTACCTTTTGAGTCTGATTTTAAACTCTTATCAATGAGATAAAGAACTGCAAAGGGGGCCCTGTCTCCTCCTCTCCTTCCCCACATGCTGACATGTTGTCTTATTTACAAATTTAATGGACTAACACAGTATACCTAATGTAGTTTCACCATAATATTCCCTGGTATCCTAGCTGACATAAAACAAGTATATGACTAAATGAAAAGAATTATACCCCTTTGTAAAATTGTAAGGAAAAGAGTTTTCCATCCTCCAGTCTTAATAATATAAACAAGGGATTGATAACAGCATATGCCAGAAACTTTAAGAAAAATGAAGAGTGGTTCTCTTCTCATTAATGACAAATATATCAACTGACTGAAATTCAATACCTCTTGAACTAAAATACTTAATTTCCAGATGTATAATTATGTGTTTGTTGTACAGAATCAGAATTTTTATTGAAGTATTTGATTATTTTGATTAACTAATTGTTCCGTAAAAGAATTGACCAGCTTTTAAATAAGCATAGCGATACTCAACTACATAGTGTGTGTGTGTGTGTGTGTGTGTGTGTGTGTGTGTGTGTGTGTGTGTGTGTGTATCTTTGTGAATTATATTTTTATGTTATGTTGGTAAAACTCATCTTAAGTATAGCAAGTCTGATCATTTTACTAAAACACCAAATTGTTCTTATGCTGCAGGTCATTATGTATAGAAGATTCTAAACCCTTCACATGGTAAGGCCAAGTTCTGTTTTAGAAACCAACCGAAAGCCATATAACCAAGTAAATCACATCCGATCTTTTTAATGAAAATTAACATTTATTGGGACAACTCTTTATATATAAAATGAAGATTATATATATGAATATATTATATATATTATTATATATATATGAAGACTTATTTTTATAGAATTTATCTAAAGTAAAATTAATCCTCTAATAATGGGAGCATGTCATCAATAAGGAATGTAGTGTTGCAATCAGAAAAGCTTATTTCCAAAGCCAAGTTCTAAAACAGTTTTTATTGAATTTGTTGGACTAGATGTCTACAGAGACAACTTCTTACAAAATGGGTGGAAGTAGAGAATCTTACATTGTATGAAAAACCCATACAGACTGAAACTACCACATTCTTTTACTCATATGTGGAAACTAAAGTGATAATCAGCGTAAACACTGAGTGGTCACTAATAGACAAGAGGAAACAAACAGAGTACAGGGATCAGGAAAGAGGGTGAAATTTGGCCAATAGCCTACAGCTTTTTAGAGTCTAGTCATGCAGAACAATTCCTTTATTTCTACTTTTTATTTTATGCTTGGGTTTTAAGGTAGTAGATATCTATGTTCTCATATACCATTCATTTTTGGTTAATACATCCAACTCCAATCCTCTTATTTCCCCAACTTTGACACTCCACTCCATGATTAAATGTTATCACACCATTCTCTATTCCCCCTTTGAGTGTTTTCTACTCTTTCCCTTCCCTTAGGAATTCCCATGCAAGTCCACTTTCTAGCCTCCAGGTTCCTAGAGTTATTCAAAGTTAAACAGGCAAATAAAGAGTTGAAGGTAGGATCTGAATATGAGAGAGTTCAAACATATTACACTTTTCTTTGGGCATTATATTAACTCAAACGGTATATTTCTCACCACTTTTATTGCTTTTCCTTCATAGACATGATTTTACTTTTCTTTGCAGCTAAATAAAACTGCACTGTATATTTAAAATATATTTTCATTATCCATTCTTCAGTTGATGGATGTCTCGGCTGCTTTCATTTACTAGCACTTGTAAATAGAACAATGGTGAAGCAGGATGTGCACATGTCTGCATAAAACAATAAGGAGTCCTTTGATACCCACCCAGAAGCGGTATAACTAGATCATATAAAAGTAGCTTTTGTTGGAATTACTTTAGTCTCCCAGACTTACTTGCAAAGTAATTACACTAGTTTACCCTTCTACTAACAGTTTATAAGGATTCTCCTTACCCCACAACCATGCTAGCATTTGTCATCATTTGTATTCTTGATCATATCTATTCTTAATAGATGAGATGGAATATTAAAAGGGTTTACATCCTCATTTTCTGATGGTTAAAGATACTGAAGACTACTTATAGTGTTTCCTAAGTGTAGAGGAATTTTAATCCAACAACATGGCTCTGGCAAGAGATCACATTGTATCCAGAGACGTTCTATGTCTGTGTGATTCCATCAGAATACAAACATACCTTTAATCCCAAAAGACAGAGGCAAGCAGATCACTATTCTCCAGGCCAACCTGGCGTAGAACATTGAAGTGGGATTGAGGCATCCTCACTTGGGCCCTTCAGCTTGTTGTCCTTTATGACTTCTGTGGACTGTATCTTGGGTATTCTGTACTTAGGGGGAGGACTATTATCGACTAATTAGTGGGAGTATACTGTGCATGTACTTTTGGGTCTGAGTTACCTAACTCAAGAATGATATTTTCTAGTTCCATCCATTTTCCTGCAAAACTCAGGATGTCCTCGTTCTTAATAGCTGATTAGTATTCCACTGTGTAAAGGAACCACATTTTCTGTATCCATTCTTCTGTCCTGGGACATCTGGGTTGTTTCCACCTTCTGGCAATTGTAAATTAAAGCTGTTCATTTTATAGGAAAATTTTCCCTCAAAGCTTTTAAATCTTGATATTTCAATATATAAAATTATTTTCTTTACTATCACAACCATGGCAAACCTAAGATGATTAACCTGAATCCTGAACAATACCTAAAGCCAACAGCCTCTAGGATAAACTTTGGACTTTGTTAGTCCTCTGTCAGCAGCAGATCCAATGATTTTGAAACAAAAGTTTCCTTTGGTTCTTATTTTACAACCAACTGATTTCATTCTAAGACCTTCCTTTAATTTTATATGAAGTCAGTCAATATTTTTGAAAAGCTATTTAAAACATCCTGTTCTTCTTTGCAGCTATACCAAAATGTAAACACTCTGTCTCAAAAAAAAAAAAACAAAAAAAACAAAATACAGTTTCTGACAAATATCCCCATAGATCACACACTCACCCCTTACAGAAGATTTCTCAAGTAAACCACTGCCTTCCTCAGAATTCTAACCTCACCCCTAATCCCTCCTCTTTGTTTGAATAACTCTCACAATGCTTTAAAATCTCTGATAGTTAATTCCTTATTTGGTTACTGTAAATGCCTTCTACCAACCTCAGGACTTTCATTATAATTACGCTCTTGCAGGTAGATATCTTCTAATTGCTGTATGATTAAGATAATTACCATATTGTATGCATACAATAAAAACCATTGAATCCAATTTGTTTGTTTATAATACGTGCTTGAGACACAGTAAAGTAATTACCTAGTTTTTGTCTTGAGTTTATGACGAGAGCAAATTCAAATTTGCTTGGAATTTCCTAAGAGATGAGAATACTCTTGTTGTAATAATGAGGTGACTCCATGATAGCTTCAACACAGAGGCTGCCCAACAAAATGACCAAACATGTAATTAGAGAGGTGGAACGTTCAATGTTCTCTGCCTGGATTGGAAGACATGCAGAATTTAAGTTACTGATAACACTTTATTCCATCATTTCTCATAACACATCGTTAGACTCAGATCCACACACTGAAGCTCAGTGGACCTCCAGGGTTCTTAATGCACAGTGTTGCAAAACATCCCAACTACCAGAAGCTCGTTCTTTCAAGACTCTGGCCTGTGTTGTAATTCTATTGTCTGTAGGCAAACGTTACAGATAATTATAGAACTGCCTGGCCATCTGTGAGGCAAGTAATTTTAACAAATTATCACCTACATTCAATTGACAAAACACTCAGAGTGGTGTCCAGCTGATCCAGAGTGCGTTTGCTCTGAGACACAAGGACCTAAAGTTGGTGTGCATATTACACATTTGACATTTAAATAAAGCTTCCCAAGTTATCCATAGGATAGTTCTTAATCTAATATGTTGATAAAGTGATGGAATTCAATATGTGCTTATTTCTTCCATATAACTCATATTTACTTTAATGGCAGTGCTCCATGTGTGTTTTTCACTGTGGGTCGTGGGATAATGAAAAACATACAGATACAGAAATAAAACTGAATATTGGAAATGAGTTATTTAAAGTAAATCTATCAATCATCAACTGTGACTGAAGTACATGCATACACAATGGGACTCATTAGCTGTATGTGTTCTATGAATACGCTATGGGACTCATTTCTAGGTTAGCAGGGGTAAGAAAATTAATCGAACTACCAAGCAGCTGCTGAAATAAGAGGGACTTCTCCTTCCTCTAAGTTTTATAAGCTGAGATAAGGATCCCAACAGAAAAAAAAATCAATTATTTAGAGAGGAATTAAAATTCAGCAACCAATAGCTATCTCTCCTTCATGAGCAGAGTACCCAATAGCTGCAATCGGTAACAAGGGCAATCTCTAACCCGATGCATTTAGCCAAAACGATCTCAGTTTCCAACTTGAGCATATTCCAGTGCTCCTTTTCTGTCTTATTACTTTGAAAAACTTGCATGAGAGATTCCAGCCTTGCCAGATATCATTATAAGTATGAGCGTCTCCGAGAGATACCTTAGGAAGTTACATTTAAATCACAGCTTCAACATATTACAAGGTTGACTGCTATATTCTACGAATCTCTTTGCTTAATGAAAGCCAAGTGAATAGATAGGGTGTCGCGGGTGTCATCTTTAAGGACTCTAAGGATTTACTGCATTTTATAGGTGCTGGTCAGGTTTTACACTCATGCCATTATAATATAAAATAGATTCGTTAGCAAATCAATAGTGCAAATAGTGCTTCTGCTGAAGAGTAAGTGAGAGCATTGGTTCAATCGCCACTTAACAGCAATGTTTCCACCCAAACAATGAAGGGCTAATTATAAGTGATTGCGTGTATGCAGAAAAATAAGTTCCTAAAGATGCACAGTCTACCTTTCTGTCCCTGAATTCCATCAACAAAAAAGAACTGTGTTCTTGAACATAATAAAACTGAATTATGCGTTTTAAATGTTCTCTGAATCTGACTCTTCCTAATGTCAGATTAACCTCTCATCCAGTATGAATTAATAAAGCTTTTCAATGGATTAAAAACATAAGCATAAACTAGCTGGAAATCTCATCTTGATTATTATCCTTTCACTGGGAGAATTAACTTGAAATTGGGCAAACTTTACTTAAAGATATCCAGAATTGACTCTGGAGTATCTAATCCCAATTCTAGCATCATATTTAATATGTTACATCTTTATATCTTTAAAGAGAATTTCTAAAAGACTTGAAAACAGATAAAATGACTGATTAAATGGAGAGACAGAGACTCTCCCCTCGAAAAAAAAAAATAGATATTTCTCAACTATCCTGAGCCACAAGTTTCTCAAATTCTGCACAATTAGCAGTTGGGGGTGTATTCTCCTCTGTGTTTATGAGACAGCCTACATAGAATTGTTTACTACATCCAAAGCCTCTATCCATAGCAAGCCAGTGACATACAACCACTGCCATCTCCCGACTACAGTTCCAACATCCAAACGTATCTATACATGTTATCCAGTGTCTCCTGGGGATGATGACAATTGATAGTTGGTTAAAACTACTTAATCCAAACTGCAGACATTCAGGCCAGGAAGTCTGAAGTCAACTCCAGTGCTTCACAACTACTCTGGGTATATCTGGCTTTATCTCTTAAAGACAAAATCCTCTGGACCATTGAGAAGCACTAAACATATTTTGCTGCTGTTTGTAAGTAATACTAATGAAGGAAGAAAAATTTCCAAAGGACGACTAAGCCTGTGGCTTCTACCTGAACATAGGCTCTTAGGAATCACAAATCATTCGTGTGTGTGTGTGTGTGTGTGTGTGTGTGTGTGTGTGTTTGTGTGTGTGTGTGTGTGAGTGTGTACAAAAGGTTCTCATGAGTTCTTCCAACAGACAAGAGAGGAAGATGAGAAAGATATTTTATAAGTAAGTTTTCATAGCCATTTCTGCCTCATCAGATTTTGTATCTCTCCTCTGTGAGACCATGACCAACAACACAATAAAAGCTAGTCAGCACTGGCAGCTGTCCGACATCCAGAGAGGATGTAAACTAAGACCCTGTCTTATTCTGAAACAGTCAGAAGTCACAGCTTAGAAGTGATCACATCTGTGAAGTATTTCTTTGTGATCTGTATATCCCTCTTCTTTGGCAAGTATAACTAAATCAGACAGATCGCCGTCAAAGAGTTCTACAACACAGCTTTGTATATCTCTAGAATTACATGTGAATATATAGCATTTATATAGTTTTTAATGTCCTGATTAATTTGGGGCTGTTTTACCAATTCATCTAGTGATTTCAGTTAAGACGCCCACCTCGCTGAAGGTTCAACAGTATTTATTGTTGCTATTGTTTTTCAGCAGTCATATTATTTCTTATCTAGCTTATAGTCAAATAAATTCTTCTTCTCTGGTGTTTACTGTAAAAATCTACTTGGCACTTTGCAAGTGGCTTTTATGAACTAAACACAGAACTATACATCTATTCCTGTCAAATTTATCTTCTTGGTAAAACCTAAATATCTTTTCTATATATAAGCCAGATAACCAAATTGGTGACAAGGTTAGATGTAAATTCCCTTATAAGCTTGATATGACCTCTATCTTTCCTTTTTATCTTTTCCCCAATCATTATTAAGAGTTATTTATACTTCTGAGAGCCTCTGAGCAAGATGGAATCCTAAGGACATGTCAGGAAAACGGAGCAACACCATAAATAACCGAGTGGATCACTGCAGCACATACTGGCGCTACTCAACAGCCTACTAAATAGCATCTGAGGAGACGGAGTTCTTTACCTCACTGCCAGGCTTCTTCCCCTCTTTCCAGAGTTAGTTCACATTGCTACACACTCTCAACCTTATACAGATGATAGGGCTACTCTCGCCAATGTAACATAACAAAATATTTTAAGGCATATTTAAGGTACATTCTTTAGTACAAAATGTCTTTTGGGGGTGAAATTCTAGTAACTCCTCAAATTTTAACGCACATGCATCCCCTATAAAAGACAACATCATCATCCCCTTTGCGACCCATCCTCTTAGGAATAAAATCTATCTTATTAAATTCTTATAGGATTAGATGAATACCTCACCTTAATGGTGCCCATTATTTGCATTGGTTCCTTATTTACATCTGTCATCTACTCAAGGCCAGGCATAATATTTCTCACTTGGAAATCTTCTGCTGCTTTAAACAATCAACTAAAAGCATACCTAAATTTGTATGTATGTTTGTAACCTAAATTTAAAAACTAAAAGACATTGATCTTCAGAAGTCTGATACAAGCTTGCATCTTCTGAACACATTCTTAAACGAGAGCGATTGTCTTAGTTCGGGTTTTACTGCTGTGAATAGACACCATGACAAAGGCAACATTTATAAGAACAAGATTTAATTGGGGCTGGCTTACAGGTTTAGAGGTTCAGTCCATTATCATCAAGGTAGGAGCATGACAGCATCTAGGCAGGCAGAACTGAGAGTTCTACATCTTCATCTGAAGGCGGCTAGTGGAAGACTGACTTCCAGGCAGCTAGGATGAGGGTCTTAAGCCCACACCCACAGTGACACACCTACTCCAACAAGGCCACACCTCCTACTAGTGCCACTCCCAGGCCAAGCATATACAAACCATCACAGTAATCAATCCAGTGGGGTTTGTACCATTTTTAGCATGCTGGCATTTATATTTCCAGTTTTACTCACTCCTTACATTCTAGGGTATCACTACAAGGAATCAAGTATTCAGAATGACTACTGTGGGAGGATGTAAAGCCTACAGTGCTTACCTGTAGGAAAGGAGGTTTGGACCAAAACAGCAAATTGCTGAACCAGGCCTTGGGTCACTAATGCATTTCAAAGCCACCTGACCGGAATAAGCCTGGTGTGCCTAACTCCACCTACACTGAGATCAAAACCATTTAGAGAATCAAGGCAATTGATTTCCCAAAGGACTCCCATTAAAAAACAATCACTTAAGTCAGATAAAAGGTCAAAAGAAGCTCAACACTTGAACTACAAATTATTTACTCTCTTATCCTGATTGGTGGAAAAAAAACATATAGCTTAGGTTAGGAAAAGCTTCCAGGGGAAATTTGAGTTTATGTTACAGCTGATACAGCAAACTTAGTTGAACTTATCACATCTTCTAACAAAATGTACTTGAGACATACATTTCTGTAAACACTGTTACAGAAGAAAAAACCTCTGCAATAGTGACATTGCCAGAGGTGCCAGTGCATGCTGCTTTGTATTAATAATACTAAAATGGGAAATCCTCATTTACAGAATATGAAAAGGCATCCATAGTTATTACATTAGAACAGGATCAAAATCAATTGACATGAATATGAATAACAATATTAGTATTAAGTACAAATGTAATGTAGGCAACAACATACTGTGTATGAATATGTAAATGAATAGTATAGAGCTCAGAAGTCCATATAAATGTCACTCTTATTTCATCTGTATGTGCCCACTCCTATGTAAACATACACACACACACACACACACACACACACACACACACACACACACACACACACGTCACTGGGCTTTGATATGAAAATCATACGCTAAGAGTCCAGATACATCAGTTTTCAATCCATTATATCTGACTCTAATTTATTCAATGCCTTGTGATCACTTCTTTAGAATTAAAAATAAAAGTCTGAACTACATGAATTTTGGGCTATGTGGGCTTCCATCATTAAAAAGCCTTTATGACCTAGGTCTGCAGAGATGAAAGAGACTATGCTGTAATCACAAAATTATTTACTGTATTATCCTCAAAACTAGTATTTAAATTTTGTTTTATAAATACTGAAATAAGGTAGACCATTAGCCCAATCCTAAAGCCCTGTGGTTATTTGGGTAGGTTTTGGTTTTATTTTATTTTTTGGTTTTTTTGCACTAACAAATTAGAGAAAATTAAACATTCCTTTATCCTTTAAACATTTATTTCTCCTTGATGTGAGAGTTTTTACAAGGTCTCATTTAGCCCAACTTGGCTTTGGACTGGCTATGTAGCTTAGGACAACCTTGAACTTCTAATCCTCTTACCTCTACCTTCTTCGTTCTGAGATTACAGTCATATACCATGATGTCGGGGTAAAAACACATTATTCTTGTTCACCAGTTTAGTTCTGAGACTATTCCTAGGGAGTGATAAACAATACAGACAAGTCATCATAAATATTATAGATTTTACAACTAGTAGGGAAGACAGATAATAAATAACAAGGCAAGATAGATATGGAGTACAGTAAGAGCTGAGGGGTTGCTGAGAGAGAGGGATAAGGAGAGGGAGGGAGGGAGAGAGAGAGAATATGTGAATGTGATTCTGGCGTTATTTTTCTAAAAGGCCTGCCCTTCATACTGAGGTCATGAGTCACAAGTGACTATTGAATATTTAAAATGAACTACATCTGAGCTTAGTGTAATACAAATATAAAATATACTTGCCAAACATAGTAGTTCATGCCTTTAATACCAGCACTCAGGAGACAGAGGCAGGTGAATGTCTGAATTCAAGGCCAGCCTGGTCTATGGAGCCACTTTCATGCTAACAATGGATATTTAGTGAGACCTTGTTACAAAAAACAAACTAATAAATATAAAATATGCATTCTATATTTCAGTTTAATATGAAAAAATAGTCTTATTAATAGTTTTTGAAAATATAGATAGGGATATATTGACTTCTCCAGAAAGATACAGGATTATAAATTCAGATGAGCAGCCCAAATGGTGAAATAATGCTTAGGAATACAGGTCCAGACTATTTCTTAAGTGCAATCGGAACTGAGAAAGAACATACAATGTAAACTCATAGCACAAGCCAGGCTGGAGAGATGGCTCAGTGGTTAAGAGCACTGACTGCTCTTCCAGTGGTCCTGAGTTTGATTCTCAGCAACCACATGGTGGCTCACAACCATCTGTAATGAGATCTGATGTCCTCTTCCGGTGTGTCTGAAGACAGCTACAGTGTACTTATATATAATAAATAAATAAATCTAAAAAGAATAGCACAAGCCAAAACTATATATTTAAAGCAGACCTGATATTGAACAAAGTAGCAAGGTTTGGGGTTTGAAGTTCAAAGGGAACACAGAGGCAGGCTGTCCTTTTGGGCAAGAACTTTATTAGAATTATTAGCTTCATAAACAGACAGAAGAGTTTTAGAGGCTCTGAGATAAATTCAGACAACTGTCTCAGAGGTGAGGGTCTCTTCTTATAAGAGTCTGAGGAGGTTCCATATACCTGGCTGATGAGAAGCCCGTGGTATTCACTTTATCATCAGCCTGACCCTCATTTCAACTTGCAAGAGGAGAGGATGAGTTTTGCATTTGGAAAAAGGAATATGTTACTCTCAGGACAACGGGGAATGTGGGGATCCCCTTAATGAATGTATACCTATACTCACTCATTTTGTGTGTTAACTTGACCCAAGCTAGAGGTATCAGAGAGAAAGGAGCCTCAGTTGAGGAAATGCCTCCATGAGATCCAGCTATAAGACATTTTCTCAATTGGTGATCAATGAGGAAGGGCCCAGTCCATTGTGGTTGGTTCCATTCCTAGGCTGATATTCCTGGGTCTTATAAGAATATAGGCTGAGCAAGCTAGCAGAAGCAAGCCAGTAAGCAGCACTCACTCCTCCATGACCTCTGCACCAGCTCCTGCCACTAGGATCCTACCATGCTTGACTCCCTTCAGTATTGAACAGCAATGAGGAAGAGTAAGCCAAATAGACCCTTTCCTCTCCAGCTTGGCTTTTGGTCAGAGTATTTTATTGCAGCATTAGAAGCCCTAACAAAGACAGTATTCATCCTCTATGGTGTCCACTGGTAGCTTTTTATAGTGGAAACTTGTTAGCCTAAGACTTGCGTGTAGAATCAGCTATGAGGATAGGGACAGCTCCAGACGGGCATGACTTCAGCAACCATTGACCTGGATTCTAATACAGCATAACACCAAAAATCTCAACAGGTTTTGGCTTTGCTTCCTTACTGAGTCCTCTTGTTCCCATGGCCTGGCCACAGTCATTCTAACTGACATACTTGTCCCAACAGGATAGACTGCACCCATTCAGACCTTAGGCCAAAACAAAGTTTCCTCCCTCAGTTGCTTCTTTCAGTCATTTACCCCAGACAAAGAAGCAAAGTATTCAATATGTACAATTGATAGCAAAATGTAGGGCTGTTTCTGTGGCAAACCTGACTATACCTGACTGTCTGAGATAGCTTTGACTGTCAAATTGACATAGTCTAGAGTCACATCAGAAGAAATGGCCACTAAGGAATAGCCTATATCAGATTGACCTATGGTTATGTTAGTGGGGAGTTGGCTGTCTTGATTATTGATTGATGAGGATAGCTTAGCTCTCTGAGGGCAATACCATGTGTAATATAGTAGTCATGTGCTGTATGTACAAGCTAACTATACATGAATAAGTGCGTGAGCCAGGAAGCAGCATTGTTCCATGTTTTCCAGTTCGTGTTTCTGTTTGAATCCTTGCTCTGACTTATTTCAAAGACAAAGTATGATCTCAAAGAGTAAACGAAATTAAACCTTCCTTACACTAAGATTTTTTTGGTCCTGGTGTCTGTTATACCAACAAAGAGGAAGCTCAAACACTAACTTTTGAATTGGCTTGTGAGAGGAGAATGGAAGAAGTTGAAGCTTTCTGTGAACGAAATGCTAGGATGTAGTGAGCATAGGTTAATGTTCCCTCTGAAGAAAGGGAAGGCAAGCAGAATGTTAATTGAAATGTTGGTGGTGATATACATGGAGCATATCTCTCTTGGCCTAGGTGAATATTAAATGTTCAATAGACACGTTTTTGGCTCATAAGATTTCATTCTTTTTTTTTTTTTTTTTTTTTTTGTGCTGGGGACCGAACCCAGGGCCTTTGCGCCTGCTAGGCAAGTGCTCTACTGCTGAGCTAAATCCCCAACCCCATAAGATTTCAAAGAGGAACAAAGACTATCAGGAATTGACATGAGGTCATTCATGCTACAGTCTGGCATAGCATCTGGCTATAATTTGCCAGGTCCTGAAAGTTTTAGTGAATCTAAATTCTAAAATGATAGACTAATTTGTTTGACTGAGGATGTTTTAAGAAAACCCCTCTTCAAGCTCTGTCATGATTTGTGCCATTTTAGAGTGAAAGAACAAAACATAAAGGAGGAACAGGAAAACATGCACTTTCCTGGGAAAGGAGCATGAACATCATTAAAGTTGCAGGCATAGCTTGCAAGGTGCAACAGACTGCATCTATCCTTGTTAAAGGAGAAAACTGAAAGCCGGCACACTTTATACTGCACTGAGAAGAATCGTGCCTCGTGAGCTAGAATCCACCCATCAAAGGCTTCCAGCTGTAAAACTGAAGACCCATTTGGAAAACATTCATTTGAAAGAATAGTGCCTGTAACGAGTCCAGAGACTGCCTCCATGGTGATTCACTGCTTGAAAACTGCTGCCTAAGAAAACATTTCCCAAAGTTCAACTGCACAAGCCCTTAGCCACTGTAGTCATAGTCCAAGCAGGACAAGCTGCTTTGTTTATTTGTTTATTTATTTGTTTATTCATTCATTTACTCATCCATCCATTCATATAATTGTGGAAAGGAGTATGCCATGCTGCTGGCAAACACTTGGAAGTTGTTCCTTTTTGTCTACCACATCCAACTCAGGTCCTCTTGCTTAGCAATAAGTACCTTTACCCCCACCTCCCCCCCTGAGTAATCCCTATAGGATACACCTTGAGCATCCTAGAGAAATTGGCATGTTTTCCCACATAGTGCTGGTCTTTAAGACATGCAGAACACAAAAATTATAGAGCCATGGAAGCTTACCTCAACATTCCAGGTATCTGCTGAGATCAGGCAATGTGTATTATGCTTGGGGTTGCATGTGATGAAAGTTAGATAGAACCTAAACTCTAATGGAAATCCAAGGATGTTGAAATGCTATGTATATGGGACATCTACTGAGGAAAACTGCAAAGACCAAGTTGAATCAGCACAAGAGAGAAACCAGGTGTGACCCAGGAACAGGACTGGAAAGGAGGCAATGTTACTCCAACTCTTGGGAGTCTGGACAATGTTATCATTAGTTCAAGAGGTCAGACAAAGAACTGCAAGTTATGGTGGTTGTGATTCTTGATTTGGTCTTCCCTTGCTATGCTCCCTTTTATAGTAGGGACGTTTAATTTGTAGCACTATATGTTGGAAGTATACAACTTTACATTTTATTGTAGTAGACCTCACAGTTAAGAGATCACCATTGATGATCTTGGAAAACACTTTGGATTTTTTAACAATATTGGAACTGTTAAAAAACCATGGGATTTTTGTAGTTATACCAAATGCATTTTACAGTATAAAATGGCCATGACGCAATGGAGGATGGGAGTAGAATGTTATAATTTCATGCAAAATACCCTACACCTGGTCACTGTCTACCGGTACTGCTTAAGAGGGCTATAGAACCTTTTGGATATGGGTTCTATATGGGAGATGTAAGGCCACTGTATGCAGGATTTAGGGGAGTACCCTAACCCTAGTTTTGGACTACACACAGCTTCCTGACTGTCACTGCAGTGTCACCAGCCACCTCATGCTTCCAGTGTCCCAAATATACAGTTTTAATGCCACTGAGCCTTCTCCATCATGATTAACTCTATTACTTAAACCATGAACCAAGATAAACCTTTCTTCCCTTGAACAAAATACTGTAGGTTTTCACACTGCATTGAAGATGACTTTCATTGTAATTAAAATTATGGTCCATTCTTAACATGCACTAAGCCTGCAATGGAACAGAACAAATCTTACCACAAAAATCTAGCATGATCACAAGGGTCAGTTTCTTTGACATATTTAACAAGTTTCTTTGTTTTCTTAAGGAACTTTTATGGTCTTTAAAATCAGACCATTCTCTTTTTAAATAATCATCTTTTTCATTTTTATCCTTGTCATCTTTGTCTTCTGTGCTGTTGTCTGATTTGACTTGCACATCACAAATTGCCAGTGGCCAATGACTTTGCTTACATTTAAGTAATTTGCTTGAGCTTTGGTGTTCTAACTCATGAAAATCATAACTTTAACTTATAATCATTTACTTTCAATTTGCTGTTTATTATCCTAAATTGTAACTGTGGCTGACATTCAAAAAATATAACAACGGTCCAGAAATAGTGGCGTAAAGCAAAAAGAGATGTTCAAGGGGAAACTACACTTTGCAAGTCATTAACTCATTACTATGTAAGTTCTGTTTTTAGCAACTATTGCCTTGGCTGGTGAGACAACACAATAGGTGAAGTCTCTTGTCACCAAGGCTAAGAACCTGAGTTCAACTCCTGGGATTTACATAGTAGAAGGAGAGTTCATACAACTTAGCTTCTGACCACCACATGAACATTTAGTATAAACACACACACACACACACAAACACACACACACACACACAAATAAACATGCACAAACAATAAAATGTAAATGAACATTTTTAAGAAGAACATATGGAAATTCTATTTGGTAGTATTATAAAATAAAAATGTGATCGATACTATTATATTTTTAAAAAAATAATTCTAGATATGTCATCTCATGTGTCTGAGAAGAGTCTTAATTAGCAATGATGAAAGGTCTTCCAAACCTATAAGATGAAATGTTCTGAAGAGAAGAGAACCTTTGCAGAAGGGAGAGAACTTTCACTCTGACCTGAAATGAAAGCGAATGAAAGCGCTGCAGAGCCGTCCTGCACACCAAGCCAAGTTCTTCAAGCAGGTGAGTTGAAAAGCCTTCATTACTCCACATGGTGCACAGCAAAGCCTCATACCTGACTACAAAACACAAGGAGCAAATATAGAATGTGTCAAAAACTATGAAATGCTCAATTTTCAGGAATTGTAAGGGAAAGGCAATTAGGAAGACAGCTCCCTTGTGTCACATGGACTTCAAGAGTGTTACTGCTAAGGTGTTTTCTCTTCAGGTTCCCCTACTTTAGGCCAAGGATGCTCCTGATGCAGGGCAGCCCCAAGGAGGAAGTGAAAGTGTGTGTACACAGGTATGTGTGAGAGAGAATGTGAGTGTACACATGCATGAGAAAAAGGGTGTGTCTGTGAGAGTGTGTATGAAAGCGTGGATGCCTATGTATGTGAGAGAGTAAATGTGTGCACATGTGTATGAGTGTATATTATGTCCGTGTCTGCTGTGTGTGATAGATTGTATGTGTGTTTGCATATCTGAGAACGTACAGATGTCTGTACTGGGGATGGGCATGTAGGAAAGATCTCTCTCTCTCCCCCCCATCTCATCTCATCTCATCTCAAGTGCCAAATTTATGGAGCTGACTTAACTAGGATTGTTTGTGTACTCCAAGAAGTATTGACTATAGAACAGACTGTAGATGGATGGTTCTTAAGAAATTGCCGGGACCACCATAGAGAATATACCACTTGGAGTGATGTGGGTCATACTACAGAATTTTTTGCCAAATCAATATAAAAATCAATCCTAAACCAATGAGACAGCAAGTAAACAATGTGCGCTGTAATTAGAACAATCTGTTCAAAGTCCTCCAAGCCGACACAATCTCTGTGTAAATGCTGTGGATCCACTCTCCGGTCTTCATGCCTTCCCACTGATCTGCCTCCCCAGCCTTCACACATACAATCTTACACATCATCTCTTCACTCTCAGGTGTGACTGAGAAATCTCTCTGCCCATCCTCCTGTCCATCTCATATCATCACTGAATGTCCAACAAGATCCAACGGAGAACACATTCACATGTGGCATCTCATTCTTCCTCTCCTAGTCTACTTCATTCTTTTCTTATCCCAGCAATGGCAGTCCCCAATCCAGTCACTCAAGCTTCCTCTTTTACTCCCTGTATGTGTTTCTGCTTTATTCTCCTCATGGTCCCTAAACTCCCCATATATCGTACCAAAACACTTAAACTGCCACCCATTTGCAATCATAGCTCCAACAGAACGATTATTTTCTGAAGCTTTTTATATGTCATTACCCTAAAATACTGTTTGGTACCTTTATAAGTACAGATAAAAAATATCCAACATGCAGTAGATGCTTATAAAGTTTTGAAATATGTGATCATTATATTTACTATTGATGTCACTGGATTTGAAATCATCTAGAAGATATACCTTTGAGTGTGTTTTTTGAGAAATTAGCAGAGATTTTTTAACTAAAAAGAGAACACCTCTATTGGATGTGAGTGTTCTGTCTAATGGGCTGGAGAGCTAGACTGAATAAAAGGAAGGAAAGAAAATGACCCCAACACCAGCTTTTATCACTGTCTGCTTCCTCCCTCCACAGAGACACATACTAATGATGCTGACCTCCATCACCATGTAAACCTCGCCTCCCTTAAAGTGTTATTGTCAAGTATTTGATCTCAACAAGGAGAAAACTGATTAATATAGTGGGACAAATTTTTTTCTGATAATCCTTAAAGATTCTTTAGTAATCTTCAAAATCCCTAATGAGTATATAATCATGGTAGAACTATGATGTATTGTCCTAGGATTGCCTCCACCCCTATCTTCTTCATCTTTCTTCCAAATTGTGTTCTAATATAAAAACTCTGTGAAAGAACAAATGTGAACATGACATCAGTGATTACCAGTTAAGCAACAAGAGAAAGATATCAGCATCAGCACCACTCTCATTAGTAAGTTACTGATGAGAGAAAATCAGATGAGAACACTCCTGCTATTACACATAATTTGTCTTGTTAGCTCTGAAGGCAGTTCTCATCAGTTTGGGAAGTAAGTTCTGAGTTGATGAACTCGGACTGAATTTATACTTGTTTAACACACAGGGGTTTTCTTTGTTTGTTTGTATGTTTGGTTGGTTGGTTGATTGTTTAGTTTTTGGTTTTGTTTTAATGTGACATCAATTTTTGAGAATTAGGAGAAAGCACAGAACCGTTCAGATTTGTAGTTTATTATGAAAACTGATAGAGCTGACTGTACTTGTCCTGAATTTCTGCATAAATGTCATCAGTAGATCTATGAGTTGTTCCATTCTGATAGACAATTATCTCTCCACCATTGCTATCCTGCCAGATTCATGAATTCAAAATACCTTTTGTGGGGTCCCTATGGGCACATAAGTAGGCAGCTATAACGTGAGAGCCCAAATTCTTCCAAAGAGTGCTGGTATTTAAGACCCATACTGCTTAGTGCTGTAAAACAAAGAAGAAAATATATAGGTTTACCTATCACCCTTCTGGGGAATCTCTGGCCTAACTGTTCTCTCAGATACAGGGCTTGCAGTTTTATAAACTAAACCAAGCAGACATGCCATGCAATATTCCAGTGTTCTCTCATTGGTGATACTCAGAAAGCAATGAACGAGAATAATTCTTTTGTTTTTATTTAACTCAATGGCAAGAAAATATATAGAAGGTACTGGGAATATATCCTGTTACTTTCAAAGGATTTTGCATTGAAAATACTATTTCTCTTACATTCAATACACAGCAAGTATTCAATGACAGATGGTCATTTCAAGTGCTGTGGTCTATCTCTCTATATAATGAAAAATATATAAACCTTCTGTTGCACAGCATAGGCGCAAGGCTTAAACACCTGTTTCAAATTACTCCGATACCATAAACATTCTTTAAATTGGAAAGCCCTGCATTTTAAGAAAGTGAGAGGCACCACAGCCAACTGTACTAAATTGAGTAGGCTTGGGTCCAGTGAGCAGTAGAAACAGAAAATTATGCCAGTAGCTACTGGCAAACACATAGTGGTAATAATATTTCTAAGTAGGCACATAGTTAAGATCTACTGCTTTAAAATCCTGTATATTCTCAAAAATGTGCTGAAAATAAATCTATATTTTTCATCCTCGATACTTCTGACATATCTTACTTCTAAACTCATATTTTGGGGTACATGTTTAAGGTGCAATATTTAATTAGTGTTCTAATTAGAAAAAAAGATTAGTGATATTTTCTAATAGGATTCCTTCCTGTGCTCATCAGTTTGATAATATTTCACTCAAGAACTAAACCACTACCTATCAATCCCATCTAACAAGTCCAGAAAAACAGGAGGTGTGAGATCTTGTCAGTATGTAGTGAGGTTATCACCATACACTTCTGATTCCATAGGCGAACATCTGCTAACCCAAAGCCTTCATAATGAAGAACTGTCAAATTACTGAAAAGCAGCACATCATCCAATAATTAACCTGGAAAGATCACTTGCCCAAGGCATCATGCCATAGCAAACAGATGTTGTTCCTGTTTCCTATCCGGAAAAGAGGTCAAATGTTTGAAAGCACAGTCTGCCTCCTACCTTGTGGTTGTACATTGGTTATCTAATTTTTTTTTTCATTTTGCATTGTATGAAAATCAGAGGGAGTTTTTGGTTGATTGACTGATTAGAACATCTCAAAGGTAAACTCATCTTTAGAGTAATTATGGAATTTAGCCTGACTTCAAGATTGGATGGTAACAAATAAGTTATTAGGATGCCCACCAGTTAACATAGAAGACAATTAGAGTATATAAGCACTACCACCAAAGACCTGCCAAAATACACAAAATAAATTCAAATTCAATAAAAGAGCATTGAACACAACTTTATTTTCTATATATATTAGCACAATGGACTGGTCTGGATAAATTTGTAACATCTTTGCCAGGAAGCGAATAATTGAAAAAAAAAGCAATGCTTTTGAGCTACTGGATAATAACAGAAATTACTGAAATTTAGAGGATAAAATCATTCCATTTCATTTCATTCTTGGTGGGTCAAAAATAAATGCAATTTTATAGCTTGATAGATATTACTTTTCAGTAAAACTAAGGATTGTATTTAGACATTAAGACCCCTTAGGCTTTTAAACATAGCCCAGTAGATTGACTTTTTATTGTAATATTTAAAGAAATTCACATCTTATTTTTTACTTAAATGTTCTTCAAAAATATTTCCATATATGCTTTTTAATAGGTATAAAATGAATTGATAGCAACTCTCTCAGTTCTACATTCTCACTGCCAAAATACAGGCATTATGTGTAAGCCTTTCTAAAATTTAATCTGTATTATGAAAATATTACACTTACTGTTCTGCATTATCATATTTTTATTTAAAAATATCTTATACAAAATTCCCTATTATCATACAAAGGATTTACTTTATCCTTTCTAATAGATACACACCTCATTCTCTGTAATAGACACATACTAGCCTCTATTAAAATGGATGTACCACAGGGTTTTTTTTTAATATTTTCTAACAGATGGCTGTTTTGTCAGCTTTCAATTTTTGTCTATTTTGAGACTGTGTTTCAATTAAAAACATTCCTCCCTCCAAGCCCTCCTGGATCTCCCTCTCCACACTTCTTCAAATTCATAGCCTCTTTTTTCATCATCTGTTATTGCATGAATATACATATCTCTACATGCATATGTATTCCCAAATGTAACCTGGTCAGTCCCTATGATGTAACCTGCATGTATATTTTTTTTTCAAGACTGACCCTTTGGGACTAGACAACAAACTAATGAGTTCTTCCCTGGCGGGGCTACCCATCCCTTTCCCAGCTTTACTCTTCATTACCCTGTAGCTCTCCACTTAGGGTTGGAACCTAGCAGTTTTTTCCTCATCTAGTGTGACGTATTCATTGGTGTCACCCTTGTTCAATTCCTATTTGGTCAGTCATTGGTGATACTTCATAGGTGAAGCTGATATTGTTAGAAAACACGCTCTCCCGGCATAGTCCCTAATCTGTTTCTCACAATCTTTCCACTGCTCCTTTTGTGACAATCCCTGAGCCTTTGGTACGGGTGTTCTGATAGATGTATCCATTCAGACTGAAGTGCACAAAGCTGTGTATTGATTGGCAATAGTTTCTGATAATGTTCTCCATCTATTGCAAAGACACATTTAGGAGGGGTGAAAACTACACTTGTCTGTGAGTGTATGAACAGATTTTATAGACTGTGATTAGACATCATGCTGCTTTAGTAAGTTGGTAGTTATAAATTCTCCTCTAATAGCCAGATAATAACCTAATTCTCCTCTAATAATCTAATAACCTAAATTCTCTTTTAGTAATAATGTCACTAGCACTGAATAGTTAGCTAAATTTCTAGTACCAGGCAAAGCTTCCCTTTTGTTGAGTGGGTATTAAGTCCAATTAGAGAGCAGTTGGTTACCTCTAAGACATGATTACCACTATGGCGTTTGTAAGGGAACCATGCCATGTTGATGGTTGATATGATTCATAGGTATCATAGTTGAGTGAAGTTGTTGTTGGCCTCGCTCCTTCGGAAACTTGCGCAACACCTTCAAGTACCATGATAGTCCTCAGGGAGGAGCCATTAAGGTCAGCTCCGGCAATGTGGCCACTGAACTCTGTTTCCGAAGTGCATGGTATCTTCAGAGATAAGAACTGACCTTCCAGCTCATGGAGGTAACCAAGGGCAATAGGCTAGAACGTATGTTTTGGAAGCCTTTTGAACTATCCCAGCCAATTCAAAAGAGGATGTCTCATTGGTATTGCAGGCTTTGTTAGGTGGTTTTGGGCTCTTAAAGGGAGTGCTGGCAACCCAAATGAGAAGTTTGGTAAAAATATGTATGTGTATTGACACACTGAACGACATGAGTTATAGGGTTTTTTCCCCTTTTTCTCTCCTCCTTCCAATTAGGTAGATATTAAGTAGTATAATCCTTTGTGGCTTTTTAAAAATTATTTATTTTTTTATTTATAAATTTATTTTATTTATGAGTACACTGTAGCTGTCTTCAGACACACTAGAGGAGGGCATCAGATCCCATTACAGATGGTTGTGAGCCACCATGTGGTTGCTGGGAATTGAACTCAGGACCTCTGGAAGAGCAGTCAGTGCCCTTAACCTCTGAGCCATCTCTCCAGCCCTTTTTAAAGCCACTTATATTGTTATTTTACCTGTCTCCCACATCCTCTAGCTTGATTTTTTAACTTTTAAAATTATGATTACATTTTATTTTTATAGTCCAGTCATTATCCCCCTCAAGGTCTAACCTCCCACAGTTCCTCTTCCCATTCCTCCTCACCCCTGTCTCAGAGAGGATGTCCCCACCCCCATCCATGCCAGGCCTTCCCACTCCATGACGTTTCAAGTCTTTCAAGGGTTAGTTGTATTTTCTCTCAATGAGGCCAGACCAGGCAGTCCTCTGCTGTGTATATGTCAAGGGCTTCAGACCAGCTAGTGTATGCTGCCTGGTTGGTGGCTCAGTGTCTGAGAGATCTCAGGGGTCTGGGTTAGTCGAGACTGCTGGTCCTCCTATGGGGTCACCCTCCTCCTCAGCTTCTTCCAGGCTTTCCCTATTTCAAGCACAGGGGTCCCTGACTTCAGTAGATTGGTTGGGTGTAAGTATCTGCATCTGACTCTTTCAGCTGCTTTGTTGGGCCTCTCAGAGGACAGCCATGTAGGCTCCTGCCTGTAAGCACACAATGGTGCTTACAGTAATAGTGTCAGGCCTTGGAGCCACCCTTTGAGATGGATCCCAAGTTGAGCCTGTCACTGAACCTCCTTTCCCTCAGGCTCTTCTCCATTTTTCTCCCTGCAGTTCTTTCAGACAAGAACAATTCTGGGTCAGAGATTTTGACTGTGGGATGGCAACCCCATCCCTCCACTTGATGCCCTGTCTTTCAACTGGAGGTGGGCTCTGCAAGTTCCCTCTCTCCACTGTAGGGCATTTCATCTAAGGTCCCTCCCTTTGAGTCTTTCACGCCCCAGGTTTCTGGTACATTCTAGAGCCACCCCCCAACTCCTACCTCCTGAGGTTGCCTGTTTCTGTTCTTTCTGATGGCTCTCAGGGTTTCAGTCCTGTTATCCCCAACCCAATACCTGATCATATTCCCTCTTTTCCCCTCTCCCTCCCCTCTCCCTTTGCCTCCTATAATTGCTTTCTTCTCCATTCCAAGTTGGATTGAAGCATCATCACTTGGGCTCTTTGACTTATTAACCTCCTTGAGTTCTGTGGATTCTGGTATCTAGAGGTATTCTGGAATCTTAAGTATTCTGTACATTTTTGGCTAATGTCTACTTATTAGTGAGTACTTACCATGCATGTCCTTTTGAGTCTGAGTTACCTCACTGAAGTTGATATTTTCTAGTTCTATCCATTTGCCTGCCCTCATGATGCCCTCATTCTTAATAGCTGAATATTATTCCACTGTGTAAATTAACCACATATTCTGTCTCCATTCTTCCATTGTGGGACATCTGGGTTGTTTCCAGGTTTTAGCTATCACAGGTAAGGCCACTATGAACATGGTGGAGCATGTGGCCCTGTGGTATGGTGGGATGTCACCATCAATGGAATAATTTTCCTTTACAAATTGTAGCAAATAGCTCAAGCCTCTGTGAATGAAGAATGAAAGGAGAATGTCTCGTAAAGGCTGGAAAAGGTTTTCTACCTACCTCTGTGAGGGTTTTAATCCACCTCACTTTTATCATCGGTGTAAATATTAATTTTAATATAAATGTATATAGTAAATTAGCACTGTAGCCATTTTTATCCTCGCTAGTTCCCCAATAACAATAGAGAGAGACCAAGATTTATTTTCAAGCTTCACCGCAATACCTGAGCAGTTGATTGATCTAGCTTAATCCCCTAAACTAATCTAGCTACCTCCCCGCCAAAATCTCCACAGTAGTTGCATTATGGGCCTTCCATGCTTCATCTGAGTTCTCATGAAACCCTTTCTCCAGCCTGGTGGAAGTCCTCCCATTCTCTCTTCTACCTAGCTGACTGATCAGCTTTTATTGGCAAGACTGAGAATAAATTGTTAAAATTGTTTATACAAACTTGAGACAGTTGATTCTTGACATAGTATCACAATGCTTGTCCAGATTGTAACAAGTTATGAGGGCAGAAAAAACAACATTTGAATAACACAAGAATAACTTTTACAAAATGCACAAAAACATTATGCCTACCATCACCAATGCAGACAGACAGACAGACAGACACACACACACACACACACACTCACCATTATTTAATTCTGTCTCATTTCCCCTTTACACAGTCAGCTGCTTATATAAAATAAACACTGTAGTTATCTGAAGCAAAATAATATGAACATTTCCTCCCCCTTTTCTACGTGTATGTATATATTTCCCTCGCTCTTTCTTTGTGTATTCATGTATGCATTCACACACCACAATATGCCTACCAATCTCTCTGTCTTAACATATAAATGAAAAGAATATTAGGCTTAGAGTACAGCATAGTGGAGGGACACTTGTTCATGCTGTATAAAACCAAAACCTGCGGAAAAAAACTAAATGCATGTGTGATGGAGAGTCTCTCTCTCTCTCTCTCTCTCTCTCTCTCTCTCTCTCTCTCTCTCTCCCTCTCTCACACACACACACACACACACACACACACAACACATCAACACACCAACACACACATATACACACACATACACACACCACATGCACAATTAAGGCAACAGTGTAGAATATCATTATTTTAATTGTATCAATATGAATCTTTAAAAATATTTTCCATGCTTTTGATGTTACACCAAAACTGAAAAGATAAAAAGAAAAAAAAAAGGTCTTGGTCACAGATTGCTACAAAATGGTAAAACCATTATGACATTATAGATGTGAGTATCTAGATATACTCATCTAACTCCACAATGAAAGAATCTCTAATTTCATAGTACCTTCAATGTATACACCTGCTTTTAACATTTTTCCTGATATTTACACAGAAAATATTATACATAGATGGTGAGAGAGATTATTTGGCCATGGGAACACTGATTTATATGACGGTGGCATTTTCTTTGTAGGTTCCTGTCATTTTTTTCTTGTAACCTTCGGAATCTAGTGATGCTCAGTCTTAACTTCCCCCAGTTTCTAATATGAACTAGGCAGAAAATTTTGGAAAAAACAGCACTACCAAGCCCTCCTTCTATCAATCAAGGAGTAATAGCACTCCTATCTTGTAGGAAGCCCTCTATGAAGTAAATTGGTTTCTATGACTCTAAAATTGAGTTGCCTGTAAATATGCCAATGATTTGCTGAGTCATGGCAAATTTTTCCTTACAAATGCAATACCTTTTAAAGCGATTTAAGTACAGAAAATCTATAAGCTTTTTAACATGGCTCTAGATAATCAACAGTTTATTGTTTTTGACTACATTTTTGGAATATTATGTAAGTATGCATATGTATTTCATAACATACCATAAACTCTTTTTCCACCTGATTTCCTCAGCCAAATACCAGCTTTGATTATTTTCTAGTAATCTCTAGAGCCTGAATTTTCTTTCTTCCTTCCTTTCTTTCCTTCTTTCTTTCTTTCTTCTTGAGTTCAAATAACTTCCTCTATTCTCCAAATTTCCAATTTTGCTTCAAAGTTTCCCATTTTTATAACTTCTTGATATATAAAGGGTCTGTGTCTCTTAATTTTACCTCTATTGTACCTTACCTCTTGTCCTGGGCACAAAGCAGAGGGTAACTCTTGGAGCTCCTTAAGGTCCTACCAACTTTCCCCAACAAAGACTGGACCAGTTTCCTTATCATCTGACCTTGGATTAGCAAATATCTGAGTACTGATGTGTCATAGATTATTACTGAAAGAGAGAAAGAAAATTCAATGATCCTGACAGTGCTCTAATTGGGAGTAACCAAGGAAAAAGGATATATGAGTTATAAGCAAGAACTCCCTTATTACTGTCTTTGAGGCCACTTCTCATCAACCATCATGGCATCCTGTGCTAGAATGCTATGCTGGAGTTTTCAAACATTAATGTTTTCATAATATATCAGATTTATTTAGATTTCTTTGAGGAATAGTTCAGGCATCAATGGTTTCTAAAACCACCCAGCAGACTCTAACGTGTCACCATTATTGGGTAGCCAGTGTTTTACATTACAGTAAACTATGTCATTAAACAAACAAGCAAAAATCAAGGTGTTTGAGAGAAAGGCTGTGCTTATTGGTAATTATCAAAATTACTTAGCTGAAATTATAAATGTTCTCTAGTTTGAAGAACTAATATTTATCACTTCACTCTATAGCTCAGTAAGACCGTGAGATATAAGAAGAAACACATATGCACATATATTTGACCTCTGTCCCTGGACATAGAGATTCTTAAGTCACTTGTAGTAGAAGCATTAGGAGAGTCTTTTGTGCTAATATTTGGTCTTTGTCTCTGGTTTCTGACAGAAAGCTCTTAAGACCTCTGTAATTTCTAGAGTGTCAGAGACTGCTGACAGAGAGCTTGTAAATCCCTGGAAATTTTCTAGGTGATAAGAGAACTTGTAACGAGGTGACTCTTGATGGGCTCCCAGATGCCTTAGGGAGGGAGCTGGTAGCAAGAGAGTCAATCATGCTATCAGAACTTCAGTCAAGTTCCTTAACATCCTAGAAAAGGAGAAAGACTGAAGAGTAACTTAATCACCATGGGAAATAATTTAATCAGTCATGTCTATTTAATGATGCCTCCACACAAGCCTCAAGGGATAAAGTTTGGATGGTTTCCTAATAGCTGTAGGCATGGAGAAAAGAAGGACACATGGTTACAGAGGACATAGAAACTCTGTGAACTTCTGTATGCCTTCCCCTGTACATGTCTTCCAATAGGCTATTCATTTACACCCTCTGCAATACTTTATTAAAATATATAAATATAATAGCCTCTCTAAATTCAGTGAGTTCTTCTAGCAAAGAAACCAGACCATCAAGTTGGTCCGCTGTAGAAACTTCCTATTTATAAACAGTTAGTTAGAAACCTTCGGTTTGCAACTGACATATAAAGTAGAGGTAGTTTTATGTGATCAGATCTTTCCCCTGTGGGATCTTATCCTATCTCTGCATAGCACTGAATAGAATTATAGGACACACAACTGGTGCCTGAAGGCTAATTGTTTGGTGTGTAGGAAACCCTCATATGCACATGCAAGGACACATACACCCACACACAACGTCCTAAAAATTATGCTGTAAGGAATGTGAGAATAGGCAAAATTGTTTGTTTTTCAGTAAAAGAATCATAAAGTAGATATTAGGAGTCCAGACACACTATAACACACAACAGTGGAGGCATAGATAACATGCCCAACATATATATTTAGGATTCACAGTAAGGACTAAATTACATGTTTGTTTATGCCTCACCATGCTACTGACACAGCAGTTCATCCACACCCACCACTGCTGCAAATCCTACCTCATTTCAAGCTTACTGAGGGTACCTGTCATTAGATTTCATATCTGGCCCCTGAGAATCATCACAGAAGAGAAATGAAGAAGTGAAGTAGTCTTAAACACCCACGGAATTCTATTTCATTCAGGACAGCCATTCAATCAACCAGGCGCCGCGTCTTTGACATTCTGATAACAGAAAACAATTCCTTTCTTTTGCCAGCTCCCTGGCATATCACTATCAAGTTTCTCATGTCACGTCCACTTCAATTTCAATTTTACCCTAGGACACAAGCACCTCAGTCTGGTCAGTTCAGCAGCATACCAATGACGGGGAATATAGCAGCCTATAAAAGAGAGCTGGATGAAAAGGGCTCCTAAACGCTTTTCAGAGCATCCATGCATCATCTGCTTTCAGTGGAGTGATATTTTAGAATCACCCACTCAAGTTGACACAGACTCTGAATGAAGAGGTCTGACCCTTCCTATGATAAGTTCCAACGCCATTAGTCTCTCTAATGCAGGCTGAGCACTGATGAAAGCACTCCCCTTGCTGCCTGGCATAGACAGATAGAATGTTTTCCTTGCAAAACAGCAGAAACCCATTTAAAGCTTTAACTCTGAGGTTTAACAAAGTCTAGGAATCTGGTTTCTCAAAAAGTAAATCGCAAAGATCTGAGATTTAATGTTATTTCTGAATATTTAGTGAAGGCCAGTAACCTCTAGCTTGAATGCCTTGCCATTTGATCAGTACTGGGGAGTTACTGATACATAAGTAGTACAGTCAGTTTTGCGTGTATAAAGATTAAAAGAGAGAGGAGACAATTTAAAGGTGCCTCTGCAAATTATATAGCCCCTAGTGAAGGCTCAACATTTACACAATTTTTCCCTTCTATTTTTTACAAATTAATGAAATTTCTTTAAGGACACTGATAACAAATTTCGCTCAAAGAAAAGATTGGAGTAAAACATCCTTTCTTTATAAACAGGAAGTTTGCATCTGCTGTATTTCCAGTTGTGTGCTAGAAGATGCACATTGGAGTCTCAGTGCCTTTGGTACTAAATTGCTTCCCTTTGAATCAGATAAATGTTATTTTAAATTCACACAAAGCATATCTACCCAACTCTTTAAAGTAATATGGAATAATATACTAAAGAAACATGAGTTAATGGAACAAAAATAAAACAAGATCTCTGCAAGAAAAAAATGATTGCATCTTTAAAAATAAAACTATTTTATGCCTTTTGGCTCAAAAAAAAGCTATCAAGGTATTACTAAATGATAAATCAAATGATTCTTGACTATATCTGTTATATGAATGGAGAAAGCGCATATTCTAAAAATATAGATAGATACAGATAGAAAATAGAAAAAAATAGATGAGGCTTTTGCCTCTGCTTTAGGTATTTGATCTTTTGTGTTTTATTTATAATTAATAGCCTTAAACTATAATGTCAACAATCTTTTTATAAGCTACCTAAATCCATTTAAAGAGTAGAATAGAAATAAACACATGGTACGTGCACAAAAGTGTCCTCTTTATTTTTATTCATATGGGAACATATACAGAAAAACAGAACTGTAGATAAACAAAACAACAAGTAGAAAAGACCAAATTGAAAGTGAAAAGTACACTATTCTAATTTTCTTTCTTTTCTCTTGCTTTTCTTTTTCTTTCTTTTCTAAGGCTGGCACAAAATTTGCTATATAATTGCAATAAGAGTTCCCATGAGGCTGTATATTTGAATGCTGTGTCTTAGTGGAATTGTTTAGGAAGAATTGAGAAGCGCAGCCTCATTATAAGAGATGTGGCCTTGTTGGAAGAGCTTAACACTAAGGAATATACTCTGAGATTTTATAAGCCCAGCTCAGCTCAAGCCTGCTCTCTCTCTCTCTCTCTCTCTCTCTCTCTCTCTCTCTCTCTCTCTCTCTTTCTCTCTCTGCCTGCAGCCTGTGGATCAGTATTTAAAGCTCTCAGCTACCACTCTAGCACCTTGCTGCTCTTTACCTGTTCTCCACACCATATTGCTTATGGACTAACCCTCTAAAATGGTCATCGAGACTAGAATTAAATGTTTTTTTTTTAAGTAAGAGATGATTGGTTATGGTGTCTCTTCACAACAATAGAACAATAACTAAGACTGCACCCAGGGGTAATCCTGAACATCCGATCTTCCTACCTCTACCTCTTGAGTGCTGAAATTGCAAGCCTGTACTGCCATGTCTGCTTTTTAATTCTGATTTTATGACTATCTAATAGATTCCCATAAAATCATTACATCTTACTCTAGCAATACATGTAATTAGCATTTCAATCAAGACATTAAATAATTATTCTTATAAGCTCCAAATCAACACAGAGGTCTCAAGTGACCCAAATTATTCCAAAAGAGATCATCCGATATATGCTTTCTAGGCTGAGGTTAAATCGTGATAGTTACCTTCTTTTTAAAACTCTCACACTATACATGGGTATCCTCACACAGATCTGCACAGTATCTTTTCACACTTTTGTGCTCTTGTTGTGCTAAGGCTTTGGGACAAAAGGAAAACGGGTCAGAAATGCTTTGTTCAGTCATGAGTCATACTGCAGCTGAACACGAGTTCGGTGCGGCTGAATCACCACCGTATATTAAATAACATATTGTGAAGGGGTAATGCATAAGATAAAGGTAGTTGCTGAGAGCTTGATGACAATATTGATGCCAGCACAAAAAATCTGGCAAGAGATACTTCTCTCCATCTGAATAGAAATTGTGGATAGACAAGGAACAGTTTTCCTGACATTATTGACCGGCAGGGCTCAAGGCTCAAAAGCTGAGCTAACACTGATTTATTACTCACTACTTCACAACCAAAGGTGGTAACTCCAAGCTCTCCAAGCCACAGACTTGTTCAATGTACTCAATGCTTGCTTTTATGGCTTTAAGGTACCCCAAACCTAGCACTTATAGTTGAAGCTCCTGAGCTTCTGCTATTAGAACATTCAGCTCTTTAGTGCTTTTCTCAGGACCTGGGCATGCAGTCCCTAGTCTTGCCTTATCTCCGAGGCTCTTACAACCTCTCTTCATCAACAGACTCAGCATCTTTTAGTTTCTGCTGTCAGCCATTGTCAGGAACTCTTCTGCTACATTCTACCATAATAGGTCAGCACTTCCCTGATCAGGGAGTTCAGAATTGCTCCGATGATTCCTCTCTTTGAGGAACGCTGCTACTGTCAGGACCGGAAACCTACACTTCTTTCTCTACTCTGTGCAGGCAGCCCAGTGTGTTCTCCCTGTGATAAAGTCTACAGGGAGGCAGAGATACCATTAATCCAGAGTTTTTATTGAGCTTAATTTTTCAATATTGGAGTAGAACAGTATACACAGGAGAGAAACTCTCTTATATTAAACAGAAAGTGGCAAACTATTTCCTAATTAGGTAGAGAAAGGACCTATAGCATGCTCTGTTCAGTTTCTAACTCCACTAATCACAAGGCTTGCATGGAGGGCATTGAAAAGCCTTAATTAAAGGCTAACAACAAGATTTTTGCTGAGTCGATGAGATGAATCCACTGCAAAGCCCCAACTAAGAGGATGGCCAAACTTGTCTAGAGTTCCCTAAGGTTTTCTTGTCCAAAGTGAAGGTTCCCAAAACAGAAATAAGATATCTGGAGTAATCTTGCCTGAATTGAGGTTTCCTGGAGTAGGAATCATGGCTTCAGTTGCATTCTAGCATAGTAGACCTTGTGACTGGGGCAATGTTGCCTCAAAATGACATAGAGTGTTCAAGATAGGAAAGGCTGATGAGAGGACTGCTTGGGCCACAGCTCATTGCTCAGTGCTTTGAAGACAGTCTGTCAGGATCAATTGACCCTGCCCTGTCCCTAAGTTTAAGCTTATTGGAAGAAAAAGTATTAAATTTTTCTTAAAATTGAGGCCTGTCAGCGATAACTTTGTTAATATAACTTAACAGTGTTTGCCTCCTACTCAAATACCTTTTAGAAGAGTTGAGTGTTTCTAATCTGTTTCTTTTTTTAATTGGATTTTTTATTTATTTACATTTCAAATATTATCCCATTTCTCAGTTTCTTATCCATAAGCCCCCCAACCCATTCCTCTCCTTCTTCTATGAGGGTGTTCCCCCTCCCATTCACCCACCCCTTCCCGACTCCCCACCCTGGCATTCCCCTACCCTGTAAGGGAGGGTCAAGTCTTGGCAGGAAAAAGGGCTCTCCTTCTATTGGTGCCCAACAAGGCCATCATCTGCTACATATGCAGCTGGAGGCATGGGTCTGCCCATGTGTACTCTTTGGGTGGTGGTTTAGTTCCTGGGAGCTCTGGTTGGTTGGTATTGTTGTTCTTCTAATCTGTTTCAACTGTGTTCCCTACAGGTGTTAAGAAGTCAGTATTTGCTAGTTCACTGTTCTCAGTGACTTAAAGACTATAATTACTATATGTAAAATGAACAAAATGTACCACCCTCTTTTGAGTGCTCTCTACTCAGTAACTTTTGTAACAAAGTGTTTTATGTGAAATTCAGAGACAACTAAGAAATAAGCATGCCAATAAACAGTTTCAAATACTGCATGCCAAATATTAAACTTCATAAAGAGAATTAAATCAAATAGAGAAAGAAGGAAACTGAAAAAAATGGGGCTGCCTCGAAATCAGAAAAATCCTTGTAGGTATGAGAACGCTTATGCTGAGACCTGAGTACCTAGAAGAAGCCATCTATCAATAATTTTAGAAATGTCGAAACAAAATGAGCATGGTAGTACATTGAGCCTCTAATCCCAGAACTTTGGAGGCAGAGACAGGTTGATCTCCATGAGTTTGAAGCCAGCCCCATCTGCATAGCAAGTTCCAGACTATAGTCCGTGCTACATGAGGAGTCCCTGTTTGCAAAAAGCAAAACAACAATTTTTTAAAAAGGGTAGAGATGATGAACAGATGAATCAGGCAGAGATAACAACAAACATGAAGATCTTAAAGCACAGTAAAGTTTGCTACATTCCAGGAGCATCACGGATGACAAAGTGACAAAATATAAATAGAAATTGGGAAGAGGGGAAGCGAGAGTTTGGGACTGCAGAAGGTTTTCAGAGCAGCAGTAAGGTGTTAATATATCAACCTTAAACAGAATCTATTTGAAAATGCCTAGTCAAATGAAATGATTTGATAAGCATTTTTTAATGTTCTTTTTAGCAGTTGAGTGAAGAAATCATTGTAGATGGACAATGAAGAAACACAAGGAGCCGGAAGATGATGTAGAAGCACCAAATGGGGAGACAGTTGATGGTTTGACTTGGAACTCAGGGAGAGACGTGATATACATGAATGCAATCAAGATACTGACCGCCCATTGGCTTGGTGTTCTTACAGGACTCCTAACAGTAAGAGTGGATGTGTCTCTCACTCGTTGGCCTGTTCCTGGGACTTTTTTTCCTTCTGTTGGATTGCCTTGTTTCAGCCCCAATCTTTTGTCTTGTTTTATTATATATTGTTTTAGCCTGTTTGGTTGTTGGCTCCTGGAGGCCTGCTCTTTTTTGAAGACCAGAGGGAAGGGGAGTTGTTCTGGGTGAGAGGAAAGATAAGATAAGAGTTAGGAGAAGTGGAGGGAGGAAAAATTGTGGTTTGGATGAATTTTTTTTTTTTTTTTAGTGCTGGTAGAACTTACAAATAGTAAACAAAGGAGAATTCAGTATATACCTCAGCTGGCCTGGCCTACTAGGAGAGTTCATGTGGAAGAGAATGGACCCAGATGAAAGAAGTCATGAGTTCTACAAGGAAAGTCTACAATGTAGTTGGAGCTATAATTCTGAAGTGAGGTAATAAAGTTAGAGCTAAAAATATAAATTTGTATATTATGTCAAACAGATGACATTTAAAGCCTAGATATATGATTACTAGCAAGAGGAATTTGGGATTAAACAATCAAATCGTAGGTAGGACATTATGAAGGACAAGCATATAAAAAAATAGTGAATAATGTCCAGAAACCATGAGGTCAAATGGGAAAGCAACTATGGCTTTAAATTAATTTTCCCATGAATGTTCAATGAATGTGGTAAATTCAGTTGGATGCATTATGACAGGTTTTATAAAAATTAGAATAATTATAATGCTAGAGATATAACGGTTTACTTGCTTATTCATTATTGGTGTTAAATAATTTCCTCTATGGATATAATAAATTTTGTTATGGGATAAATTTTATATGGGGATGACTTTTGAAATTTCTTTCAGCTAACAAACATATAAAATGAATTAAGGTATGTTATTCACTTCCATAACTTGCCTGGGACCTTCAGTTGTCAGGCAGTGAAAAGAAACACAGCAATGGGAGTCATCTCCAAGGTACATAGCCACAGCCCATATGCTGTGTTTGGTCCCCTTACACTTGACATCCTCAATTGCTTTTGGCAGCTGGCATTACCTATTTTTAAATTAAGCATTAAAATGCTGAAATATGGCCACAGTTGCAGATGGGCAAGAACAACAAACTTAATGATAATTTTGCTTGTCGTTTATTCCTCTTATTATTATCATTGTACAATAGAACTTAGGGGATTTTTATTCATTTTAAATCATTTGTTGCCATAAACAATGGAAAACTAGGCTTGCTGCCATCCACTGCAGGCACAGCTCAAGGCTTGATAAAGAGAAATGTAACACCCTCACATAGCATCATTCTTCTTCATGTTGAAACCAAATGAAACCAGGCTAACTATCTTACAAAGGAAAATGCCTCCTAACTGTGGGTCAGAATCTTCATGTGACCTTGGTGTGCCACCAAAATCCAACCAACACAGACTCAATTTCCATTTAGGAGTTTTCACCCTTCACTTCTCTTTTGCATACCAAGAATTATGGCTAATTCATGCTGCTCATCACTGGGGCCAGTGATTTTTCAGGTTCTCAATAAATGCTGAAATAAAAAGGCACCCTAAATTTCAATTCTTTGATGTCTAAGCGCCTCTATATTTTTATGAAGGAAAACAAAGTATTCTCTCAGTATAATTATTTATTTATGTATGTAGGTATGTATTTAATTATTTATTTATTAATTCATTTTGGTTAACAACTTTTTATACGACATTTGACACAGAATCTCTAGTTTCAAATAATAGCTGTCTCAAATAGTTCATGAGGAGTTGAAAGGCTAGGTGCCTGCTAAACAGTTAAGGTACTTTAAAAACATCAAATAAATATTTTGTAAGTGCTAAACACATAGAAGACTCAAATTACCAATGAAAGAATAATTAACATTTCCCAGAGTCATAGTTCCTTAGAAGTTACAAAATTTAAACAGAACCTTAAAAGTAGATAGATCCTTCCAGAACAACGGGTATGCACAAAGGTCAAGAATTGAGAGCTATAGCATTCTTCATGGACTATGATGAGGGAGATTCATTGAAATACTAGATCAATGCCAAAACGGTAGGGAACAAGTGAATGGTAAAGACAAGTTCAAAGTTGTTTTTTAAAGTCAAAGTTATTTTCACATCAAGTTTGAAATTTTCTTTCAAAACAATATAATATGGACTCAGGACACACAGAGGCAAAATTCCTCCGGTACCAGACACTTCCAGTTTTTAGCTGGAGCTGGAACCTAGCTGATCCCAGCCCACAGCTCACTGCTTCCAAACCCTGTGGGAGAAAGAGCACACCACCCAGACAGGTGGGCACTCCTGAGACTGCAGAGCGGGAGAGACCAACAATACTGCCCATCCCTGCCCACATCCCTGGCACAAGAGGAAACTGTATATGGCCTCTGGGAACCGGAAGATAGGGGCACTCAAGCAGCAGGTCCCCTGCAGTCCAGACACTGCCCAGACCTGAAGGGACCCAGTCAATAGCTCCCTGCACCTAAATCCCATGGGACGGAGAGCTAAACCTTCAGAGGGGTAGAGAAGCCTCAGAAGCCAGAAGAGACTACATTCTGCCCACATTTCTGACTCCAGAGGTAAAACACCTAATGCCATCTGACACACCAGTGCACAGGGGTGGGGGTGGGAGACGGCCTGGAACAGGCGGTGCAGGCCCTGCTGGTTGGTGCCCTCACAGAGAGCTCAAAAGCAGCCCCCTAGGAGCAACTTCAGCCCGAGGACCAAAGGTAAGACCAACTTTTCTGCTCCAAGCTACCTGCCTGGTGGACTCCTGACACACGCCCACAGGAACAGCTGAAGACCAGTAGACAGGAAAGACTACACGCCTGAAAGCAGAACACTCTGTTCCCATAACTGGCTGAAAGAAAACAGGAAAACAGGTCTACAGCACTACTGACACACAGGCCTATAGGACAGTCTAGCCACTGGCAGAAATAGCAGAATAAGGTAACACCAGAGACAACCTGATGGCAAGAGGCAAGTGCAGGAATCCAAGCAACAGAAACCAAGATTACATGGCATCATCACAGCCCAATTCTCCCACCAAAGCAAACACCGAGTTTCCAAACACACCAGAAAAGCAAGATCTTGATTTTAAATCACATTTGATCATGATGATGGAGGACTTCAAGAAACACATAAAGAACTCCCTTAGAGAAATGCAGGAAAACATAAATAAACAAGTAGAAGCCTATAGAGAGGAATCAAAAAAATTCCTGAAAGAATTCCAGGAAAACACAATCAAACAGGTGAAGGAATTAAAAATGGAAATAGGAACAATAAAGAAAGCACAAAGGGATACAACCCTGAATATAGAAAACCAAAGGAAGAGACAAGGAGCTGTAGATACTAGCATCACCAACAGAATACAAGAGATAGAAAAAAGAATCTCAGGAGTGGAAGATCCATAGAAATCATCTACACAACTGTCAAAGATAATGTGAAATGGAAAAAGCTACTGGTCTAAACATAAAGGAAATCCAGGACTCAATGAGATCAAACCTAAGGATAATAGGTATAGAAGAGAGTGAAGACTCCCAGCTCAAAGGACCAGTAAATATCTTTAACAAAATCATAGAAGAAAACTCCCCCAACCTAAAGAAAGAGATGCCAATAAACATACAAGAAGCCTACAGAACTCCAAATAGATTGGACCAGAAAAAAAAAAAAAACAACAACAACAAAAAAAAAACAAAACCCTTCTGTTACATAATAGTCAAAACACCAAATGCACAAAACAAAGAAAGAATATTAAAAGCAGTAAGGGAAAAATGTCAAGTACCATATGAAGGGAGACCTATCAGAATCACACCAGACATCTCACCAGAGACTATGAAAGCCAGAAGATCCTGGACAGATGTCATACAGACCCTAAGAGAGCACAAATGCCAGTCCAGGTTACTGTATCCTGCAAAACTCTCAATTACCATAGATGGAGAAACCAAGATATTCCATGACAAAACCAAATTTACACAATATCTTTCTACAAATTCAGCCCTACAAAGGATAATAAATGGTAAAGCCCAACATAAGGAGGCAAGCTACATCCTAGAAAAAGCAAGAAACTAATTGTCTTGGCAACAAAACAAAGAGAAGAAAAGCACACAAACATAATCTCACATCCAAATACGAAAATAACAGGAAGCAACAATCACTATTCCTTAATATCTCTCAACGTCAATGGACTCAACTCCCCAATAAAAAGACATAGAGTAACAAACTGGATATGCGATGAGGACCTTGCACTCTGCTGTCTACAGGAAACACACCTCAGAGACAAAGACAGACACTACCTCAGAGTGAAAGGCTGGAAAACAACTTTCCAAGCAACTGGACTGAGAAGCAAGCTGGAGTAGCCATTCTAATATCAAATAAAATCGATTTTCAACTAAAAGTCATCAAAAAAAAAAAGGAAGGACACTTCATATTCATCAAAGGAAAAATCCACCAAGATGAACTCTCAATCCTAAATATCTATATTCCAAATACAAGGGCACCTACATACATTTTAAAAAAGCCCACATTGCACCTCACACAATAATAGTAGGAGATTTCAACACCCTACTCTCATCAATGGACAGATCATGGAAACAAATTAAACAGAGACATAGACAGACTAAGAGAAGTCATGAACCAAATGGACTTAACAGATATTTATAGAACATTCTATCCTAAAGCAAAAGGATATACATTCTTCTGAGCATGGTAGTACATTGAGCCTCTAATCCCAGAACTTTGGAGACAGAGACAGGTTGATCTCCATGAGTTTGAAGCCAGCCTCATCTGCATAGCAAGTTCCAGACTATAGTCTGTGTTACATGAGGAGTCCCTGTTTGAAAAAAGCAAAACAACAATTTTTTAAAAAGGGTAGAGATGATGAACAGATGAATCAGGCATCAGTCCTGTTCAGTCTGGAAGACACTCTCTCCCAGGTGAAAAACAGCCATTTTCATCATATTAATACCATTTATCCATGAGCATGAGAGATCGTTCCATCTTCTGATGTCTTCTTCAATTTCTTTATTCAGCGTATTAAAGTGTTTATTATACAAGTTTTTTTTTGCTTGCTTGTTTAGAGATACCCCAACATGTGGCCCATACATATACAGTCACCAAACTAGATAAGGTGGATGAAGCAAAGAAGTGCAGGCCGACAGGAACTGGATGTAGATCTCTCCTGAGAGACACAGCCAGAATACAGCAAATACATAGGTGAATGCCATCATTAAACCACTGAACTGAGAACGGGACACAAGTTGAAGGAATCAGAGAAAGGACTGGAAGAGCTTGAAGGGGCTTGAGACCCCATATGAACAACAATGCCAACCAACAAGAGCTTCCAGGGACTAAGCCACTACCCCTCCTGCAGGTATTCTGCATATCTAAGTAAGAATCCTAAATATTTTGTTTCTCTCTGGGACAGTTAGGTACTCTAAAAACTCTCCTAGGAAATGTTTACAGCTGATGGCCACTTTCAGCAAGATAGCAACAAACAAAATTGATGCACAAAAACAGTATCCTTATTACATACAAATGTCAGACTGATAAAATAATAAGGGCATCAATATCTTTCCCAAAGACTATACATGGACTGACCCTTGGCTCCAACCCCATAGGAGCAATGAATAGTCTAGTAAGAGCACCAGTGTAAGGGGAAGCCCTTGGCCCTGCCAAGACTGAACCCCCAGTGAAAGTGATTTTTGGGAGAAGGGAGGAAATGGGGGGGAGGATGGGGAGGGGATCACCCATAAAGAAGGGGAGGGGGAGAAGTTGACCCGGAAACCGGGAAAGGGAATAACAATTGAAATGAAAATAAGAAATACCCAGTTTAATAAAGATGAAAAAAAAACAATATAAAATGACTAATAATTTTGGTACTCTTAAGCATGAAGGAATATTTTCATGATGGCTGAATATTAGTTACATTTCTCATTCTTGAGATAAAATACCATTTGAGGGGTAAAAAAATCTTTCCATCATGGAGGGAAAGGTGGGCAGTGTGATCTGGTCACATTCAATCCACTCTTAAAAGAGCAGGGCTGGCTTAGTTTGTGACTCCAACCCAAAGAATGGTACTGGCCACATTTTGGGTGGGTCTTTCTTCCTTAGTCAACCAATCTATAAACTCTATTACCACACACATGTCCAGAAGTCTCTCTTCTAGGTGATTATGGATTCTGTCAAGTTGACAATGTTAACAATTCCATCTTGTAAAAAAGAACACATCGCTGTTGGCAGTGAGTCTAGTAGCCATGTTAACAGGAGATAAACCTTAGGAATGGCTGTGGAAGTAAGAGCCCGTTGGTTGATTAAACACAGACGAAGGAGAGTTTCCAAACGTCTTGAGTTTTCCAATTAATAGATTGAGAGCAATAGCAATATTATTGACATATATAGGGATAAAAAGTTGGGTCAAATAGAGGCTCTTTGGGGGAAGCAACAGAGATATTATGAATTGACAGACTAATATGTGGTCAAAGCACTCAGTACAAAGAAAGCAGAGGCGGTAGATTACAACTAGAGCAGAAACTCTTCCAGTCTTCGTGGACAAGGGAAGCAACACATTTGCCTTGTAATTCATATATCTACCGAATAACATCTTATTTGAGACATTTAATACATTTTAATACATACTGCCAATATTTTGAACATGATTCTTATCCATATGTATCCCCCTGAACAAAAGAATAATAATTTCTAAGTTTCACAAATTTCCGATTATTACTTTCTTCCTCTGTGAGCAAGTACTTGACAGATATAGTTTATTAAAGAAAAGACTTATTCAGGTTCATGGGTTCAGAAGGAGTTTGATATGTCATAACAGGAAAGGCAGAGCTCAGGGCTACAGAAGCATGTGGTGAAAGGGGCAAGGAGTAGAGACTTCTCACATGATCCTCAAGCAGTAATTAGAGCAAACAGACCAGAACTGTTTAGAAAATATACCTCATGCCCAGTTGTCTCCAATCCCAACCATAGCAAGAGTGTCAATTCTTGTGTTCCCAAGAACAGTTCATACTCTTCTTGCACAGGTAGAGCAAGCAGTCAGCGTGTGTTTTTAACTAAACTAAAGCAGAGTGTATCCTAGGCTCCACAGACAGCAGTAATCACTCGGACCTGAGAAAGTCATAAAATGCTACTAACTTTCCAAATAACGAACAATTATTTGGATCTGTTTAATAGACCAGGTTCATTTTTCCAGGACATGAACAAGAGTCAGAAGGGCAACAGTTTCCTGTAGTAATTGGGTACTCATCCTTGAAACCTGGTAATTTATGTGACCCAAAAACTTGAGTCATTTCCATGGCCATGACTTATAAGATGGAATAAATCAAGAATTTATAGGTATGTTATGAAAAAATGCCTCCTAGAGAGGACAAATCCCTTAGACACCAGGCCATATCCTGCCCTGTAAGTGGATGCTAACTCCAGAATTTCTGTAGCAAGACAGACCACCTCAAAACAGAAAAGAGAGAATATAAGCAGAAACAGAGCCTAAAAGATAATGTGTGCCTCTTTTAGTATCTGCAAAGATCAAATTTGTCCTGGTCTTGATCAGAATACCCCATCATGGAATAAAACACTGCATCATTACCAGAAAGAAGGACTTAAAGTCCAAGTCCCCCAAATACAAAATGGTGGTAGGGCATGAAGCATCAGATCTTCAGCTTTTCTTCAACCCTTACTACCTGACAAGATATTTGAAACAATTTTCCCTCATGGAAGTAAGAACACTAGAAATGTCACAGTATCCAACAGGAATGCAGTGGCTATACCTGAAGCAAAAAGAATCACTCTTGGCTTTGTATCATCGATAGCAACAGACGTTTGTGGTGCTAGAAGAAGCTGGGTGTATCCTCAAGGGAGAGTCATTCTCAAAGGTCGGCCTTGTCTTGAATTTATTTTGTTCTCAGGAAAGTGTCTCTGCCAACACCTTCATCAGGTGCACGGATGGCATGGATTCTGTGGCTGTATCCTGGAAATTTTCTTTTCCCGTGGCCAGGCTTCAAACAAACGGTGGTAATTGCCTATGGGCACAGAGAGAAGCCCTTTTGGCTCTATAGGGAAGCCCATACTGCTGGGATTTCCACTCCTCCTTCTTACAGATGTGCTTTGGGAACTTTAGACCCTCTTTATAGTCCTGATTCTAAAGTCAAATACAGTCATGCTAAGGTCTTCAGGAAAAGCCACCAGATATAAGGCTAGTTTTCAGAGCTCTTTAGAAGTTCAGAGGTGTCTGGGTGATAAGTTTGTCTTTCAGGACTAACTATCCCTCCTCACTGATTTAATGTTTTGTTTTAAAGGTGTGGTGGTGATGTGGTATGGTGTGGTGTGGGGTGTGTGTGTGTGTGTGTGTGTGTGTGTGTGTGTGTGTGTGTGTGTGTGCTTAAGTCTCCAATCTTTTCAAAAAAGCACTAGTATTCTCTGATGTCCTTTGACCTATACTAGTGAATTTGATATGATTGCACAGCTTGGCAAGGCTTTTTTTTTTAGCCTTTGTCTTACATTTTCAAAGGAATTTGTCCCTCTCAAGTTATCCACATCATGGCTATTACCCCAATCGTGGTGCTTGTAAAAAATTATAACCCCACTGGGTATGTTGTCTATTTCATGATATACATTATCTGCAAACCTTTGGAAGATTTCTAAGACCGTCTGTCTCTTCCAGCAGATGAAGATCTAAACCATAATTATAATATCCTTCCAAATCAATTCAAAGTTCTGAGTCAGATGTTGGAAAGCATCTCTGCATTTGTCAGGATTGCCTGAAAATTTGTCTAGTTCCTCTTTATATTTCTCAAATCTCACAGGCAGAAACATGTACATGTACTGAGCCATGGAGTACATGTTATTCATAAAAGGTAATTATCCCTTACAATATACAATAATTTAGAGAGAGAAAAATTGGGGCTTCTTTACAGGTGGGTCTGGTACCTATATAGGAGACTCCACTTAGTCGTCAATGAAGAGTCAACTTAATATTAGAAACATAGGCTAGTGTGGTTCCTCGAGGTATAGAAGAATTGAATAAGTGGAATTCCATTACATTTCCCTTTTCTCAGCAAAACGGTCTAATTGTAACACAGTATTAAAATTTCTTCCTTCCCAAAGGATATGTTTGCCCATCCTTCCTATGATACCGGGGCTATGCTGAGTGACAAAAGGATGCAACTAAGAAGATATCTAATGAGATGAAAGCTTGAGTTCTATCTGTAAGAGGAGGAAAATGCAATCGGTGAGTAGTGCAGAATTCAGAGCATTCTTTCATCCTTTTGGGCTACCCTGTTCTAATAGTTGAGTGTGGGAACCTCCTGTGTATGGTCTAACTCCTATGTGCAGTCTGAACCCTCCAGAGCATCATCCTAAAGTGTTCAGTATCAGGATTATACAGTGACTGTCTCCTCCCGCATCTATTGTATCCATGTCTTTTATGGTTCCTTATCTTCCACATCTAGACTACTTCCCAAGATATCACTAGTTCTATTCTAAAATGGTCTTT